>NC_063436.1:11549388-11865990 GCF_020379485.1 Brassica napus
ATGGTATGTGCTTACCAAGTTAATAAACCACATGCGTGGATGATCCATTGGAAGACAATGTAGAGACAACTCCATATCACAAAATATCCCATTCGAAACCAAGGGAATGTCTGAAAAAAAAGAACAAAACTCATCTGTTTTGGCCAGTTTCTTAAAATGTATTTTCTTGTGTACTTTAAGTTGCTTACGAGGCTATTTAGTAGTGTGTCTAGGATGAGGAAGCCTGCATTCGCTGTGTGCATGCAAATCATCAGCTGCTTTAGCATAAATCAAGTGAGTTAGTTGACTTGGGTCCATAAATTGGATAAGTATAGTCGTTGTTTAGTTGGGTTTTGTCACCGTGTTTAAGCCGAGGTGGGTGTTCGATAGGAAAGGAACTATAACTAGCCAAAACACAACGTCTGTAAGCACCACAGCTCCTGCACTTGTCTGCCACACAAACCATACACCAGTATTAATTAGTCTCTGAATGCGTGTGTGAATCAGTCTTGGGTGTGTGTTGATGACACTTACCTGAAAAATTGTCTCCATGAAACAACCATAAACCCCTAATCTTTCCCTGAATTCATTATCTCCGACCTTGTTTTCAACCGCATCTTCACAAACTCCTGATGTTGGCTCTTTGTAATGTTCCAAGCAACCATATAATGAAGCTACAATACCCATCTGTAGAGAAACCAAGGAATGTATTTAGAAAAGCCAGATTTATCAATACTATTCAAAGATCCTTAAGCTGCTAGGATATACCGCAAAGTAGATCATTACAAGCATGAAGGTCCATCTGTTACAACACCAGTCAACACGACACAAGTTAAAAACAGGATTGAGGTCAAATCCATAAAGAAGAGCACACACTCAGTGTAATAGACGAAGATGCTTGCGTCCCATTCCAAGACGTCCCAAGCCAATAAAGCAGCCATGGAGAGAAAAGAGATGGACCGAGTGAAGAGAAGCCAGCCAGGATGTAACCCTCTCCAGCAGCTCGTCCGTAACCGAGCCGAACCAAGGCTCTCTGATCCTGATCTAGACTGTAGGAAGCTATTGTGCGTCGTATCTTCAACGTCAACGCAGCCTCTTTCTCTGCGCAATAGGAACCACAACGACGCAACGATTGCAGCCAAGACTATACCAAAGCAGATGAAATCGTACCAGTAAACGACCAACCCCATAACTTACTGGCGATGGAACTTGTTAGCTGGTTGGTCTCTTTTGTTTTTGTGGGTTGTTTTTGGGGTTTTTGACGTGAGATGACCAGCAGTTTTGAACGTTTGGTATACTCGTGTAATATTGAATGTTAGATACTCAAATGGCTTGTTTGATCAAAAAAAAGAAAAAGAAAAAAAACTCAAATGTCTCTGATCAAACAAGCTTGTAAAAATAATTGTTTAGTTTATTATCCTCGAGATATACAATGGGATCATGGATGGATGTTTGATGTTTCCATATAAAAAAATGTTATACATACATCTTTCTGGATGAATATTATAACTTTGAATTAGAATATAATGTTTTAATGGAATATGACGTTCAGTAACTAAAATCTTTTTTTATCAAATATTTAAAACAAACTATCTCAACTGGATAATTTTTTTTTTACAATTTTGCTATAATATTATATGAAATAAAAAGTTTAGCAATAAATAGATAATAATAATTGCATGTATATCAAAGTTAAATATATTTATTTTTATTACAATACAATACTCTTACTTAAGATTTGAAATATTAAAAGTTTATTTTTTATTTGAACCATCATTTTTATTAAGCTTACACAGGATGTGATTGGTAGTGGCTATAAGTACTGTCCACTGTCTCATTTATTCAAATCAATTAAATTTTAATAAAAAAATTAAAATCATAACTCTTGAAATAATCTACAGCTGTACAAGTGCTTTATAGAGCCAAATATTTACAACAATTTTTCGAAGCTTTTCATAAAATTTTACAGTAGTAAAATCTAAACCATAACTAAAAGTCTACAGATTTTTTTCTACAACAGAATTTTTAAAGATACAACCATTACCAATGGGACCATAGGCTAAGAGCTTAAAAACCACAATATTTTTTTTTAATTTAAAGAGGCTTAACGACGCTAAATCCACCGTCCAAAACTAGATTATGCCCACTAATATAAATAGAATCATCAGAAGCTAGAAACAAAGCAGCCTTCGCCACGTGATTAGGTTTCAACACAACACCTTTCAGAATTCCCACGGCTTCACAATATCCCTCCACCTGCTTCGCCGTCTCCTCATCACGGCTAGTCATAGCCGTCGCCACCGCAAACGGCGCCACGCCGTTTACTCTAATCCCATGTTTCCCCAACTCACCACAAGCTGACTTAATCAGCCCCAGGAGCGCATGCTTCGACGCTGTGTATCCATGAGGTCCCTGACCACCAATCTCCGCCGTAACGCTAGTCGTACAAACAATGGAACCACGTGTGGTCGTGTGCCACTAGTCACCATGGCACGTGCTGCATGTTTGATAAACGCAGTTGCACCGCGAACGTTAACCCCCATTACACGGTCAAAATGTTTGAGATTCAAGTCGAGGATGCTTCCCGGCGTATCTAAGACGCCGGCGTTGCTGAACAGAACGCCGAGTTTTCCATGCTTTTCGACGGTGAACTTAACAGCATTCTCTATCTCTCTCGTTTGTGATATCGCATTAATTTGTAATAACTTGCTTTGTCTTTACCTATTGAAACGGCAACGTTCTGGCCTAACACCTCTTGTATGTCAACAATAACCACTTTAGCTCCGTGGTCAGTGAATAGCCTTGCAGATTCTGCTCCGATCCCGCTGGCTCCGCCTGTTATAATCACGACTTTGCCATCCAATCTTCTGTAATATAGAGATCAAGTAAATAATTAGAGTTGTCCAATGGATTAATCAAAATGTGCGTGTTTGAAAAAGATGAGGCACTTGCCTGCTTCCTGACATTGTTAGATAGTTTTCAAAGGATACAACATCAAGGGTAAATATATATATATACTAAATTAACCCCATCACAAAGTAATTAAAAAGGTAGATTTTTTTTATGACGAAAGGGTAGATAATCTCTATCTTATTTCTCTGTATTTATAACTTCATTACAATATCTTTGTTCCTTAAATCATATATTAATTTTTAAACTGAATCTGCATATTTTGAATATTTAATCTAATATATATTTAATATTATAGATTAAATATTTCTCTTAAAGTTTGATATATAGATCGATTTCCCACCTCTGCTAGCACATATTCTACTTGCTATATATTACTCCTCATCTTCCTAAAAGATCCATATTCTAGAGAAAATTTTTGTTTTTAAAAAAAATATTTTATATTTTCAATACAATTTTTGTGAACTAATAATGAGAAATTGATTTGCTAGTTTAGAAAGTTTAGAAAATCGATTGTATAGATGATTTGAATTTTACATAAAGAAATAAATATGTATATATCTTTGTTATAGGTTACAGTAATATATCTATGACTATGAGAACGTGACTGAACATTAACTTCCGGAAGAATAATTATTAATATATGTATCATAGCAATGACGATTTGAAGTCATGAATTTTAATTTTTTTAAAACTAAAGTTATCCTCCATGTTCATCACCTATAGATGAAGAAGAAGGCTGCAGACTATAGTTAAGAACTATTAAACGATTTCATTTTCCTAAGATTTTTTTACACTGTAGTTTAAATAATAAAGACAGATTACGTTCAAGTCATTGTTTCCCGTTTTTGTTGGTAAAATTAGAAATAGGAAATACATTTATTATTTGTAAAAGACAATCTACTAAAAGAAAGGATCATTTATTACTTCAGTGGCATTGGAGTGTAAATAAAATAAAAAACTAAGGGGTAATTTATATTGGTACTTCTCTTTTAATAATATAGATTTATGGTTAGCAAACTATTGTTATAACTTTGTATAATGTGTCCTTTTTACTTTATTCATATATGTAGCCTGATCGCGTCATATGATATATAGCTTCCATATGCGGACTACACGAGCTCCTAGATGAACCCAAATATGATCTTGTATTTTATTTTTCTATACCATTTATTATTATTTATTTTTTGTTTCAACACCAAGATTATTCAAAAGCAAAAGTCCCGATTGGTGAAGAAAAGCGACATAACAAGAAAATGCTGGTTTTATTGTTTAGAAAAGTCCAAATCTACGTTCTTAACGACACTATAACCACCATCAACGACGAGGTTATGGCCACTAACGTAAGCCGAATCATCCGAAGCCAGGAACAAAGCAGCCTGAGCAACGTGGCCAACCTTAAGCACCACCCCTTTGAGAATCCCTGCGGCTGCAAAATATTCCTCCACCGTCCTCGCCGTTTCCTCATCGGAGCTATTCATCCTCGTCGCCACCGCATACGGTGCGACGCCGTTAACTCTAATCCCATATTTTCCTAAATCCCCGCAAGCCGACCTAACCAACCCAAGAAGCCCATGTTTGGATGCTGTGTAAGCATGTGCTCCCGAACCACCGATCTCTGCGGCACAACTCGTCATACATATGATGGACCCACGCGTGCCTTTCTCCACCATGGCTCGTGCAGCGTGTTTTATAAACGCAGCCGCACCACGAACGTTTACCGACATTATTCGGTCAAACTGTTCGAGATTCATGTCGAGGACGCTCCCCGGCTGGTCCATGATGCCGGCGTTACTTAATAGAACGTCTAGTTTTCCGTACTTTCCGACGGTGAACTTAACGGCGTTCTCCACTTCCATCTCGTTTGTAACATCGCAGTGGTAGTAAGTAACCATATCTTTCCCGATGGAAAGGGCAACGCTTAGACCAAGCTCTTCCTGTAAGTCGACGATGACCACCTTAGCTCCGTGCTCAGTGAAGAGCCTAGCGGCTTCGGCTCCAATCCCACTGGCTCCACCTGTTATGATTACTACCTTGCCATCTAGTCTGCTGGTTTAATTTTAACAAGTACATTCACGTAAAAAGATTAGTCAGCAAAAGGTTCCCTACAAGGCTACAAATATATAAATGTGTTTATAAATACTTGAGAAATGAATGAAGCACTTGCCTGCTTCCCGACATTGTTGATGGATTTCAATTTTGCTACACCTACATTACATAAACCTTTCAAGGTGAGTATTTATAAACTGAAATCCATAGCATGCATTATTGACTATTCTTTCTATTAATATTTTGAAAGAAACTATTTGCATCAAATTTTAACTGAAGATATGAATTTTCAAAATTAAAATAATGCATTCATTTATTTAATCAATATAAACACATTTCGTAATATTAAATATTCTGTAAAACTTTGAGAGGAAACTGACGGATTTTTGTAGGTTTCAATTCTAATGAAGCTATAGACGGAAGATGTTATATTTGGAATTTTAGCTGATTAAAAGTTAACATAAAATCTGATCAGCTATTTTGCACTGTTAGGAATGAAAGTGTTATCGTCGATTGGTATTAGTTACCACTTACAAGTTAATAGGTCATTTACATGAAATAAAGCTAAAAACGAAAATGGTTAGACTCAAACTATCATAGTCTTTTTAGCATTACTTTAATCCTTCTCAGTGAATAGCAGACGCTGCAAGCCTGGCCTGCAACCAATTCCGAGGGGTAGTAATTCAATTTAAATAAATAAAAGTACTAACACTTTCCCCGTAACTATAACATCCGAAAGAATATTCACACGTTCGTGGATGCTCAAAAAAGGAAAAATCGACATTGATCTTTATTATACAGTATCAGAATTCTAATTGTATTTTGCTTGTAAGAAAAATGTCACTGGCGGAGAATAAGAACCCACTTGAAAACCAACCATCCAACGAAATGTCTTCATAAACTTGAATCGATGTAGATATATTTTAAACAACCTATACACGAAATACATAACCAATTACACAAAAATGCGAACACGTATACAGCTAACTTTACATACATACAACATACATCACTTGGTTTTGTTTTTATTGTATCAATTTGTGTCCATAAATAAACTTAAAATTCTTCAAGCGATATATGAGTTATCTCTTCCCTACTCACCACGTGAGTATAATACTAACATTACCTTTTTCTAGTTTGAAAGGACAATTAGTTATTTTAGTTTTAGTAGACTTTCCATCAACATTCTTAAGATCATTCGCCTATTCAATAGAGGAAATGTCTTCGTGAAAAGTCTAATAGCTCCAGTACTTGTCAAAAGTTAAAAAAACCTCAAGAAAAAACACCAGTGACTGGCACAAAAGTCTTGATTGTTTTTTGTTTTTTGTTTTTTTTTCTGATATGTAGCAACTAGCAAGAGTATGACAACCATATGTAAAGTTTGCTTACCGTTAAAATTTTAAAATCTTTTACTTATTTCATATTTGCCTCACATCGTTACATATATTACGGAATAAGTACGATTTTACAGACTTCAACTCTCCAGCGTCAAAAGATCAAACACCAGGTAAGGGCATAAACCCACACACGCACAACATATAAACAAAAGAAAGTTTGAAGAGGCTTTTGTTTTTCCCAAGAACTAAAGATCAAATTAGTTAACTAGTAAACACTCATCCTCATTGAGTTTTGCCTTATTTAGCTTCTTGTGTATATATAATCTCAGTTCAATAAGAGCCCTGGTTCAAAGGACTCCTCCCAGTACTCGGTGGCTTAGAACTATTTCCAACGACTCGAGGACTCATTTGACCCAACCTGAGTTCACCCACTCGTGGACTAAACACTTGAGACAAACTCCTACTATTGACTGGAGTGGAATTCGAACTTGTGACCTTAGGACTACTCGTGTGTCTAAACTCTCCTCTGCTCCGTGTAATAACCTCATCAAGAATCTCTGAGTCTCCTGGATACGAAGTTGTCGATCCAATCTCCGTTTCCTGCTGAAAATCAAGTATTAAAAAAAAGAAGAAGAAGCTAAAGTAACATAAAAACAGAGTTATTGGGGTTATTGGCTTACCGCTGCGAGATTGAAGGGTAAAGCTGGAGCTTCTTCATACTCTGCTGCGTCTAAGTCTTGAAGATGAGCTCCTTTGAAGAATCTAGGGAGTATGTACTGTCGTACGGGAATCAAGAACATGATCATTAAAGGGAACATAACTCCTGCTATTGGAATCCATGTGAGGCCAAAGCAGACTAAGAGATAAATCGTCTGGAAAATAGTGAACGTTGCAATTGTCTTGAATGGAACGGTTTCAACGAATGTTGCGTGGTAATCTTCAAGAACCCTGCAAAAAATAGAAACCAATGAGATACAAAAAGAGAGAGACCTTGAATGAGATTAAAAAAAGAGAGTGGATGTTTAGTTTACTTGAAGCGACGACTTGGTGCTGTGAAGAGAAGCAAGATTCTTTCCCAAAACTGGTTTCCAGGTAAGCTTTCGATGGCCATGAAGGCAAAATAACCCCAAAGGACTGATGTTGGAATCATTTTAAGGATAGGCATAGCAGCAACGCATCCTCCTACCATTGTAGATTGAAGGAAGTTGCTTACCCTCTGTTCTTTGACTTCAACAGGTAACAAATCATCAATCTCTTTCTCTATATCGAACAGAGTTTCATCAACCGGAGCATTGAGGTTTCCGGTTAATGTAGTTGCTTGAATTGTTGATTCTTTCAGTTCTTTTAAACCCTGCAAATGGAAAGAAGCTATTCTTAGTTCTGTCTTCTATTGAGAAAAAAAAAGGGAGATACTCTCTTACTTGAGGCTGCTGGTAGACTAATGGTGTCTGCATGTGGTGATAAGCTTCTTGCATATTGTTATAGAGTTGTCCCAAACTCGCATTCGTTTTGATGCTTCTTCGTGCTGTTGCAACCAGTCTGTTACGGAGCAACTGCAAAGATAGCCACAAGGTTGATCTCAGAACTCAGGAAAATCTTGCGGAAATAAGACTGTGGTGAGCTATCGTTACCTGATATTTAAGAGTGGCTAAGCTCTTGGTATGCATTGGAGATTGAGGAATGACACCATTTGATGGAGGGATTCCGAGTAAACCACACATTAATGTCTGCATTGATTATGACCAGTAAGCCCCAAGAGAAAAATATTAAGATATGCAAGTCTTTTCTTCTCCAAATCCTTACCAGAAACCCGAGAAGAAGCAAGTCGTAGTGGTAAGAAGAGGGTTTCCTCAAATTGAATTCTTTCTGCTGCGCAAGCTGTGAAGCTACGCTATGATCAAAGTAGTAAAGCACAGCAATCATTGACGCTGGAACGAAAGCTCCAATTATGTGGACAATTGGAACATCAAGCATCTCCTGAAAAATGTTCAAGTCATTAGGAATTATAAGTCTTAACTCTTAGTTGGGCATGAAGGTAAAAGAACAAAACCTTAACTACGGTCCAATTTCCATAAGCACCAGGGGACCAAGGATTTGGGCTAAAAAGTCGCCGGGGGATTCCTTTAGGAACATCTCCTGCTGGAATGTAGGAGACACCGGTCCACACTAGCACCATGAGTGGTACACCATAGTCAGCTATTAAGCTTCTCAGCCAGCCTGCTCAAGATAAGCAAACTGAAGTCAGTAAATGTTTCATCTTAATACTAAAGAATCTTAGCTCATGAGAGATAGATAGATAAAGATGCTCTGTTTTTGACTTACCAGATCCGTAGCGCCAAGATCTGGCTTTTCTGCTTCTAAGTCCAGTAAGAAGAAGGCCAAAGGAGAGAACAAGAGCGAACATCCCATTAGCAAACCTCCAGGAAGGTAAGAACTCCTTCAGTTTCTGATTTTCCCGGTCAGGAATGCGAAACTCATCCACTAGCCCCTAGGATGAATCAAATCATGCATTAGAGATGAAAACCAAGATTGTGGAAATGTTTGGTGAAAAGGTTACTACTTTGATGGCTTGTTGCATGAAGAGCATAGCAATAAGGAGTCCAAACAACTCCCCAGCTACACGAGTGAACCTATTGATGATGGAACAAGCTCCACATATAGCCATCACAAACAGCATCAAAGCAGTCCAAACACAAACCCTACACTTTCAAAGAGTGTTGTTCTCAACACCTGATTACTATTTTAAGCAAATTACAAAAAAAAAAAGAACATACCATCCAGACCAAGCCAAGAAGAGGTTACGTCCAAGTTCAGGTCTGGCCTTTGCAAAGTTAAACATGAAAGTATACATGATTACAGTTGGCTCAGCAACACCGAGAATAAGCAGTGGCTGACCTCCGATAATAGAGTGAATGATGCCGCAAATGGCGGTAGATGCTAAGGTCTGAACAGCCGTGAGAACTCCATCTGCCAGATTTTAAAATCCAAATTTCAAATCTTTGATAGTGGAAATTGAGAAAAGGTGGAAACTTTACTTTACTTACCAGTGTTTCGTTCGAGCTGTTCACCGAAGGAGATGACAGGAATCGCAGAGGCGAAGAATATGTAAGTGGTGGGAGCCAGAATCCTACGCAATTAGAAGATGATGATGATGAAATCAATATTTAGCTGGGGGTAGAATCAAATGGAATATTCGTTCATTCATTCATTCATTGGTAATATAATAATACCTGAATCCAGCCTTGAATCCTCCGGTCCAGTCTTGCTTATAGCACGTGAGTCTGCCTTTGAGATCATTCTTGATTCCTTCAAACGGCACGAAAGTCTCTTCCATAGCTTCGTTGAGTCAATTCGTCAAACACTTGGAGTTCTTCTTCTCTCTCCGAAGAGGTTAAAAGATCTGAGCTCAAACCCGGTTTAAGGGGGAATAAACTCATAAACTACTTCAAACCCGACAAACCCATTTCGAAGAACATCTCTCTCAACTCGAGCTTAGCGAAGATCAGGAGTAAGCAGGATTGTGAGAAGAAGAAGAAGAAGAAGATTGAATCTCAATGAAGAAACTGGGAAACGATACATGGAACCAGTTTACATGTTATCGAGAGAAATCAATAAAAGAAAGAAGTGTGTGTTTTTGATTTGGATGAGAAGAAAGTGGTAAGTCGTTGTTGAAATTACATGAAGCTTGCAATGTATACTGCGTGTGTGTTATGTCTGACGGTGGCAACTCACAAGGAAGAAGAAGAAGCCCAAGGGGTCCGTCCCTATTTATATAAGCTACTCAAAGTAAAATAGATGCAAACTCGAAAATTAATAATTACTATATCTAAACAAAATATACCAACCAAAAATATAGTACGATGGTTTAGTAGGAGAGACGAGACGATTCCTACAAATATACTAACTACTACCCTTCTTTAACTAGCTAGGGGAAACTAGTGATGATGATTGGTAAATTATTTGAGAGTTTCTATAGCTTACAAAGATCCACTCGATAGTCAAACAATTTAAATTGATGAGAACAACATAGAAATATATAATTGTGCTAGTTTCAATTTTTTTATATATACTGTGCAGTTGTCAAAAAGAAAAAAAAAAACTGTGCTAATATATACTAGGATGTTAAATTTAAGACACGAATACAATTTTGCATTTTACAAAAAAAAAAAAAAAAAACAATTTTGCAATACATGGAATAGGAAAGTACGTGAAAACCGGGAATGGTTTTCAGGAACTCGTGTATATTAAAATGGTTACGTTACAACTTGCACTTGCTTACAATTGTTTTTGGTACGCATGTTCAAAGTTTCTTAAAATTGTTAGAAACGAAGGCGAGTGAGATTGGCATGCATCTATTTGGAATCATTTGTTTTGGCTGTCTCGATTTGTAAAATTTCGAAGTTATTTGTTTGTCAATAATATCTTGCTTACTCCTAATTAGTCCTATCTGCCTATCGTTTTGATAATTAATTGGTCAACTTGCATTCTTAGAATCCTACTTTCGATATCTTCCGATTTTCGTTTTATTAATTAATAAATCAGTTAGTATATGTGTTTAGTGAAATTATGCACAAAAGAATTATGTTTTCTCGATTTCTATAGTTTTTTTACCTGAATTTATTATTAGGAATAAAATTCTGGCAAAAAGTTAAATATATATGTTTTCTAATACTACAAGATAAATAGTTTATGGGAAATAGGACCTAATGCAATATAAAGATTTTTAGCGTTACACTTTTTAATTAGGTGTAATAAAGTAGTAGATGCTGTAGATATTATGCATATATATTTATAATCAAGCAGTGATGTGGCAATAGTAAGAACTCGACCAAAAACACACAGAAGCAATTAAACTTGACCTAACTATCCCATCCTAATTGATTTTAAATTGATTTAACTTTTTCACTTTCTTTGTCGCCAATTATAACTTCTTCACTATATTAAATTAATATAGTTATTTGTTAGAATTGGATTCAGATACGTTTAAAAGTTGTCTTTCACATGTTTGGCTGCGGTTTCGCACGCATAGCTTAATTTGGCTCCTTTAAACATGACCCATAAGAGTAATTATATCAGTAAAGGCCAATGAACTAAGTATATTAAATTGTATATTATACGTGAGAGATGCATGCCCCAATCTTCTCCATTAATATTAATTTTTTGATAAATGTGCTTTACTGGTATTTTTGAAATATTTGATACTGTACGGATGATTATTTGATTGGTCCCAGTGAAAGTGTATTTTGTAGTTATAGAAAAGTGTATTTGTAGAGGTTGAAAACTTTTCAATTGATGTATTACATGTGTACATAAAATACAAAATATAATATGTTTGAGTGGGAAAACTATATTACATTTATATATGTGGTGACATATAAACTTGTCTGATGCACGTTAGCATGTATATGTGCTTACACACATATAACAATTATGCAAACATTTTTGGGAAAATTGTTTTATAGACCAAAAAGGCGCATTATCTCATGAGTATTTGTACTCCCTACACACAACTTCTTCCCTATTTGCACTCCATACCCTATTTTCCTTCAATTTTTTTCCTCCCATCACTACCATTTCTCCCCAATTCAATGGTATCTCACTTTTTTCAGTATATTGAGCTAATTTGCTCTTATCTCATTAGGCTAATTTTAAATTTGTACCATTCTGCCTTTAATATCATTTCCTATTTATAAAAATAAACCAAATAAATTGTTTTACAAACCAAAAGGTTAGGAAAAATAAGAAATGCATTGTAAATACTTACACCAATGTAGAGTAGTATTTTTTTGTTCAAAGAAATGTTTATATAAAAATTTTAGATTTCGTTCTACGTACATCTACAGAGTAGAAAATGAAATCCACGTTTTTCACTAAGATTAGAATAAAAGATATACGGAAATAACAATAATCTAAAAATATTTGGAATATAAAATATAAAATATACGCTTTGCCTAATTTTCTAAACTATGTAGAACCGACAATCTACACATTACTCAAAATCTAAAACATGTAAAAACCGATTTCAAACAGGTTAATTGTATTCTACACATAGTAGTAGAATGCATATTCTATGGATAAGTACGAACATTTCTGAAAATATGGAAGTGCATTTATGAAAATATTTGGAAAAATTTTGTTACCATTTTGGAAAAATCGATTTTTTGCACAAAATAAAACAAAATTGTTATTTGGGAATTTGCACAAAAAATTGTTTAAAAAATAGGTTTAGATAATTTGTAAATTTCCCCTTTTCTATTTAATTTATTTATTTTAACACATATAATAAACTAAATTAATTTGTTTTAAATTTTAATTAAGTTAACTTAGGGGTATAATAGGCAATTAGGAAGGTATTAGCCTAATGAGACAATTACAATAATTTAAAATTCAATAAAGAGTTTATTGAATTTGATATAAATGTTATTTACAAATTAAGTTTTTATTTTAATTTTAATTTTTTTTTAATTTGGTTCATATATGTTAAATATTAACAGAAAATAAAATATATATACAGAGTCGGCTCAAGAATTTTACGGGCCTAGTGCAAAAAAAAACAAATTTGGACCCTTAAATCTAATATTTAAAATTTTCATATATATATATATATATATTTTATAAAATTTATGATGAAAACAAATATATAATATAATATATATATACTTAACATAAAATTATATATTTATTTAAAAAATGCGGATCCCTAACTATTAAGAAACGGGAACATCGGCCTGAACATGGGACTGTCACTCTTTTTTGCCCCTTCCACTTAAATCGGGCCTGTATATATAGTTTTTTTTTTTTTGCTAAAAGTGATAAAATTTCTGTATATATAATTTATAACCGAATAAAAAAAATATGTTTCTTCTCTTAACATTTATCTTTTGAACCCATAAGTTTACCTAAAACATGAAAATTATATTTTTGTGCTTGTGGAACGTATACTATAGCAATACAGATTATATATTTACTCAAATAAAAGAAAATCACGATAAAGTATTGGGTAATTTAAATATATAAAGTATAAACAATAACATTATGTCATGATAATTTGTTTAAATTATCATGAAACCGAATAACTACTAATTGATGGTCTACCATATTCAAATGACGTTATAGTCTACGTAATATGTCCACATCTTTTCTCTCCTTAATCAAGCAGATACTCTGTATCGGGAACTTTCCTCGTTGGGTCCAGACCTTGTTTATTCAAAATAGCTAAGAGGATAACAAAAGGACATTGTTAAACAATTATAAACCAGACTGGGAGTATGTGGTCAAATTAGGGCTGGGCAAATAAACCGAACCCGAAAATCCGAACCGAACCCGACCCGATAAAAATGAATCCGAACCGATCCGAACCCGACATAAAAACCGAATGGATCTTGTTTTATGGTATTTCGGGTTATGGGTATTATCCGAACCGAACCCGAATCTAAATGGATACCCAATAGAACCCGAAACATTCAAAATTTCCAAAAAGAACTTGTATCAAACATGATCTCAATTCCTAATATGTATTCAAAATATATTAAACATCTAAAATAATTATCTATTATATGAAGATTGATGGTTGAAGGTTGAAGTTTTTAGATTTGGGTTTTATTTTTCATTGAATAATGTTTTTCATTTCGTGAGAACTTGATTTTCGTTTCATGCTTTCATTTATTTGGTTTTCTTTCGATCAATAACTATGTTTACCTTTCACTTGATTTTAAATGATTACATTTGATGTTCCTTTCTTTTTTTTTGAACCGATTTTATTTATGTTTTGGTTACAAAATAGGTAGAAATCAAGTATTTTAAAACCAAAGAACCGATTTTAGTTACTTTTTGGTTACAAAGTAGATATAAATTAGGTACATTTAAACCGAAGAACCGATTGGGACCCGAACCCGAAAGTACATCGGGTTATACCGGTTCTTTGAAGATTTACTAAACCCGACCCGAACCCGATAGAACCCGAACCGGTCCCGAACCGAATTTTCATATAACCCGAATGGGACTGATTTTGATAAACCCGAAAAACCGAAACCCGATTGGACTAAACCGAAACCCGATTGGGACCCCGAATGCCCAGGCCTAGGTCAAATGATATGAGAAGAGCTTGGGATGTCCCTACATTTTAGGTTCGATATACCAGTCATGCAAAACTAAGTCATATTTGTCTGGTTATTCTACGTGAATATGAACTATTGTTTTTCGACCCATTTAAATATCCGAAAGATAATTTATCCGTAAATTGCATCTTCCACTCATGAATTAGGTACATGTCTTTAATAGATCTGGGTTTAATTTTTTTTAAGTTAAAAAAAAAACAATTAGAAACCATACATTTCGTATATTTCATATAATTGTATATGTATATATATATATATACATCTTAAAAGTATATGTAAGTAAATGCTTGTGCCAATCAAGTCCTACTGAAATCAATCATATGTTTTTTGGTTATTGTTTCACATCGTTAATATAATATCCTGGTATGAAAAACTGCTCACAAGAATGCAGCAATGTACGAATTTATAATTTTATATTGCAAGTTGATTGGGAATTTCGTGGCGTGACTTGGTCGGTATGGGATTCGAAAGTTCGAAACAAGTTGAAGTACAATCAGCAGCTTGATAATGGTGGTAATTTTGTAATTGGACTTATAACTTAATATCACTTAACACTTATATACGCATGAGTTAACTTTTATTATAACAAATTAAGCATCCCCACTCCATGCAACCAGGAGATGTGTGTTTCACAAATTAATGAGAGCTTGGACAGACCATTTAAAAATAAATATCGGTGATCTAAACTGTGTCTACAACGTTATTAATCAGTCGAAAGACTTATTCTACCGTTTTACTATAATTACTAGGTTGTAATTGGCGTCTTGCGCGCGGCATAAAGCTATTAATTTCAATATTTTTAAGATGTTAAGGTATTAGTTTTGTTTGATTTGGATATCAGTTTGGCTTTGAGTTGAGTTTTTTCAGATTTTCATATCCTATATTATATAAATAAATTCTAAATCTATATTTATTTTTGTTTATTCGGTTAAAATGGTTGAAATTTTTAATTTTTTTGGGGATAAACCAAAGCCAATTAGTATATGTTTGGTTTTATGTTATCAAAATTTTAAACAATTCTAATGTAAACCAATTGTTTCATATTATAATTTTTAAACATATTCATAATAAAATCAAATCTAGATAAACGCATTCATATTAAAATCAAACTTAAAAATTACCAGACTTGAGCTTAGTTTTATAAACCCAAAAAATTGAGTTTTTTGAACTTTGAGATTTTCGGGTCTAAATCCGTAGGGGTTAGGACCGGCCCAAAACCCCAAACATTATACTAGTTTTTAGTTGTTTTTAGTTTTATCTAAAGAAGGAATTTATTCCTAGCCGTCATCAGACTAATTTATTCGATTCGAAGTTATAGATAGAACTCAACTAGTGATAATTTAACTTGTTGTGTAAACTGATTTGACTCGTAACTAGAGGCGTAAGATTGATCTCAAGTACAAATCCGACTCTATCATACATTGAACGAAGTACACCAACAACTACAAGTGAGGTCACCAACTCATATCTATATATAACGAGATAGATGCCATGCGACAATATTTGACCAATTTAACCATACAAACAAAATATATAAAATGTATGAAAAGAAAAAGAAAAACACAAAGCAAGATTAGCCTAGTTCGAAACAACATCTCTTTAACGTATGTCGGTTGTTTGGTAATGCGTCTGAATCTCTCTACGCACAGTTTTGTTATCTTATATATGACTATATCTATACACCATATATATGTATGATGTATCTAAAGTATTGTTATATATCGTTTCCATATGGAAAGACAGACTGCCAATCATCGTCTGTAGCATAATATAGAACCAGTGTCTAAACTTATGTGAAAGTCAAACTATTTTTTCTACTGAAAACCCTAACTTTTATTTTAAAATAATACAAATTTTGTTGTTACATATGTAACACGAAAAGGAAAACGTCAAGAGTTTTCGGTGTGATTCTCAAGTAAAACTATAATCTTTTTTGGATGTATGAAATGTAGTGTCGTGACTGTAGTCCACTTATACAATTAAGTATGAAACATGGATGCATGAGGGCTAGACTTCCAATGTCTATAAATAATAACATAATGCTAGTGGTAGGGTCTTTTTCATTATCATGTCTCACTTCCTTTTTCTACCCCTCATTCTAGTTACAGTCAATATAGTTTTACCCAAAACCAAAAAATATTTTCTTATCTCTATATAAAATTCATTTTATAGATATAAAGTTCCAGGAAATGTTTGGAGCCCGAAGATTTTGTAATAATGTCTCGTAGTTTGACTCCACAAAAATCAGTTAAGCGCGTAAATCATTACCACTAAATAACCTTTGTATGGCAATTAGTTCAGGCAGAAGGACCGACCAACTCAAGACAATTGAATGGATATGATTATTTTTTTTAAATACTGTTTAGTTTCAAGCCACAAAAAAAAAGCAAAGTTTAAACCAAAAATCTAAAAACATAAACAAACTAAAATAGAACCACCAATAGTATAAAGAGCTCAAAAAAAAAAAATAGATATGACCCGCCAAAACTGAGATAGTACTAAACAATATACTGGTTTTTGTACTTAGTTCTTGAAGCGTTAGAGCATTACTGGCCAAGCATCCTCATTGAGCCGTTGTTACAGCCAAAAGGTTGACAGCGTGTGGTAATCATAATGAAAATTAACTTTCATGCTGATTCGAGTAGGCGAGTGAATACGCTTAACTTCTCGGTCCAGTAAGGCCAATGGGCCTATCTACGATGGTGAGATTATTTTGGTAATCAATATTGCAATAATGGGCCGAACTGTATAGTAAATGATTTTTAACAATAAAATACATTTATTAGTGGGTTATATTATATACGTAGAGATTTTCAGTGTAACCACAAAAAAGAATCATCGGGAAACGTTGGAAGGGTCATCGGAGCTGAGATCTCTCGTGCGGCGTTGTTTCTTGGGTACGTTTATTCCTTCTCCTCGCTCCGGTTCAAATTTCTCTGCCGCGATCCGGATCCATGCGGCTCTGTCATTTTCCCGGATCCTTGTGAATCGCTAGTTTACAATTGCTGCTGGATCTGTATCTTTGACATTGATATTAGTTGATTCTCTAGACCTGAGGATATGATTGAGATCCGATGCGATTTGTAATCATATTATACATGTTTAGTTTGAATTTGATGGAATCTCTTTTCGTGTGTGAATAGGTTTGGAAGAAAAACATGGGGGTGTCATTCGGGAAGCTGTTCAGCAAGCTGTTTGCGAAGAAAGAGATGAGAATTCTGATGGTGGGACTGGATGCAGCTGGTAAGACGACCATCCTCTACAAGCTCAAACTTGGTGAGATCGTCACCACTATCCCTACCATTGGTAAGTTCACTTCCTATTCATGATATTCAAATGTTTTGTATGAGAGAAGCTCATGTTGTTTGCATTTTTTTTGCAGGTTTCAATGTTGAAACTGTGGAATACAAGAACATTAGCTTTACCGTCTGGGATGTCGGGGGTCAGGACAAGGTATTACTTTTTTTGCTTATTAGGTTCAGTGTTGGTATCTTGATCTTGTACCAATACTCTACATTTGATAAGCTAAATCAAATCAGCCGGAATCTCGAGCATGCTTTGATTCATTCTCAAAGAAATGTCGTTTTCTGGCTGACATTTCCCGTTTTAATGGACTTTGTTGTTTCGTTTTGAAGTTCTGCTCATATGTAGAATTGTTATCTAAACTCGTTACTAATGGTTTTCTTCTTACTCATTCATTCAGATCCGTCCATTGTGGAGGCACTACTTCCAGAACACACAGGGACTTATCTTTGTTGTGGACAGCAACGATCGTGACCGTGTTGTTGAAGCGAGAGACGAGCTTCACAGGATGTTGAACGAGGTCCTATATTATATATAAGAATCAATAGATTTATTATATGCATGCACCGTTTGGTTTTTTGACTTTGTTATTGTTTTTTTTTTTTTTTCTGTGCAGGATGAGTTGAGGGATGCAGTTCTGCTTGTCTTTGCTAACAAGCAAGATCTTCCCAACGCAATGAACGCTGCTGAGATTACTGACAAGCTTGGCCTTCACTCTCTCCGCCAACGACACTGGTTTGCCAAAAAACCCCTCCACACAACTCTAGCTCTCTCAGGCTCAGACATATGAGCTTATTATATAATGATATCATTGTAATAATGGCAGGTACATTCAGAGCACATGTGCCACCTCTGGAGAAGGACTCTACGAGGGACTTGACTGGCTCTCCAACAACATCGCAAACAAGGTATCATCATCATCATCATCATCTACTTTCCTCTTTTAACTCCCAACTTCTCATATAATCATTTGGGGAAGTCTGAGACATTGTTTTAACGTATGATGTGCAGGCATAGAAAGGAGGTAGCAAGATCCCTCTTCACTTGTTTTGTTTATAAATCAAGGAAAGAAGGGTTCTGTTTCGCTAGTACTATCTTCATACATTCTTCTTCTTCTTCTTCGACTCAGCCTCAAACTCAAAACCATAATCATACTTTCTACTTTCCTTTAATAACGATGTTTTTTTTGTTTTAATTTTTTTCTTCCGTAATTGAGTAAAATCACTTTTGTTTATTCTTTTCAACCAGATCTTTACTCTGGTTATTAGTTTCGTTATTCAAATTTGCACCTCGGGTGTATACAATCTAACATTACACAAAATAGTTCACGAAGCACAGGTTATAGGCAAAAAAAAAGGTGAAACAAAAACACAAGCTATAACAGTAAAGATAGAAGGATTTTTTACCTTTTTAATAAAACATTTTTTGGTTATTTTTCTTTTTTTGAGTTTCTTCGGTGAAAAAACTTAAAAATGGTCATTTTAAATAATTGCCCATGTTACTATTATGCATCGGATGCATGTCTTTGATCTCTTTTTAAGACGAAACATTATTATAAACTTCAGTTCAATCATTAGTGTCTTGTATCCAGAGAGAGGGTCCGCGCAAGATTAGACGAAAAAAAATAACAAGACAAGATGCGCATGTTAGAGTCAAGTGCAACTTTCCTACGCGGACATTTTTCGCGCCGGATATTCACGATACCAACGGCTACTCTCAACCGTTTGATCAACGATCACTTGCGGGACGACAGTTTGGTGGAAGCACGCAGGATTTTTAATCAGAACCGGACATCGCTAGACATTTCAACATGGAACATGATGATCTCGGCGTATGTTCAGCGTGGTCTGATGCTGGAAGCTCACCAGGTGTTCGATAAAATGCCTGTTAGAGACGTGGTGTCGTGGAACACCATGTTCATGGGTCTGAAGAAAACCAAAGATCCAGAGAGCGCTCTTAGGCATTTTATAGAGATGCGGAGATCCGGGTTGAATCCAGATGAGCTTACCATCGCTGCGATAATAGATGCAGTATCTGGACCTGGGTCTAAGGTTCTTGTTTTGCAGATTCACACTCTTGCTATTCGGTTAGGGCTTAGCTTAAGCGTTTATACTGGTTCTGCTTTGTTAAGAGGCTACACAAGTTTTAGGGATCTAAGAGGTTTAGAAAGAGTCTTTAAGGAGATTTTGCTCAAGGATGTGGTGTCTTGGAATGTGTTGATTATGGGTTACATGAAGCTAGGTTTTGTGGAGGATGGTGAGAGAGCATTCGCTGAAATGCCGGAGAGGAACATCGTAACTTGGCATACGATGTTGATTGGGTACATAAACAACATGGAGATGGATAAAGCTAGGGACTTTTTCGATAAGATGAGTCAAAGGAATGTTTTTTCTTGGACCGTGATGATCAATGGGTACGTGCAGTGCAGGGAGTTTAAAGTAGCCTTGTTGCTTTTCCGTGAAATGGTTGAATCTTGGAGCAACAGTCCAAGTCACTACACGTTTTCGAGTGTTTTAAAAGCGTGTGCAGCTTCTTCCTCGCTTCTTATGGGGAGACAAGTGCACTCAATGATCACAAAACGTGGAATGGCTTGTGACGTAGTCTTGTCGACTTCTCTCATAGATATGTATGCCAAGTCAGGTGATATTACCGCTGCTTCAGGCGTGTTTAAATCGATGCCAGTGAAGAATCCTGCTTCATGGAACTCAATGATTGGAGGGTTCGCAAGACATGGACTAGGGGGGGAAGCTTTGGAGGAATTCGAGAAGATGGTCCAATGCGGCTACAAGCCTGATCAGGTGACATTCATAAACTTGTTATCGGCTTGTGCTCACGCGGGGCTAGTGGAAGAAGGGGAAAAGCAGTTCATGTTGATGGGTAGGTTTGGGATAACTGCAGAAAAGGAGCACTATGCATGTATGGTGGATCTACTAGCAAGGGCTGGTCATTTAGATAAAGCAGAGAGGTTGATAAAAGGGATGCCTTTTGAGCCTGATTTTGTTATCTGGGGGGCATTGCTCGGGGCTTGCGGATTGCATTCATGTTTGGAGCTAGGTGAAGTTGCTGCTAAAGGAATCTCGAGGCTGAGAAGAGAGCATCCCGCAGCTTATGATGTTCTCTGTAGAGTTCATGGCGAGAAAGGAGATTGGACAAGTGTTATGGAGTTGAGGAGATTGATGAGGAAGACCAAAGCCAAGAAACAAGACGCTAGTAGCTGGATTGAATAGAGAAACAGAGCTTTTGTAATACCAAATACATAAAGATTTTAGAACGAAAGTTTTGAGTAATGCAAGATTCTTTCATTGTAACAGAAACAAACGACCAAGTATCCAACATAGCTTACACAACATAATCTTATGACAAAGAGATTCTTCTTGCCTTCGTGATTTGACTCTTCACTTTCGGTTCTTGCTCTCGTTCCTTTCCCTCTCTCTCTTCTTGTAAAGCTTCTCAAGGACTCTTTTTTGCTTCACAGTTGGGGAAGTTGGAAAGATCATAGTAGTGCGGTGCAACATCTACTAACCTGAAAACAAGCGAAGATGGTTGGTTTCTACAGGCTTGAGTTTATCAGACAACAGAAGCAGGAGATGGGAACTAACCAGTCACCGCGGATATCTGTAACAGTGCGAATGAAATTGCGAGTAGTCAAGACATATTCATTATAAATCACCCACTCCGGTTTGTGATCCAGGCAATTGGATGGATGCAAGTGAACCACCTGCCCATCAGATACAAGTGTTATAAGCAATAATAGCATGGCCTTTCGCAACATATAAAAAAGAAAGGATTATGTTTTGGCATACTTGGTTATCTTTGACGGTCAAGTAATGGCCAGTGCGTTCTAGGTGAGCCACCTGCATGAAATAACCAGACAGCATGGCCTTTCTGATATTGACGTAGTAGTCACGACTGTTGAAATCCGTGCTACACATCTTGAGATTAAACCTCGACATTATTCTCACTAGCTGCTGCCTCACATTGTCTGCAGACTTCATTGCTCTATTGTTCACAAAGTTCTCAAAACACCAGTTTGGGTCTTCATCTGTCAGAATTGCAAGTGCCCAAGTCAACTACTTGTCGCAAGCAGAGCTATAACAGAAAAAAACAGAGGATAGAGACTCACTGTTTTGCTTGTAGGCGTGGTACACGTTCAGAAGCGTCAGGTGATCTCCATCAATATGTCCAAATTTAGATTTTGCTTCATCTGCTGCTTTTTGAGCCTCTCTAGGCCGAACAAAGCAATTCGGTACTAGAGAGAGAATTTGTTTTATAACAGAATAGGTCCATGGAAGAGGTCAGCAGATGCATAGAAGCGAGAGAGAGAGACGATACCATTTGCTTGAGAGAAAACTGACAAACTGCAACTACATGCATCAGCACTTACTTAGATTTTCCCAACCACGGACATGGAGAACCCAAACTAGTGAACCTAACTCTAATGGCAGGATACACAAATGCAGACACATGGCATGTTCGTATTCAATAGATGTTCATGTATGACATGCTTTATAGATGACTTCTATCTCATACACAATGGCCGATTCCCCCCCCCCCCCCCCCCCCCCCCCCCTCCCCAAAAAAAAATATACCATGGCAAAGAACGTACCTGATAACATTGCAGAAACTGAGAGAATCTCATTTGAACAGTTGAACTCAGGGCTGACAATGAGCATCTTTGACATCTGTGGATCCAAGGGAAACTCACTCATTATCTCGCCAGTCCTTGTCAAGTTACCTTCATCATCCAACGCTCCCAGATAATTCAAAACCTCTAATGCTCTCATCAATGTCTCAGGAGCAGGAGGGTCCATGAAATCAAAGTGCACCAAGTCGTCTATACCCAACTTTTTCAATGTCAAGACAGTATTAGCAAGATTTGATCTCAAAATCTCAGGATACGTCTGCGGCTGCAGATCATTGTTGAAACTCTTCTCTGTGTAGAGCCTGAAACATTTTCCAGGGCGAGTTCTACCAGCACGACCTGACCTCTGGTGAGCACTTGCCTTTGATATTGGGGACACCAACAACGACTCAACACGGATCCGTGGGTTATAGACTTTCTGCTTGGCAAAACCAGGGTCAATAACATAAACAATCCCATCAATGGTTAAAGACGTTTCAGCGATGTTGGTTGAGACAACGATCTTTCTACCAGCAGGACCACCTTCTGTTAAAGGCTCTGGTGCAGGGTCAAAAATCTTCTGCTGCATCGCAGGTGGGAGAGTGGAATACAAAGGCACAACTTTAACAGGCCCCACTTGATCTCCAAGGTTACTGACCTCTTTATTGATTTTACGGCAGGCATCTTCAATCTCCTCCTCTCCAGTTAAGAAAACAAGAACATCTCCAGGCGGCTCGCACATATGTATCTGAACAACGGTCCTTATCGCAGCTTCAAGATAGTCCCTCTCAGGCTCCTGTGTGTAGAATATCTCAACCGGATGAAGCCTACCAGGGACTTTCATAAGAGGAGCACCGCTAAAATACTCCTGAAACTTTTCAGCTTCCAAGGTTGCACTCATCACAACTAGCTTAAGGTCAGGCCTGTTCCTCAAAACCTCTTTGAGAAGACCAAAGAGAACATCAGTAGCCAAAGTTCTTTCGTGAGCTTCGTCGAGAATAATAACTTTGTATCTCTCTAGAAGCGGATCCGCCATTGCCTCTCTCAACAGCATACCATCAGTCAAATATCTGTAATGGAAGTTGATTACGATAAGATCAAAAAACATAAAAGATTAAAATGAGAAGAAACAAAAAAAAAAACTCACTTGAGCATAGTACGAGGGCCACTACAGTCCTCAAAACGGATGCTGTAACCAACTTCTTCTCCAATGGCAACATCCATTTCATCAGCTACACGACGAGAAACAGACATTGCAGCGACTCTACGAGGCTGCGTGCAGCCAACTAACCATTTCTTATGCTTATTTGTGTTCTCAGCGTCCACCGCATCTAAAACAAACTGTGGAATCTGTAACAATCAACACAGCAATTATTGTTAATATTCACATTCCTAAACCCGAAACAAAGATCATTCCCAATCTCACCTGAGTAGTTTTACCACTCCCAGTCTCACCGACGAGGATCAGCGTCTGGCTAGATTGCAACGTGCGGAGAAACTCATCTTTCTGCAGCCAAACGGGAAGATCTCTCCTCTTCTCGAGAATATCGTAGTACCTCTGCGAGTAAGGCTTCCCGTTCCATTTGTTGATATTAGCCGCCGCCGACGCAGCTCCGAGAACGTTGGATTTGTTGTTCTTCGCCGATGGATCTTCCATAACGTCGAACAAACTAACCTTCCGCTTCCTCTCCGTACCCATGGTGAATGAATGAACGAGAAGACTTGGCTTCGACGAATAGGTGCAGCGGAGAAAGGGAAAGCTAGGGTTTGTGGCGCCAGGAGATATTCTGATTTACGAATTTATCCCTAATATTTTCCAAAAGGCCCGTTAAATTTTAATTGGGTTCTCTATATAGTCAACAATGTTTTCTCTGGATTGGCCCATGTGTTGTTTCATCTAGCACTAGTAGAATTGTTTAAAAACCTGCATAATAATTTTTTAAATAATTCTTTATATGATTTGATAAGTTTTAAAAAATGGCAGAATATAAATTAGCATCCATATTTCTGGTGTATGTCAAAACTGTTAAAAGAATTGTGTTGGCAAATATATCAATACACTTATTTGTCCGTCAATTGTCCAAAAATATTTTTATTTCTTACTCTTCGGGACCCAAAAGTTTTTTTTAAATGAGTTTCTTGTAGTAGATGGTCAAAGACTAGATTTTCCACCTTCTTTTGAAGCCCAAAGGATATGTCTTTGTCTATTTTTCCGAAGGTATAAAAGTTTATCTCGTAGGAAACATGAGAGCATGAGCATTGGTGAACCCCACTTTGGGGTTCACCAAATTTTTTTAATATTTTTTTGTGGACCCATGAACAGTTATGAACCCGAATTTGTAGTTTTCTGCATTAGTGAACCCGGAGAAGAAGTTCATAGGAATAAAATAATAATATTTTTTTTAAAAAATAAAAATAAAAATTATTCAGAATACATGAATAAAATATTAAAATATATTATAAAATTTATGAAAACATTTTATTTAACCTATGTTTTAGTTTTGGAGTTTAAGTTTTGGTTTGTGTTTTCAAATGTAGAAAAGCTATGTTTTAAAATTTTATGTTGTTTCTTAACTTAAATTCAATTCATAGAAACATTTTGTTCGATGATCAGTCTACGCATTCAACAAAGGAATTAAGTTCGAGAATGTTTAACTTAGGATAAAAGTTCACATAGAAAAACCATTCAAGTTTTACAAACCGAAATACATAAGTTGATAAGTTGCTAATGAAACAAAAAGAAACAAGTTAAGATGATAGAGAGGAAAGACCGCAAAAGAGCCATCTAATTTCGTGAGGTAGAAGCAATGCTACCTGTAGAAGAAGAGAACACAAGTTAAAGCAGAAGCAAAGTAGTAACATTGAAGATATAGACAACACAAACAAGTCAAATGAGAAGACTTACCATCGATTCTGCTGAAGTGCTTGATCAGTAGTTCAGTACACTCCTTCCTTTCCGGACATACACACAGTAATGGAGTTGTCGTCCCGTCTCCAACCACGTTGAACACAAACAAATCTCCGTTGGTGCATCTGTTATCACGACAGAACTTTCTCCACCCTCTGCTGATGTAATATGCGCCGTCTGATTCGCTAAATCCGAAGCGCGCAGTCCATGACTTTCCCTCCTTGTTGACAAGTTTGACCTCTTTGCATTGTTGGTTCAAAGCACCACACCCCATAGCTTCCACAGGAAGAAACTACAAACACATACATAACATCAGCCAAGAAGCAGTACTAGAAACAAATAAATAACTAAATTTTACGAACCATTTTGTCGTCCTTTTGATTTGTAGGAGTAACCTCAGCCAAGAAGCAGTAGTCGTATGAGAAAGTAGGAGCATCATCCGCGTCGGCTTCTTCCTTAACGATGTGAGGATGTGTATACTGAATCTCACAACAGCTAAGACCAAAAGGAGTCACATGAAAGACCATGTCTCCTTCGTGTTTGAAGATGACAATGTCACCGATTCGAAGATCATGTGCTTCAGTGAACTCTTTCCAACCTTTGGTGAGTGTCCTGCCTTCTCGGATCACCTCCCAAATTTGATCTAAAGCGTCCGATCTTAGCTTCCATGGTTTATTGATCTCAGCCCCTTGTATGTGTTTTGAGTAGAAGTCAAGTGGTATTGCGACGCCACTTTGAAAACCAGGAAGAAGAGGCTTGAAGAAATGAGGTTCTCGGGGAGTTTCCATCTGCAACAATCGAGTTTTAAACAAACTGTGAACCCTCAATCGCAATTATTAGCACACATTAACGACAGATTATTAGCACACATTACCACAATTGAACTCCCATATCGATTAAGAACCCTAAATAAAAAACCCCAAATCGATTTTAAATCACACAAATCGCAAATCCCTTTCGAACATTCAGAGAAACGAACCCTACATGAAACGACCATGACGATTTACAGCAATTATTCGAAACCCAGACTTCGATTTACATCCCTAACGCGAAAGCCCCAATTTTGAATTGAAATCCGAAAAAACGGTTTCGAGTTTCTACCACAAAATCGAACCAATTCAACCCTCAATCTACTCGATACTCATCTGAGCAAGTGGAGAAGACACTCCGTCGTCGATTAGAACGAGAAAACCTCCGGGAGACGAAGTCGCACGAAATATCGCCTCTCAGAAAAAAACCCTAGCTTTTTGGTGGAGAAGAACAAATGAGGCGATACACGTCGAACCCCAACTTTCCTCCTCCTCTACGCGCTTTCGTTCAGCAAATCAACACCCGACGCGTGGCTTGAACCCGCTTCATACGGTATCACTCGCAAGGCCCGGTTCATCAAAACAAACCCATTTTTTATTTTCTTTTATTCATCGACCCCTTAGAACTCGAGCCCATGAACCTAACTAAAACCCCTACTGCGCATGGTCTGAGTGTTGGTGTATTTCTTTTTGGAATCTGGAGGTTCTAAGGAATTCATACGCGGGTTCTTGGAGGATCTGTAGATTTCATCTTCATGATCCGGAAGTCCTATGAATTTTTAGATCTGTAATAGCATAATTATCCGTGTTAAAAAAATAAGAGTATTTGTACTCCCTACACACAACTTCTCACCTATTTGCATTCTATACCCTATTTCCCTTCAATTTTTTTCCCCCCAATACTACCATTTTCCCCCAATTCAATGGTATCCCACTCTTTTTAGGGTATTGAGCTAATTTGCTCAAAAAATAATCATGAGAATAACATAGCACTAATTATGCTAGTCGGTAGAACGATGTCGTTTATGTACAAAGATTTAATATAACCGAACCATATCAAAACCTACTACTCTCTCTCTCTCACTCAACCGGCGCCGGAGATATTTCCCGATTACACAAATCGAGTCAAGTAGAGGTGTCTTTTGGATGGAAAGACGCGTCGCGAACGCATTCCCTGGAGCTGGTCCTCCACCACCACAAGTTCCCTATTATCATAACAACAACAACAACAATTACAACCCTCATCAGATTCATCCGTCGCACCACCATGTCTCCGCCGTTGGATTCCACCAATACCCACAAAACGACAACAGAGATCAGCGTTTCAATCAGCCGCATTTTGATAATCAGCAGCAACACAATATGATCGTTGACGCTCCGCCGAGCAGTGAGTTTAGTCCTTGCGGCGGCGGAAGCAGCTTAAGGAAGAGACGCTCTCTATCCTCCTCCACCACCCCAGGTAACATCTCCAAGTTTGATTCTTTTCTTCATATCAGACGAAAAGATGTAAACTTTTGTGATTAAAATACTCTTTTCTTTGTCATGAAGATCCTACTGCTGCTGCTGATGGTTGTATTGCCAAGTTATACGTTGCGCCTGTTCCAAAGACAGCTAAGGAAGACGATGTGAGTTCCTTGCCTTAATTGTTTTCCTTTTGAGATTCTGTTTCACATTCTGTGTTTTATATATATGTCAGGTCCGTCAGGTGTTTGAAAAGTATGGTAATGTCACCGAGATCATCCTACCCAGAGATAAGATGAGCAGTGAACGAGCAGGTGACTTGAGGATGTTCTTTTTACTGATCATCCTTTCTTCTTGAGATTAGCTTATAACAGTCCTCTTTTTTGCAGCTTACTGTTTTGTTAAGTACAGAAAGTTAGAAGAGGGTAATGCCGCTATTGCAGCTTTAACAGATCAGTATACCTTTCCTGGGGTGGGTCTTCGCTTCTAAACGTCTCTTCACTCATGTATGATTCTTTTCAAAAGGTTTTTATATATTTTCATTACTTCAGGAAATGTCTCCAGTTCAGGTTAGATATGCCGGCGCTGAACGTGAACGGATTGGTAAAGATTGCTCTTTCATGCTCTTAAGAAAATAGAAAGTAACTATACTAAGACAAAATGATTGGAATGGGAACTTTTGAAAAACAAAAATCATGTCCGACAACTTACTGACTAGTGAGTATTTGATTTCTCATTGCCTCTCCTTCTCCCTCTCATTTTGTGTATTCTGTTTCCATCTTGAGTTTAGGTGTTTCAACAGTGCAAATTCCTGATAAATTATACGTTAGATGCCTTAACAAACAAACAACAAAGACGGACGTCCATGAGGTATCGTTGGAGTCCTTTTTCGTTTTTGATTTTCATTTGATCTGAATTTTATTTTTTATTTTTTCAACAGTTATTGTTATGTTTCATGCCTGGTTTCATTTTGATGTGAACAGTTTGTCCTCTTTTCAGGTGTTTTGTAGGTTTGGAGTCATTGAAGATATTTATATGGCAGTCGACGACATGAAGGTTAGCCGTGGTATGTCCTTCGCCCTTAAGATATTAATTGTACTTGGTAAACTGTTATGTCTGTTTGTCTTTGGACAAACACTTGGGAAACATCATTTTATATAAATGCCAGGGAACTATCTATATGCAACTCGCTTTAATACCTTGCTCTTAGCTAATTTATTAGGTCTCTGCAGGGTTTGCATTTGTTCAGTTTTCTCGGAAGGAGATGGCACTAGCAGCAATCAAAGGGTTAAATGGAGTATTTACCATGCGGGTATAGTTCACATACTTCTTTTTTGTTGATTGTTTCTCAGTGCCTCAGTGTTTATTTGATCACTTCCTTCGTCTTTCCTTTCAGGGTTCTGATCAGCCTCTGATTGTTAGATTTGCAGACCCTAAAAAACCTCGTCTAGGGGAACCAAGGTTCTACTCTTTGCTTTTCCTTTTTTTTTTTTATGTTATTTATTTGAGGATTTGCCTAGTTTTCTTTTGAATTGCAAAGTCATCTTCTTGGTTCTTACACTTTAAACTTACCGGTGTCACCCCCCTATGGTTGTGTCACTTAGCTATAGTTCTTGAAGGATTTGCTTTCAAAAGTTTTGCAGTAGCACTAATACAATCCTGATATCACTCCATCATCTCAACATTATTTCAATGGTTATGTGTCTTCAGGTTTAACTTTAACGCTCCACCTGCAATGCAACAATACGACCCAAATTGGCACCCACAACCATATCCCCAATGGGGAAACAATGAACATGCAGCTCCTAGATTCGTTGATTTCGCTTCTCAGCCAAATCACTTCCCGCAGCAAAATGCTCAAGCAGTATCCGAGTTTCAACAACCGCTGCATCAGAAATCTGAGACTGCCAGCGTGAAGGTACTCCTTTTGTAGTAGGATCTTATTGCTAATGGTAGACGGATATTGAACTCTGGACCATGAGTTTATTTATATAGAGGGGTTTAGGTTTTCATAAATCTCTTATTCACGCATCTGCTTCATCTTCATATCTATAACTACTTTTGTGTAGACTAGAAGCGATGGTCAGAAGATTTCTAGTCGTTCAAATGCCATCCATGAAGATCAAAATACAGAAGAATGTGACTGGAGTGAGCACACTTGTCCTGATGGGAACAAGTATTATTTCCATTGTGTCACTTGTGAAAGCACGGTAATACTTTTTTTCCCTCTTTCATTGTGCACTCCACTCAAGCAATTTGTCTAGTTAGTTAAAATGATTTATATGGATGGAGCACACAGTGGGAGAAACCAGAGGAGTACTCCATGTTTGAGAGATGGTTCGACGAGCAAATAAGGCTACAAGATCAAAATATTGCCAAGAGCCAAGATGCAATAAAAAACACCCAGCAAGATGAGTCTACTCTATTGGAACAGACTACTAAACTCCAACAACAATCCTTATCCACAGCGGTTAGATATATCATTTCTTGACACACTTGGACTTCCATATAGTTAGTATCTTCCTACAAGAAGAGTAGACTCCATCCAATCTTTCATCTGATGTGTGTGTTTCCAGGATCAGGAGAACAATTCAGTATATCCGGTAGTAACAAGAGTGAGTGGCTGTTGAAACGTCGTGTCCATAAAAATGTCTCAGGTAATTAATTGAACAGTTGATTCTCTCTCTGTTTATTAAAAGGGAAGCTAAATACTACATCTCACAAGATCTTATATCATCCTTCTTCTGTTTCAATACAGGACAAGTCACTAAACAAGTATTTTGGAAAGGGGATTCAAAAAAAAGTTAAGAAAAGAATAGACCTGAGTTTAAAGAAGTTGATTTCTTCAAGAATGGGAACATTTGGTAAATATTTGTTGGAATCCAATAGAAAAGGGGTGTGATGAGAGTGGCATAAACTTTGGGACTTGTGAAAAACCATAGGGACCACTGATGATGATGATCCATCTAGAGAGATGTATGTTTGGTTTAGAAACCTCTGCACCTTATAGTCTCTCACATTTGCTCTATTGATGTCCACCACACCTACCTTAAAAAAAAACGCTTTCATGGTCATTCACGCATTTGATATGAATCCCACCAGATATCTTAGTTGGATTATATTTGAAAAATATTTACTATAGCAAGAAAAAATCGACAACTGCAAGTTAACTAAAAGTTGGAGTTTATCAATAAAACCACCTATAATTTCCACCTGATCCGAACCAAAAACTAAAATCCATTTCACATTTCAAAGTGCCTCTGGGCGAAAGAGAGGGTTCATCATCGTCAGTCAATCATGTTGTTCCTTTTAAAAGGCCCAAATAGATTTGCAGACCAAAGAAAGAAGCCACTCTCTTTGCAGAAACAAACATCAACTTACTCTCCATCAGCTAACGAACAAGAAAGAAGCACAAGGTAAGTGTTAAGTTTCTCGGGTCCTGTCTAGATCGGTGATTTATGGATCTCATAGAGATTAGATTATTCCCTGCAGAAGCTAACCGCTTTTCGAATCTGATTGTTCCTATTGATTAATCTCATGATTTGTCTTGTCCAAGGTGGTTGGGATCTAAAAGCTGATGGCGAAGATCAAGCCTCAAGCTCTTTTGCAGCAAAGCAAGAAGAAGAAAGGACCTGCTCCTATTAGCATAACCAGCATCGTGATTTACACCTTGGCCGTGCTTTTGGTCGTCTTCGTCCTCTTCTCCGCCTACAAACGTTGGACCCTCAGGTTCTATATCAAAATTCAGATTTGATTCTATCACTGTTAGTACTATTAGTTTAGAGATATTATTCTAAGATGTGAAAAAATGACTTCTTGTGGGCTTACAGATCTGAGATCCCAACGCACAATGGTAGATCACTTCTTCAGGTACTATTATTCTCTCTGTCTATGGCTTCTCATAGTCCTTTGTCAAATGATTGTCTTGTTGTTGTGTAGGATCCAGCCTCCTCTGGAGTGAAGAAGAATACTAATCTCCCATGGTTTGCTGTGAGTTTTCATTATCATCCCCCCAATTATATTTATACCTCTATATCTTCTCTTTGTTTTTAATGTTATCTTTTCCTCTCTGTTTGTTGAACTCTAGACCTTGGATACTGGCAAAGGTTCAGTGACCATTCAACTATTCAAGGATGCTGCTCCCAACGTTGTTGACGAATTCATCAACTTATCGTAAGCAATAACTTCACACTACTGTATTTGCTTTACCATTTCTTTTTAACACAATGTTTTGTCATTGGTATTTGCAGTCAAGATGGGTATTTCAAAGGTTTCTCATTCAGTAGAGTTGTAAAGCATGCTGTGATTCAAGCTGGCCACTCTGCTCAGTTCGATGCTGTCAAAGATTGGGCTCTCCAAAGGAATAATCTTCATACCAGGTTTGCTACTTACTACATTGTTAGCAAATAAAATATATGGAGAAAAAGCTTTGGCATTTTGGTTTCTGGCTGATTATGGGGAACTCTTTTTATCATCTGTCTTGATGCAGTTTAAAACAAGAAGAATACATGGTGGGAACCCCTAAAGCTAAAAACGAGCAAGGAGGATTTGAGTTTTTCATTGTATCTTCTCAGATCACAGACCTCAATGAGAAATTGACGGTCTTTGGTCGAGTTGTGAAGGGACAAGACGTTGTTAAGGAGATCGAGGAGGTTGAGATAGATGAGCATTATCAACCAAAAGCACCAATCGAGATCATGTCCGTCACTTTGCTTCAAGACATGTGAAACCTGCTTTATTACTTCTTGTATTAAAAAGCTCCAAAGTGATTCTTGATGTATTAATGCTTTTGTAATTTGAATACTTTTCATCACCTCATTTGTAACTTTGTGGTAACACAAGTTTTTAAGTTTCTATCTTTTGCATCACTCTCTTGTAGCTAGTAAACAACACGTGTGACATTTAGAAGATATTCGAGAGCTGAAACAAGAGGGTATTGCTAATGTTTTTTACACATGATACAAGGAGGATACTGTAAAAAACACTTGAAATCAACTATCCCAACCAGATCTCCTTTTCCTCTCTCTTGGCCGATCTTCAGAACTGCAACAGTACGGTAAAATAATGTCAGCCAACTCTAAAGAATGTAAATCAAACCTTACAAGAAAACAGTGCTCCAACTAATAGGAAACAAACCTCTGTGTATTCTTTTGACTCGAGTGATGACTAGTTGCTACTGGGGGAGTTTGAGTTTGAGCTCTACCCATGTCCCCACCAATGGTCCCACCTGAGACAAATCCCGTTAGGGCTGGTCTCTTGTTCGGATAAGCTTCGTTTGATGGCGTAGCAGCCACAAAGCTATTCGTGAATTGGGCCATTACTCCAGTTCTCACAGAATTGATCACCCCCTTTCTACTTGGTGCAGCAGCGCTTCTACTTGGTGCAGCAGCGCTTCTACTTGGAGCAGCTTGAGACGATGTCCCACTTGATTCTGAGTTAAATCCAATACCAAGACCGAAATCAACTCCTCGTACTCCTCTATTCCCACCACCTCGTCCTCCACCTTTCTTCCCACCTATGTAACAAGAGTTTTAGAGATCATGCACATGTTTTTGAATGGATTGGCTCAATTCACTTTACAAAACGCATGTGCAAAGAAAAACATTGATCACAGTCTTGAATATAGCTAAAGTATGCTTACCTCCTTTTCTTCCGTCACGCTTGGACTTGAATCGTCCATCCTATTGATTTGCAAAGGTAAATTTCACTCAACAATCATGTTTTCGTTTTATGCAAAATAACAACCATATTGGAGCTAGTAAGATGAGCAATCATAGCATGTTGCAAGATAGAAGCATTGATATTTATTGCATATATCAATAGAATGATTTCAATGAAAAGGAGCTGTTAATATTACCTTCATGGCGAGATCCATGAGTTCTGGAGGCACATTCTGACCAGCAGCAACCAGACTGTTAATCAGTTCACCAGCAAATCTAGCCTCTCTCTGCGTAACAAGTGTGTAGGCAACCCCATCTTTGTCACCAGCACGACCTGTTCTACCAATACGATGTACATGCATGTCCATGTCCTTTGCAGTGTCGTAGTTAACCACTGTCTTGAGCGATTTGATGTCGAGCCCTCGGGCAGCAACATCGGTGGCAACTAGCACATGGTATATTCCAGATTTGAACTTCTGCAACGTTTCCATTCGTGATGCTTGGTCTTTATCACCGTGAAGGGCAGCAACTTTAAAACCATTCAGAGTCAGCTGAGCTTCGATCTCATCAACCGTGGCTTTTTTAGACGCAAAAACCAATACATCACCTTCATCAATCATTCCAGGTAGCTTCTCAAGTAGCCAAGGAAGTTTGTAAGCATCTGATGGTATCACACTGACAACCTGTGTAATATCCTCATTGGCCATCCCAGCTTCACCAACAGTGACTCTAATGGGATCCGAAAGGATCTCCCTAGCTAACTTTTCAACTTTCCAAGGCATGGTGGCTGAAAAGAGTAAAGTCTGGCGATCTGGACGAATCTGGCCAACGATAGACCTCACTTGCGGCTCAAAACCGAGGTCAAACATCCGATCAGCCTCGTCAAGAACCAAATACGAGGCTCTCATCATTGTCAAAGCCTTCATCTTCAGCATATCTATCAACCTTCCAGGAGTAGCAACAACTATCTCGCATCCCGCCTTGAGTTCTTTCAACTGCTCATGTTTCCCCATTCCACCATACACAGCTGAGACTCGTAGGCCATACGCTTTCGAGAATTTCTTCGCTTCCAAGAATATCTGATGCGCCAGCTCTCTGGTTGGGGCACATATGACACCAATAGGACCTTCTTCTCTCTGAAGCTCAGGCTGATCCATGATATGCACAATCATGGGAAGAACAAAAGCTGCGGTCTTCCCTGAACCAGTTTTGGCTATGCCAATAACATCTCGACCAGAGAGCACAACCGGTAAAGCTTGACACTGTATGGTAGTGGGTTTCTCATAAGCTTGTTTCTTGATAGCACTCATGATCTGTGAGGAGAAACCACAATCCTCAAAGGTCTTTACTGCCTTAGGAACATCAAATCCTGACACACGAATCCCCAAACTCTTACGATAATCCAAAGCTTCTTGTTCACTCATACCTTGACAAAGAAGAATTGATCAGTTGCGTCAATCTAAACCCACAAAAGAAACTCAATTTCGATAAAACTTACTGGCTATTGATTCAACCTCCTCGTAGAAGTCCTTATTGATCGGTTCGTAATCAACTGAACTATGATTAAGCGCTTGAATCGGCTCGATCTTCCTTTTATCCACAACAATCGGATTATCATCGGAATCGAACTCCAGCATCCCCGCATCTACTGCCTTAGCTGCAGCATACACCTCCTCGTCGGAGTTGTAACCTGCGTTAAGCGCGTCCGCAGCTAGCGTGAGCCCCAAATCCTTCTTGGCCTTGAGGAAACTCACGACATGATCGTCGTCTTCGTCGTCCTTGTACCTCTCTACTTTCTCCTTTGGCTTGGGAGGTGGAGCAGCCTTCATCTCCTCGTGGATTCCCTCCATGAATGCGTCTAGTGGATCGATCTCGTCGTTAGCAGGTGCAGAGGCGCCGTTGTCAACGTCTTCTTCTTCATCCTCTTCGTTTTCTGTAAAATCAATGTTATCTACATCGGCATCTTCTGAGTTATCTCCGCCGCGAAACCTCGTAGAGTTCCGAATAGACATGACTTCGATTTTTTTCCCGGCGATATGATTTCCCCGGAGGGAGGAGTTTCGCCGACTTGTCGAAGTTTATATGATTGGGCAAATAATGGGCTTCATTACGTACTTAGTTCATGGAAAGCCCATTTATGTGTTTGATTATTGAGATGGCTTGGAAATTGAGAATTCGAAAAAAATTGTATTTACATCGTTAAATTTCTTCCATATGAAACGCGAAAGCTGGATATTCCATCAATATAAACATCATCTTCAACAAATAGAAGTAGTATATTGCAGACTTCACCTTTGATAATCATCATGCATTCAGTAGCCCAAATGAAGGCTTCACATTTTGCATGCAAAGGCAATAGGCTTCGTTGTATATTCATCGACCCCATGATCTTGACAGTTAAATCCCCTGTGAATGAAAACCAACTTTGTCCATAAGATTTATCTTTTTCCTTCAACGAAGCATCTATGTAACACCATCGCACATCCTTCATTGTTGTCCCGGTGGCACCACAAAAAATTTGTTGTAATTTTCAATTATGTAAGTTGTGCCTCGGTCTAAAAGGTACCCTCAAAGTTTGTGACACACAAAAAGTTATGCATGAGCAAAACAAATCTATTTATTTATATTATAATTAGCAAAATGATTTTTCGCATTCAACTCTCTCGTTCAAAAGTTATACTAGTTAATATCTTTTATACCCTTAATGAATAATTAATTTTATTTATTATATTTGCTAACAATTATTTATCTTTACTTTTTATTAAATTTTGGACAATAACATAATAAATAATTTTTAGATAATGGTAATATATCATTGAATTTCTTTTTCATTCCATTAATATTTATACAAACTTATTATTATATAAAACAATAAACACTCTTATATAAATATACTTTTTCTATGACGACGAATTATTTACAAGTTCGATCAGGTTAAACTGCAAAATTTATTTGTATTTGTGTACACATAATATTGAAATTAACACCACAATTATTTAGTGTTCTACTGTCCAAAAAAAAAAATCCACATAATCACTTCTAAAAATTTCAAACTCAAACAAACCGAACAAATCATAATGTTTCTTTCCAACGTGTTCAATAAGTGTTGGTTCACTTCAAGCATATTTGCTTTGATTAAAGAATCTTGGGTTGTTATACGGATAAAGCTCTAACAATATGTAAATAATTTTTTGAAACATTAGATATAGCTATGAGAGATATATTCAATTGTGATAATATATGTAATAATAAATATTTATAAAATGATTATGTTTGCATATGCTGGCAAAACACCTAGTCATCAAGTAATCTAAAAAAATATGCATGAAAAAATATATATCATCAAGTGTTAACTTCTAATACTATCTTAATAAAAAAAATGTAAAATTTACCATATATATCCGATTTTTCTATCGAGTAGTTATTTTATTAAATTAAGTTTTGATTTATGATAAAATTGTTAATCCCTTCATTTATAATTTACATGCAAAAAAAACAATGTACTTCATTGTTTAGCCTCTGGTAAATTTAAGAATATGAACTATGCTAAACATCTAAAGATAATCATGCAAAATTGGAAAACTAGTTATGAAAAGAAAATCCTACAATGTATTTACTAACAAAACTTTTGAAAAAGTCTCATTGGATATGTCATCAAGTAGTCTAGAATAATTATGCATGTGCAAAATATATCAACAAGTATTAATTTCTAATACTGTCTTAAAAAAGTTATTAAAATTTACCCATATATATCCAACTGTTTTGTATCGAGTATTTGTTTTATTAAATTAAGTTTTGATATATAATAAAAATTTGAAAAGATAATTTTATCCCGTCATTTATAATTTACATGCAAAAAACAGCATATATACATCGTGGTTTAGCCTCTCTATTTAAAGAGGTGGAAAAGATATTGTGAATTTAAAAATATGAACTATGCTAAACGTCTCAAAATAATCATGCAAAAGCGAAAAACTAGTTATAAAAATAACACCAGATAATCTATAGGTTTTCAGTTATATCCATCAAATCTAAGCAGTATATTTCGAAGAAATGTGAATCTTACTTATATACACGATATTACCCAAAATAATATTATTATTTCTAGAAAAAATTCAGACGATCCAACTCTAATTAATTTGAGTCTTATGGCTTCACCCTAAGTCAAGTGCTGGGCACAAGTCATGCACTTGCTATCTTTGATATATTTGATACTTAATTTGTTTTGTGTGAGTAATAAAAATTTGGACTTGGAACTTGACTAGTTGAAAATGAGTACTTACTATTTCAAACACCTGCTCAAAATTAAGTTATTTCTTGCGATCTATTAATTGCTACGTGAAAGTACTCCAGAATATTTAAAATGATTTGATAAATAATATTCTACTAGAAATGGATACGAAAATTTATTTTACACGACAATTATTATAAGCGAAGTATTTATAAGGAAGAATTAACAAAAACATGAATCTCTCCATATACCAACATTATTTACTTCTCACAATAACAAAAATGTTTTCTTTTGACAAGTAAGAAGTAATATTAAACCGAGTAACTATTTTCATATTTGTTACTACATTGTATTATACGTACAAATATCTAAATTCTATTATTTGAGTCTGGGTAACAAGAACGAGTAACTAAAATATCGAGATGGATACGAAATAAGTAACAAGTATAAAGCATAAGACGGCGAATATCCAATGATTACGTCCAGCCTTAGGTTACCAAACCATGATGTATGAGGAGACATTATTTTTTTTTCTTTTTTAACGTCTGAATTGATTCAAATAAAAGGGAGGTATGAACCTCAAATAAGTAACAAAAGCCTTAGATAACTAAGGATACGAAACAAATAACGAGTATAAGATGATGAATAACCAGTAATTGTATCCAGTCCTAGATTACCAAACCATGATGCACAAGACATGACATCTTATTTTGTAATTGTTTTTTGTTTCGTTATTTTTTGTAATGCATCAAGTGGAAGGAGAACACGTGACGTTGAGGGACATGACACAGTAAGGCAGGATGGGCTAACATACACGCCGGAAATAATCTTCTTAACATGCGCACCTAGAGGTCTAAAAACGCCCAAAATAAACGCAGCAGAGGAGAGAAAGAAGGAAAGAGAGATGAGAGAGTCGAGTGGAGTCGAGTTACGAAATGAGTCGGCTCAGCGAGTCTACTACATCTGTCCAAAGGGAGGGAGGGGGGGAGGGAAAGGCAAAAACAAACCCTTATGTAACCGATAGAAAAGGGATCTTTAGATTTTATCCCTTTTTTGGATGGGTGTTGAAATAGCACAACAAATGGTGAAGGATGAGGAGATTATTACTCTCTCCCCTCTTTACTTCTCCTTCTCCTTCTCCTCTTCCTCTCCCGTCTCTCGCCCTAACCCTAATTCTCCCTCGATTCAATCCTCCTTCTTTTCCCCAAATCCCACCTTTGGGGCTTCCTTTCATCCTCCTGATTCGGCGATCTAGGTATTCTCTGCGGTTGATTGTTTCCTGAGATGAATCGTATCTGTTTATCGTCAAGTTTGTTTTTTTCTGTCTTCATACTCTTCACAGGACAGCCTTTCGTTTGATTTTGATTCGATCATTTGATTTTGGGTTCAATCCATCGAATATTGTGTTGATCTTCTCGTCTTGTGTTTATCAGTTTGATCTGATGTTATGGATTTCAATTCTCGTAACCAAAGCTTCTCTCTTTGTGATCTCATTGCATGTCGATCATTTGTGTATTGGGTTCTATTCATCGAATAATATGTTGATTCGCCTTTAGGAGTGTTTACTTCTCGTCTGTGTGTGTGTCTCCGTTTGTTTGATTTGGGCTTCTGATCATTTGAAAGCTTCTCTCTTTGTGATCCCTCTATATACTTGGATTGTTCTAATGCATCACATGTTTTGCTTCTCAGTGTTCCCACCTTGGAGTGAGAGTGTATTGGCCTCTCTGTATACTCTACAATGGGCGATAATGGTGGTGGTTCTCATTTTGATGCTATCAAGAATACCGTGAGGAAGAAACGCAGCCTCATTCCTCGTCGTCCTCGCACTGAAGGATTCGGTCTTTTCACACCTCCACATCACTTCTCGAGTGATGATATACCCGCATTTGATACTAACCCTAGAAGGAAAGAGTTTAGTCTTAGCCACTGTATATCCAGGGCTGATTCCCAAACAGGAAACAATGATTCTCTGCAGAGAGAGGCAACTGATTTGGGTGAAAGGAAGAGAATGAAGCTTAAGATTGGTGGTGTGAGTCGTCTGGCTCATGCTAATGGTTCACCTCGAAAGTCTTCCAAACCGGTGAATGCTACTACTAACAACCATTTGGAGGTAATATTATCCTACTTTGACAAAGCTCAAGTTGTTTGAATTGTCTTGCATTCATTGAGATTTATCATCCTTTTTGCATTGAGTATCTTTTGCGGTAAATGCCATGCTCTTTTCAGTAAATTCTACTCTTTTTGGGGGGGGCCTTACGGCCCATAATCTTTCGGGTTTGGGGGACTAGACTAGGTTTAGTAAGCTTAAACTTGTGTGATTTGCTGTCTTGGGACAACAATTAGAATATTGTTTAGTATTTTGCATTTAACTTTTATTATTCCGGAAAGGATTAGATTGTGTCTTAATATCTTTGCTACACTTTTTGACAGATTAGATACCACAAACTCATTATCTTTTGACATTTAATGGCAGGAAAGTTCAGCAGATTGTAACTCCCCTCTAGACAAGAAGGCTGATCTTGAGAAAGACGAATCCATGACAGGGAGGAGAAAACAAGGTGAACCAGGTGGCTCGGTTCGCAAGAGCAAACGAGCCCTTAAGAAGCAGGTTTCTGATAGCGATGATGACAATGATGGTGAGCTCCGATTTTTGGAAACGCTCAAGGTTAAGCCACCTGGGGTTACAATTGGGGGAAATTCTGCATCTGAAAAGGCTTCTGATGACATGGATGCGGAGGAACTTGATCCAGTGCCTGATGGAATAGAGATTGGCAACGAGATTAAGAGGGAATCGACTATGACTAGTCGCCAGCGAGCCCTTGCTTCTGCATCTGGCAAATCAACCCCAGTTGAATTTCAAGATGGATTACCTCCTACATCGAGAAGTATGCTTCTTTTTTCTTTGGCTTTTAGATTCACGAGTATGCATCTTTTTTGCAATAAAGGTTGGTAATGTATTTTGATGAAAATTTCTGTTGAAAAATAGGGAAAAGAGAGAATCTTTCAGAGATGGAGCAGCAAGTGAAGAAGGCTGAAGCTGCTCAAAGGCGAAAAGTGCAGGTTGAGAAGGCTGCAAGGGAGTCTGAGGTTGGTGTTTTACTCTCTCTCTCTCTCTCTCTCTCTCTATGGTGATATACAGATTTAAAATGTATCGAAATCCATGTGAGGGATGATGGTCTTGATTTTGTGTCTACAGGCAGAGGCGATCAGAAAAATTCTAGGCCAAGATTCGAGCAGGAAGAAGCGTGAAGACAAGATTAAAAAGCGACTTGATGAAATTGCTCAGGTATTGGGATATGCACGACTATGCTGTTGATGCGTTATATATTTGAGTAAAACTGAGATGCTGAATGTTTGGTTGTCATATATGCTATGAATTGATGATAACAGGAGAAAGCTGCGCATGAGGAAAGGGTCTCTACAAGCTACATCAGAACAATAATGGGTCCTAATGGAACCACTGTTTCATTTCCCATTGACAAAGTGCCTAGCCTGTTCGATCCTAAACCATCCGGGTATGGTGTTTCCTCTGTTCTTTCTCACAAACTCAAATCAGACTAGTTCATGAGTCAATGTCCCTAATTTCATAACTGATTTTATCTGATCAATGTGAACACCTATACATGATTCGAATGTTTTTTTGGTATGGAGGAAGGCTCTAGAGTTCGGCTTCTTTTATTCTTTGGATTCTGTTTTGTATTCTAACGTTTCATTAAAACATAACGAGTAGTTCAAACCTTTGTGATAACAGTGTAAATCATTTTGTGTATCTGCAGTTATCCTCCACCGCGAGAAAACTGCGCGGGTCCATCGTGCACCAATCCGTACAGGTATCGTGATTCAAAGACTAAGGTTCCTCTGTGCAGCCTCCAATGCTACAAGGCAGTTCAGCAGCAGCAGCAGCAGCAGCAGACCTCTGAACCAGCAACCGACCCCACCCCACCACCGGAGCAGACCTCTGAACCAGCAACCAACCCCACCCCACCACCGGAGCAGACCTCTGAACCAGCAACCGACCCCACCCCACCACAGGAGCAGACCTCTGAACCAGCAACTAACCCCACCCCACCACCGGAGCAGACCTCTGAACCAGCAACCGACCCCACCCCACCACCGGAGCAGACCTCTGAACCAGCAACCGAACCCACCCCACCACCGGTTTAGATAGTGATTGTTTTATTTCTGGATATAAAAAGACAAGAACTTAGAGCGTTATCATTGTTGCAGTGAGGAGCTTCTTAGCTTCCTCATTTTATTACATGCAGACTACATGATTCAGTATATTTTACTTTACTTCAGACTTATCTGATCGGAGAGTTCAGTTTTCTTTTGTGGCCGTCCATTTACTTTTTACCAAACCATTGCCGCTCATATCATTTTATTCTCCAACGGCTATCTCAGTTCATTAATAATAAAATACATGATACAATGTGCTCTCTATTATTAGAAGCAATCTTCATGGTCATGTAGTTACAGTGCATCGTGATTCTTAGCTGTGTTTACGTCTCTAATGATCATAACTTCCGTTTTCTTAAAATTATCTCTTTTTTTGTTAAAGAAATGGTTAAATCCGGATCTATTAAAACCATTTTAACTTTGGGTGAGAAAATTATCTTTCTCCCATAAAACCCCATACATAACACATAAATACAAATACAATAGTGTTCAAAATAGTGTTCTAGGCTGCTGCTTAAATGATGTCTAGGCACTTGGCTCAAAAATACTGGAGTCCATTTTTTGTCTCAATACTGTGAAAATTACTTTATTTTCTGCCACAATAATTATATACTTTCTTTTCTCAATTTTACAATTGATTTAGAAGATTTGCGTTATTTCAAAATATATGATGTCTAAACGTACGGGTATCTTTTTCATTTTATAAAAAAACGTTTCAAATATATGATATAAATTTTAGTATTATAAATTGTATAACTCTCTATAATCTTATTTTATAAGTTTTTTATTCAATATTATTAATATGTAAAGATCTGTTTTATATATTTTACTTTGTTACTAATTGTTATTACATATATTGTTGAGTCAGGTACAATAAATTCATAATATGAAATAAAAATATTTGTAAAATATGGTTATTAATTTCTAAAATTTGCATACAATACATTTTTAAGGTTTATTTATATATACTATAGAAATGGTATTTGTTTAAGATAATTTAGATCTTCATAGTTTATATTTTCATGTTGTGTTTAAAAAATATACTTAAACATCTATCATTTTAGTATAGTTAGAGATTTCATAAGTAAATGCATTGTTCTATTGTTGACAAAAAAAAATACATTGTTCTATTTTTCTGTTTAAATAATTTAGCCCTATTATTTTAGAAAATTTTATAATAAATTTAAGAAATTTTTGATAAGATTCTTCTCAACGGATTCTGTTATAGTTAAAAATAAACATTAAGTTTATACTTAAAATTTATTTGTCATTAATATCTTTAATGAATTATTAAAATTAATTTTTTTCTAATAGCATACTTTGTAAATAACACATAAAAAATGTTAGTTATAAACTATTATATTTTGTATATAATTATTTCTAGGTAACAATTGTTATGAGTATGTTTTCGTTTGATGACAAAAAAAACATATTGTTGTGAGTTTCAAAATAAATAAAATAATAATATATATAAAAAATTAACATATGTTAATTATTTTATTTATTGTATAAAAATATTACATAGGTTATAAATTTTAATATATATTGGATTTTTCGTATTTTTAATAAATAGAATATCAACATAAATCAAGTTTTGCCATATTATTTAATTAATGTAAGTGACAAAATCGATACATGTTAATTAAATATAGTCATATAGTATTAAATTTATGAAAAAGGTCATTAGCAGATGATTTGTATGACTATTACTACGTGGCCATTTGAAAATTGTAAGTGATTAGTGAATATTTATTATATAATTTATTTAATAGATTGTTTGGAATCAAGATTGGGGAGATCTTAATAACTTAATTTTAATTTCTATTTATTTATATCCTTAATTTTTCTGGTCTAACATTTAATTAAGAAAATAACTTTAATGAATTAATTTCAAAAACACACAAATTTTCAATAACATATTTTGTAATATCCCACATAAAACAAATGTTAGTTTCAAATTGTACTTCTAATGTAATAGAGAAGATATTTTTTCTGGTCTAACATTTACTTATGAAAATAAATTTAATGAATTAATACAAAACTTATATATTTACAATGGCATATTTTGTGATATCCCACATAAAACAAATCTTAGTTTCAAAAATCAAAATGTATTTATATTTTAGTAGCGAAGATGTAGCTTAAACTTTATTACAAATTGTTTGACCAATATAATTTTAATAGACTGGTTGAATGATTCGTTTTCATCAAACCTAACTTGAAACTATAGACATGGCACCCACTCCTTCGTCTTTCCTTTAAACATAAACCTTCAAATAACACCCAAAAATTTGGCTTTATTTCTTGTTAACCTCTCAATCTTCTTTCACTTCAGATTAAAATGAGTATGGCCGGCGGGGGAAAGTGGCGGAGAGAGGCAGAGAAGCTGGTGGTTAAGCCTTTCCGGCTAGTAACAACAACACTCCTCAGCCTCCTCCTTCCTCTCTCTTTCCTTCTCCTTAGCCGTCTCTCTTCATCTTCCTTCCTCTTCTCATTGATCAAATCTCCTCCGCAAACGGATTCATCTTTCCTCTTCTCTATCCTTCGTTACACGAATCCGGCCATATTATACGTGGCCGTTTCGGCAATAAGCGTTTACACTCTAGTTCTTGGTCTGACCACCAAGATCACAGCCTCAGAACCCAACAGCTCGATTCCCTTTTCTCCACATGTCACCATGGCGTGGCTCACGCTCTTCCTTGTTCAAATCTCCGTCGGTTTAGGCCTGGAAGGAACGAGTTCCAACGGCTTAATCATCGGAAGTGAACGTAACTTCTTGAGCAGACTAGTGTTTTTCTGTGGTCTTAATGAGGTAATGCTTCTGTGGTGTAGGCTGATCGTGAGACCAGTGGTGGACAGCACGTTGATCGGAGGTCAACACCGGATAGAAGAGACAGTTTTGGAGAGAGTGGCTTTGGCCGTGAGCTGTGGGACGTTGTGGTGGTGGAAGCTTCGGGATGAAATAGAGGCTTTAGTTGGTGTGGCAGAGGCTAAAAGAGCATTGTTGTTGTTATTATTACCAACCGATGGTAATGCTAACGTTAGTTTGGATGTGGGAACGGTTGATTTTGTGAATTGGTGGTTATACTATATGGTTGTGATGATTGGTATGGTTAGGATCGTTAAAGGGTGTTTGTGGTTTGGAATGATTTTGCTTTTCGAACAAGGTAGTAGAAGAAATCCACGTCGAAATGCCAATGATCCTCCTGTTTCTACAGCTTCTTCAGTTCATTATGACGATGAAGGTGACACTAAAGTGTAATTAGTAACAATTGGTTATACGAAGGTTCAAATTGATATTTGTAATGAGAAAGATGTTAACAAATTCAATACTGGAATGAAATTTGATAAACAGAGGCTTTACATCACATTTCGATAGAATCATAAAAAAAAACATTAGCACCAGCAATAGGGCTGGGATCATGTATTGGGGTTTTTCGGGGAGTGTTACAAAAAAAAAGAAAAAAGAAAAAAAAGGCAGACATAGAATGTTAGTGTCTGTCTATCAGCTAGGTTAGGCCGACCAAACTTGTTACTCACCCCTTGTTAGGCCTCAAGGGAAAACGAAAAACTCAAAGTTAATAATAGGGAAAATTCCTTAAAAATACACAGACTAATTTTCATTTGCTAATAAAATACACGAACTATTTTGGATTCCCGTTTAATACACAAACTAATTTATGTTGTCTATTAAATACACAAACTTTTGAAATTCGCAGGTTTTACACATCGTTTTAGACGGCGTTAACTAAGTTTAACGGAAGTAAAGACAGCGTTAATGTTTAATTAAACATGTGTTTAATTTATGAAAAGAAAATTCCTTAAAAATACACGAACTAATTTTTATTTGTTAATTAAATACACAAACTATTTTGGATCCCCATTTAATACACGAACTAATTTTTGTTTCCCATTTAATACATAAACTTTTAAAATTTGTAGATTTTACACATCGATTTAAACGACGTCAACTACGTTTAACAGAAATGACTTTAGTTTTAACTAAAAGTATGGTTAAAATGTGAAAAGTACGCTCACGCTCACCCTCAACCAAAACCACTCGAATCGATTGATCCTTATATTCAAGCTAGCATCAATTCAAGTTTGACACCCTAATCTATTTCAACCTCTTTTACTCATCAAACTATGTTCCTTTTCTTCTTCTTCGCTTTGATTTCATTTTATATTGCTTCAAAGTGGAGTTGATTTCCATGTCATGAAAAATGACGAAGAAAACTAGGTAATTTTAAACGAGTTTCTGTTTTTGGAATTAGTTTTTGATTCTTGTTTTTCGTCAATCAAGGTTAATTTACACTATACAAGTGTAATGAAGAAGAAAACTACCAATATAATCTATCAGAAGGATTTTTAATTGTCTTTCGCAATTTAACCACATGTTTAACTAAACACTAACATCTACTTCACTTTTGCTAAACATAGTTGACATCCACTAAATCATGTTAAACATAGTTGACGTCGTCTAAATCGATGTGTAAAATCTGAAAATTTTAAAAGTTTGTGTATTAAATGAGAAGCAAAAATTAGTTCATGTATTAAATGGGGATCCAAAATAGTTCGTGTATTTTATTAACAAATGAAAATTAGTTCGTGTATTTTATTAACAAATACAAATTAGTTCGTGTATTTTTAAAGAATTTTATTTTCATAAATTAAGCACATGTTTAATTTAACACTAACATCGTCTTCACCTCCGTTAAATATAGATAACGCCGTCTAAAACTATGTGTAAAACCTGCGAATTTCAAAAGTTTGTGTATTTAATAAGCAACGGAAATTAATTCGTGTATTAAACGGAGAGTCAAAATAGTTTGTGTATTTTATTAGCAAATGAAAATTAGTCTGTGTATTTTTAAGGAATTTTCCCTTAATAATAAATATACCGCGCTAAGAAGTGAGCCCAGTGAGTCGGGTGGGAAAATATTATAATATCCACTAGTAATGCTGGGAATATGAATCATTATCCGCGGGCCCCGCCCCATTTGATCCGCTGCGGGGCGGATGCGGGTCGAGTAATTTGAAAAATTTGGTTCGCGGGTGCGGGTGCGGGTTGAGTGATTTTTATGCGGGGCGGGTGCGGGTCAGCCAAAATTCAGTGCGGGTACCCGCCAACCCGCAAAAACTAAAAAAAAAAGATTTTTTTGAAAATATTATTTTTAAATAAAAATTTTTTTAAAAATAATTTAATTTTAATTATAAATAGATTAATATTTATTATTTTTAATAAAAAATATTTAAAATATTAAATTTTATTGTTATTTTTAATAAAAAATATTTAAAGTATTAAATTTTATTGTTATTTTAATAAAAAATATTTAAATTAATAATTTTTAATATTATTAATATTATCCGCGGATCTAGCGGATCACCCGCGGGTTTTAGCGGGGCGGGTGCGGATTTCATATTTTCTTCTTGCGGGTCAAGCGGGTCAAATTTTTTAAGTAAAAAAAATTAGTTTACCCGCGGATTGGCGGGTCAGCGGGGCGGGTTTGACCCGCAACCCAGCTCTATCCACTAGAGTAGAGTAGACCATTTTTAATTGTCAGTTCAGCTTATTTGTTCGCGTTGTTCGTCTCCTCCTTCTCCGCACCACATCCGACTTGGTAAATCCCCAAATCCATCATTCTTGATCTCTCTGTTTATTGCTTTTGATTTCTTGTTTTATGCCGATCCTTCTTCTAGAACAAGTACTGATGAGATTTCTTAATTAGTTGATTCGGATTTCGATTCCTAACCGATGTGCTTCAAAGATGTTATTTTGGATCGCTTCATTGATATTGAAACAAAGTCTTTGATTAGCTAATCACCGATTGCCTCAAGAAGTAAGATCCATAGGCTATTTGTCTATTGATCCAAGTGTTCATCATTGATATGTCCATTAAGAAAGAACTGTTGTGAACTTGTGATAAAAATGAGAGTCTACCTTTGTTTTATATGAATTTGGTCATGCATTATATTTCTAGCTTTTTGGTGATGATTGTATACTTTTCATGTTTGATTCGTGGTGTAATAGTATGTTTGTATATATAGTCAATAGTACATTTATTGTTTGATCCCATCTAATATCCATTTTTCTATATGCGAGTTGTTTGTTGTGAATCACATTTCCAGCTTTGGTGTATTGAAAATTGTAGGAAGTACTGATTCATGTTTGATCTTTTCTTTTGGGTTGTACTGTATCAGTTTGATAGGCTGAGAAATCAAAGAGATGGCAGGACACAGGGTTGCACATGCCACACTTAAAGGGCCTAGCGTTGTGAAGGAGTTAATCATCGGTATGGCACTCGGTTTAGCTGCTGGTGGTCTTTGGAAGATGCACCATTGGAATGAACAGAGGAAAACCAGAGCCTTCTACGACTTGCTTGAGAGAGGTGAGATCAGTGTTATTGCCGCCGAAGAGTAATAAAAGCTCTGCTCACAGACTCATTCTTCAAAGACTGATGGATGATTTCGAATTCTATTTTTTTTGTTTCTGTTTATAATAACTCTGAGATGAGTTTGGATTTTGTGAGAAATAAACAAATCTGAGAATGAGATTTGGTAGATCATAAACTGATTTTAATGTGATGGTCGATTCAGACAAGCTTCCTTGTTTTGTTTTGTTTTGTTTAAAAAGTTAGTATTAATTTATGGAACCTTATTCATGGAAGTACTGCATTTGACAATGTTTCCAACTCATGATAGTATTTCGAATCAGAATCTTTGTAAGGAAAATATCGCTTGTGTTGCATCTGCCATTGCTTTGTCTCCTGTTTCTTCAAGAGACTGAGAAAGCATAACCAGGATAGATATCTGAATGTCTGTCTTTACGGCTGAGAGTTTTGTAAAAAATAAAAATTAATACCTAAAATATAAAGTATTGTGGAATAAATATCTGAATACACGTGGTGCACTACGCTTGGTTGCTAGGAGATAAGAAAATCGTGATCACAGAGTTCAAAATCAAGAAGTTGTATTTATCTTCTTCTCCTCCCTACATCAAAAAAAATTTATCTCCTCCTCCCATCAAAACTCTCCAAAGATGACAACAGTAGCCGCAACAGGTATCAACGTCGCGACTCCAGGACTGGTCATTCGACCAGCGGCTCGTCTATACGCCCCGGTCCGTTTGAATTACCCGTGGAAATTCGGTTCGATGAACCGAATGGTTATGTCGGTGAAGGCGACATCGGAAGGAGGGATGATATCGGATAAGGTGGAGAAGAGTATTCAGGAAGCGAAGGAGACTTGCGCTGACGATCCTGTGAGCGGAGAGTGTGTGGCGGCGTGGGACGAGGTGGAGGAGCTGAGCGCCGCGGCGAGTCACGCTAGGGACAAGAAGAAAGCTGGTGGATCCGATCCTTTGGAAGAATACTGCAGTGATAATCCTGAGACTGATGAGTGTCGTACTTATGACAACTGAAAATGTTTTTTCTATCTTGTTGCTGTCGTCTGTGTTTGGTTTGGTTCGTATGGTGCTTTTCTTTTTTTTTGGTTTTCGTAAGTTGTAATGCGATAATGAATATGATGAATATTACAACTACAATACTCAATCAGGTGTTTCATTAATTCGCTGTGTTTCGTGAGGTGTACTATAGTTTGATGCCTGAAAATGTTTTTGATGTCTGAAAATTTAGGTACCGGTTACGCGAAGATGTTTATTTTACTCGCAGCTAAATTTTGTTTTTTTTTTTTAACTTATTTCACTGATGCTAAACATTTTCAAACAAAATAAAATAAAAGTAATTAGCTTAAATTAAGATACAAACGAATAAAATAAAAAATGACCCGCTTGAAACTAGAATGAAAAAATAAAAAACCTAATACTGTCTGTCTAAAGGAGTCGTGTGGTGACGGCGGCGCAAAAGGCTTTGAGAAGACCGAGCGACGATGGCGGGAGGCAAGATAAGGAAGGAGAAGGCCAAGGCACCATCAAACCATTACCAAGGAGGAATCTCCTTCCACAAATCGAAAGGACAGCATATCCTCAAGAACCCTCTCCTCGTTGACTCTATCGTTCAGAAAGCAGGTATCAAGAGCACCGATGTGATCCTCGAGATCGGTCCAGGTACTGGTAACTTGACGAAGAAGCTTCTAGAAGCTGGTAAAGAAGTCATCGCTGTCGAACTCGATTCCCGTATGGTTCTCGAGCTTCAACGCCGTTTCCAAGGAACTCCTTATTCTAACCGCTTGAAGGTAACACACAAACTAACATTCTCTCGTATCAACTCTTTTTTGTCTGTTTTATTACATAAGAGTTAATGTTTGTTGTGTAATAAGGTAATCCAAGGCGATGTGTTAAAGACGGAGCTTCCTCGGTTTGACATATGTGTGGCTAACATTCCGTATCAGATATCATCTCCTCTCACGTTCAAGCTTCTCTTCCACCCAACAAGCTTCAGGTGCGCTGTGATCATGTATCAGAGAGAGTTCGCCATGAGACTCGTTGCCCAACCTGGAGACAACCTTTACTGTCGTCTCTCAGTCAACACTCAGCTCTATGCAAGAGTCTCCCACCTCCTCAAAGTCGGCAAGAACAACTTCCGACCACCTCCGAAGGTGGATTCTTCTGTTGTTAGGATCGAACCGAGGAAGCCGCAGCCTCAGGTGAACAAGAAGGAGTGGGATGGGTTCTTAAGAGTCTGTTTCATCAGAAAGAACAAAACTTTGGGATCGATTTTCAGGCAGAAGTCTGTTCTTTTGATGCTGGAGAAGAACTTCAAGACTCTTCAGGCGGTACTAGCTTCGTTGAATGGCTCGACCGGAGAAGCTGCGGGTATGGATCTTGGTGACCAGAGCATGGGAATGGAAGATGATGACAACGAAATGGATGATGATGGTGATGTGGAGATGGATGAAGGACAAGGAGGAGAGTTTAAGGAGAAGGTTATGAATGTGTTGAAGGAAGGTGGGTTCGAGGAGAAGAGGTCGTCTAAGCTATCACAACAAGACTTTCTGTATCTTCTCTCGTTATTCAACAAGTCGGGCATTCACTTCTCGTAGATTAGTTTATATGATATGGGTGGAAACGTTTTGTCCTCTCTCTTTTTTGTTTGTTACTGATTACTCTCATCAAATAAGAGAAAGTGTACCCTGTTTTTGTTCTTCTAGTTTGTATTGATTTAAGAAATGATGGGAAGATTGAGCTAAGTTTTCTGTTTGGGTTGAAACTGAAAGCCGATAAAGTTATTTGAGTCATACGTGCTCTCTCGGTCAAAAAGATGCAAAAATATAAAAGCTTACATTGGGGGAAACTGGTTTCGAACATATGACAGTTTCCGGTCACCCCGAAAAACACCAACATTACTTTCAGTTTTTTTTTTTTGTTATCTAGTACTCCTTCGTTTCATAAAAAATATTATTTTAACATTTTTCACACAAATTTATAAAAATGATTGAAATACATTTAAGTTTTTATTAACTACACATATTCAATCCATAGTATTTGAAATAAATAGAATTATTTATAAAATCAATGCATTTGTAATTAATATTAAGATAAAAGTTGCATTGAAATTTTAAAATAACACACTTTTTGTAACAATAACAAAATATTAAAATGACACTTAATATGTAATAGAACGAAAGAGTATAAGAAATTATGTTTAGCCCAATAGACAATAGCTTTAAATTTTGACATTTTCTTAAGTCCTAAGAACACCCCCATTAGTGAACCCAATGAAAGGGGTTCACAAAGTATTTTTTTATTATTTTTTTTGTTTGATTTTTGTTTAAAAAAAAAAAATAATTAATCGGACCAATCGCGGACTGCCATGTGCCGTGGGGCCCGCGCTACAGTGATGAACCCGGTTCACTGGAAAGAGGTGGAGAGAGACAAGTTCATCACTATTCATTATTTTAATTTTTTTTTTCTTTTTAGAATCTGTGTGAACCCCCCATAAATTCACTAATGGGAGTGCTCTAACTATCATCAACCAACCCTCAAACCCGCATAGAACGTTGCTTCAAACCTTAATTTTTGTATTATCCTAAAAGGTTACAACTAATTTGAAAATATTGTATAGCAATTAGCAATGCATGTTTTTATACAAATTGCTATTATTATTTTTTACTTTTATTGAATTCTACACTTAAGATACTAATGCAACCATTCTATTTTACGCTTGCTTTACGCAAGTTTGGTAGGCACTTACAGGGGCGAAGGCAGGTTAGACAGATGTGGGGGCAAGTGCACCCATAATAATTTCGTTATTTACAATTTTTCATTAAAGTTTTGGTGTGTTAGATGGAAAAAGTCAAGTTGTGCACCCCTAATTCAAATTCAATGCTTACTAATTAATATCTCAGTTATATATTTTAGCATTAGTGCACCCATTATAATTATTCTAGCTTCGCCCCTGGGCACTTATGAAAGAGTGCTAAACGATCAGTATACTGTGAATTGGGAAAGACTCATGAGGCTTACTACAGAGACTTCAAGTTGGAATAAGATTAAGATGTTCATCACGAGATATATGTTTCAGTCAAGTATACACATGATTTGGAAAGAACGTAATAGAAGGAGGCATGGTAAATCTTATGTCCCTGCAACTCTTCTAGTAAAGAGGTTGGATAAGAATATGAGAAACAAATTCAGAGTGATTCAAAGGAAGGGAGATAAGGAGTATGAAAGAGGAATGTCTATTTGGTTTGACACTAGATAGTTCTTTTTCTTGAGTTTTTTGAGAAGTTTTAGATAAGTTTTCGATCCTTTTTACAAATCTCAAACTATGCTGCACTAGTTGTAAAAATGTCTTTTTTCTTTTGAATTCAATTTAACATTCAATTCAAAAAAAACATTATATTTTTTCACAATGTAACAATTGGTTGAGAAGTTGGTTTTTAGAGTCTTAGTTTTGATGACTTCTCTATATAAGTTAGCATGGTGTGGGTTCGGACCTTACGGTATTGGGTCCTCCAGTGATATGTAGTACTATGTAGTATGTGGTCTTTCTCATTTAGTCCTAATTATATAACTACGAACGGAAGTGCCAACACAATACAAAACGGCAAAACAAATGACATGTGGGGAACATGTAGTTAGATGAGCAGTAAATAGGAAACATATGTTGATGGTTGTCGTCATGTTTTCGTATTTATGTCATATATACGGAAACTCGTCAAATTTAATTCTTCTCCAGTGATCCCATAAAGATTAATGGTAGTTCAGTATATATATATAATTGTACTGGCAAAGTATATGGCCGACGCTACATCAGCTTCATTAGGCTGTCTGCATGTATATATTAACCCATTTAACTCGATCGTCAAGCTTTATTAGGACCAAACACAGGCGCACAGCAACTACATTTTATAACTTTGTTTTAATTTAAGTTCTGATTTTAGTGACCTTCTTCTTTACGTATAATATAGATCAAAGCTAACTTATAGTTCTACGTGAGAATATCTATAAGAATAAATAAAATGGAAAAGTTTTGGTTTAGGTTTTGTTTGTTTGTGATCGAGGAGTTTAATAGCTTAACTGCTTAAGAGTTCTGATGTGTGCTAAGAAAAACAGATGTAAGGAAATTTTTTGAGTGCATATATATATTGCCATATCCTTTGTTCTCCTAATTTTGGGGTGTGAATTGTATGTCACTTCTAGAGTAAATAACGAAGAGAAAATATCAGTTACTATTATTTACTAAGTTACTAATTTACTATTATTTACTCTGAAATCTTACCAATCAGCTAAAAACATTTTTGCTAGTGTAAGGTTACACGTGTTTTGTAGTTCAAGAAAAGAGTCAAAGACCATCAGGTCAACAGGCGAAGATCCGGATATTTATTTAAATATTCAAAATACGCGATTACTATGGTTAGGCTTGGGCATTCGGGATCCCAATCGGGTTTCGATTTTATTCAATCGGGTTTTGGTTTTTCGGGTTTATCAAAATCAGCCACATTCGGATTATATGAAAGTTCGGTTCGGGACCGGTTCGGATTCTATCGGGTTCGGGTCGGAGTTAGTAAATCTTCAAAGAACTGGCACAACCCAATATACTTTCGGGTTCGGGTCCCAATCGGTTTTTCGGTTTAAAAATACCTGATTTTTACCTATTTTATAACCAAAACATGAGTAAAATCGGTTCTTCAGTTTTAAAATATCTGATTTGTACCTATTTTGTAACCAAAACTTAAGTACAATCGATTCAAAAATAAGAAACATCAACCATGATCATTCAAAATCAAACGAAAAGTAAAAATATTTACTGATAAAAAGAAAACCAAATAAATAAAAGCATAAAATGAAAACCAAGTTCTCATGAAATAAGAAATATTGTTTAACGAAAACAAAATCTAAATCTAAATACTTCAAGATTCAACGGCCATCTTCAACCATCAACCTTCATGTAATAGAACCACCAACATTTATGTAATAGAACCACCAACCTTCGTGTAATAGATAAGTATTTTAGATGTTCAATATTTCTTAGTGTATGTTGGATACATATTAGGAATTGAAATCATATTTGGTACAAGATCTTTTTGAGGTTTAGAATGTTTCGGGTTCTATCGGATATCCATTTAGATTCGGGTTCGGTTCGGATAATACCCATAACCCGAAATACCACAAAACAAGATCCATTCGGTATTTACGTCGGGTTCGGATCGGTTCGGATTCATTTTTATCGGATCGGATTCGGTTCGGGTTATCGGGTTCGGTTTATTTGCCCAGCCCTAACTATGGTGATCTACGTATTCACGTGACCATTTAATAACCTTCCTTTTGTTTGTTAAATGGGAGTATGGGACCATCATCTAATAGTATTTTTTTTTTTCATTTAGCATTTGATTAACAAACTAATCAGATTTTGAAGAAGAAAACGTTACGTCAATGATCCTAAAATTAGCGTCTATATTAAGATCTAGAACCACGACGATCCTGCACGGACCGATCACGAGTCTCTTGACGGTAAATACGCCACGACTTCAGTCTCCTTCTAAACCAACGTGGCCGTATATGCACCATACACGTGTCATCTCATTTCCACTCGAACGCGCGAGCTCTTTAATCATCTTTTTAATTAAGTCTTCATCTTCTGCTATAAATACTGAAGCAGTCACTTTTACTTAATGCATGTAGTCTAGTCACTCAGTAACTTCACTTTCTTGTCCTCTCACTTGAGCGCTCTCTTTCTCCATTGCTCGAGTCTTGTGGTCAGTGAGAAAAATCATAAATACATAAAACCGCCGGAGAAAAATGGGAAGAGCGCCGTGTTGCGAGAAGGTCGGGATAAAGAGAGGGCGGTGGACGGCGGAGGAAGACCAGATTCTCTCTAGCTACATTCAGTCCAACGGTGAAGGCTCTTGGAGATCTCTCCCCAAAAATGCCGGTAACAGTTACACCCTTTTCAAAGGATAGCTTACAAATACAACAATACCATGTAATATGAACTTTCAACCCATGACACTGTGTGAGAGCCAGAAGTAAAGTAATCCTGGCTCTTGCAGTAATTTTCATGAAATGTATATTTTAAAGTTAGTTTTGATTTATTATATATTGAAAAGTTTCTTTTTTTTTTGCTAAAAATATATTGAAAAGTTACTAAGGTTAGAAGTTAATCTCAAGCCTGATATCGTCTCATTTCTTTTCAGTTTTTTTTTTGCTTATAATTTGTCATTGTCACAACCATGGTGGGTTGTGAGTGTACGTATATAAAGTGCTGCCAAGTGTATGTTTCGTAGATTGGTTTATAGACATATAGTTATATATTATATTATAGTTATACGGACTTTTTAGTGTTTATAAGGAAATACAAAGGGATGAGTATTTATACATTTTGTCCGTTGTATTTCATTTCAAGAATAAAATCAAAATGATATGACTAACTTTATTTGATTTCCAGCTGATCCGCTTTGAATACAAGACTAGTAATCAATGCAGTAGTTGAGATATTTTGTAGTTGTGTACGCATATGATAATGCGAATACAGTGATCAGAATTCTAAAAATCTCGTGAGCAGTCATATATCAAACCCATAAAAATACATTTGTAATAATTATTACGAAACAATCAATGTTTAATAAAAAAAATAACACACATATTTTCGAAGTTTAGTTATACTTATAAATCTGACCTGTATTATTACTGTGTTATTTATATGGATTTTTTTATTTTTGTAAAAAGGATTAAAAAGATGTGGAAAAAGCTGTAGATTGAGATGGATAAATTATCTTAGATCAGATCTCAAGCGCGGGAACATAACTCTAGAAGAAGAAGAACTCGTTGTTAAATTGCATTCCACATTGGGAAACAGGTACAATTCTTATTTAGCTATTTCCAAAAATTTCCAATTTACTTTTGGATTAATAATGATTGAAATCGATCGGTCAAATAAGCAAGGCTTAGTGTTAAACTAACTCTCTTAGTTTAAAGATCTTTATGTGAACAATTTACAGTAGATAATAAAAGTTAGGGTGATAAAATAAACTATTCAATGTTGTTGAACCATCTTTTTAATTGTCCATTGTGGGTCTCCCTCTTGAAGCTTGTATAAACCCTTGGTTGATTTCTTGTCAGACTATTTTCTGAACTCCTATTCTCTTTTAGCTGAGGCAAACAACATGTACTCTCTAATAAATGTACACTTCACTTTATCACATACGCCCTAACTGGAACGTATACATATCCATGTGATATTCTAAATATTACAAAAGGTTTTACTCTCAAGGTTCTAAAAATGCATATATATATATATATATATGTATTTTTAGAATCTTGAAAGTATAACCCCCTAGTTAGCATATTCAAAATCTCCTAAAATATGTGAATAACTTTTTCAAAAAAAAAAAAATTTAGTTGTTCAGGAAAAAAACTTCTTCAAAAAATATCTGAATAACTTGAGTCACTGTCACCGTTATTGTTGACATTGCTCGAGTGATATTCTCGTATATTACTCCCTCCGTTTTTTATTATAAATCGTTTTGAAGCTATGCACATAGATTAAGAAAATCATTAATTTCTTATATTTTCGAAACAAAAACATCATTAATTATTTACCTAACCACAATTTAACCAATAGAAAAATAGAAGATATATTATCATTGGTCAGACAACATTAATTACTAATAAATGTTACATAAAAAACCGAAAACGACATATAATTTGGAACAAAAAAGTTTCCCTAAAACGACTTATATTAATCAATAATTAATTATATTTCTAGAAACATGGTTAGGTCAGCAGTCATATCGATGTAGCAAAATTGTATTTTGAAACTGTTCTGGCCACACTGTTATATTGATTTCCAATCGGCCACGAAGTTCTCTTATTCCACGGATACTAGATTTTAAGTTTTTAAGGCTGTTCAAAGCTGTTTTAATAAAGGGTTAGTAATAATTAGTTGTTTTTGATTGAATATTAATTAATGTAGGTGGTCACTAATTGCTAGTCATCTACCAGGGAGAACAGACAACGAAATCAAAAACTATTGGAACTCTCATCTCCGCCGTAAACTCCACAACTTCATCATCAGGAAGCCATCCATCTCTCACAACGTCCCTGATGTAGTCATAAACGCTCCTCCAAGGTCACCGCGTCCGCCTACAAAACGCAGACCAGGGAGAACCAGCAGATCCACCATGAAACCTAAAACACACCACCCAAATATTCGAAAGATGAAGAAAACGTCTGAACCGCCGGAACCAGAAGCCAGCGCAGCGGTTAAAGCAGGAGAAGAAACATTAATGATGGAGTTAAACGGAGCCGAGGCTGAGCTAGGACCATGCAACTACTATGTAACCTGTCACGAAGGAGGAGCTTGTCGCAATAATAATAATAATAACAGCATTGATGGCGATAAAGGAGTTTCATCCTTTGATGAAGACATCATTGATCTTTTGTTGGACGAATCAGCTCCAAGCCACGTGTTGACATCGTGTGGTGGTAATGCAGAGTTGAATCATCTAGGAGACTCTGAAGAAGCCAAAAGGTCTTCGGAGATTTTAAACCAAGAGAGTATCGACTGTCTTCAGTCTTGTCCGTCGATGGAGTCGTTTCTCAACTATGAGCATCAAGTCAACAATAATGCGTTCACGGATGAGTTTATTGATTGGGACTGTGTTTGGCAACAAGGGGATGACAATAACATTTTCGATGAGAAAGAGGGTTCTGATTCAATGGTGTCGTGGCTTTTGGACGGTGAAGATGAGGCCACGATCGGGAAAAGTAATTGCGAGAACTCTGGAGAACCACTGGATCATGACGAGGAAAATGCGTTGGTCGCATGGCTTCTCTCTTGAATATATTTATTTATCTGTTAAGTTTGTAGTCCTTTTTTTTTGAGCACCGTATTGTATGTGATGTCTTATCATCGACTTATTAAGGTATACTTTGTATGGTTTGTTTTGAAAGTTTATGTCTTGCCTTTTTCATGTTATTTAATAAAGAGGTACAAAATGTAGGTCTATCCATTTATGTGGCATATGTATTACAACCTACTCCAAATACGGGAAATTCAGAAAGGAAACTTTATAAAGCTTGTGTCGAAATCATACAATATCAAATAACTTTAAACTATCGGAAAGCATTTTTCAAACATATTAGTTACATCACATCTTTTTTTTTTGGTGTAAGTTACATCACATCTTGGCGGCCAAATAATTACGCACCAAAAAAGAAGAAGACAAAACCAATAATATTTTGAGGCATAAAGCTGCATTACATCTGCGAATCATCACGTGCCATTCAAGTGATTACTGGCAATGGGAAAGTGACGAGATCGCATCTGAATAAAGGTGGCGTTCTTTGTTCAAAAAAAAAAAAAAAGGTGGCGTTCTAACCCATCTTTTTTTTTTTTTTTTCTGAGAGAAGGTTTGGGGTGTTCTAACTTCTCCGTACAAAACCACGGACAAATAAATATTTTCGACAGAAAGCCCATTGAAGCCCAAACAAATCAGATTGTATGAAAGACTTGTTCGCTTGTCTTGTCCGAGAAAGACGTGGACCATTGATAATCTGACAAGTAACCCAGCCACGCAGTACGAATTCCCGATCACCGTTGGTGATTAAATCAACGATCCACATCATGCCATGTCACTATTTTCTGTATCTTCCTTCTTCTCTAATTATTTTAGTAACAGAGAGAGAGAGAGAGATCAAAGCTAACTCCAAAGCAGAAAGAAGAATGGCGAAATCTCAGATCTGGTTTGGTTTAGCCTCCTTAGTGGCGTTGCTTGTGGTGTCAGCCGTAGCAGACGATGTGGTTGTTTTGACGGATGATAGCTTCGAGAAGGAGGTTGGTAAAGATAGAGGAGCGCTTGTCGAGTTTTACGCCCCCTGGTATGGTCATGGACCTATCCTTTCTATATATATTTTGATTGATGAATCTGAATGAGTATGTGGACTTTTATGGTTTTAGTGAGCAAGTAGAGTTACTGATGTGAATTTCTCATCTTTTTATGATATAAGCTTTTGGATCTCTTTTATTCTAAAATGGTGTGTGTGATTACATCACAGGTGTGGACACTGCAAGAAACTTGCCCCAGAGTATGAAAAGCTTGGTGCAAGCTTCAAGAAAGCTAAGTCAATTTTGATTGCAAAGGTTGGTCACTTGTCTCGTTCCTCTTTTTTTTTTTGGTATGGTGGATTCTTTACTTGAACTTGTGTGTTGTGTTGCAGGTCGATTGTGATGAGCATAAGAGCGTCTGCACTAAATATGGTGTTAGTGGTTATCCCACCATTCAGTGGTTTCCTAAAGGCTCTCTTGAACCCCAAAAGTATGCTCTCTTATTTTTTCTCTCCCAAGCTAATCTATTATTGGATTTAGTAAAAGATGGTGAATGATTGTTTTCTTATATAACAGGTATGAAGGTGCACGCAATGCTGAAGCATTGGCTGAATACGTCAACAAGGAAGGAGGTACTCTCCTTGGTGATAGCTTAACTAAGCTAGCCCAAACTTACTTTTGTTTTCTGAGAAAATTTGTTTAGGCATGGTTTATGAGTTAGACTAAGTTGGTGAAATGTTCAATCTTTTGTTCCTGGTGAATTTTATTATGTATGCAAGTGTGATATTGCCGGAAATTCATTGATTGGCACCACTTCTCCCTACATTTTTTATATTCAGTCTGTTGTCAAATTCTTGTCTTTAAAATTCTTCAATTAAATTTTTGTTGTTGTGTACTTACCTATTGTTGAACAAATATGCTTTCAGGTACCAACGTTAAGTTAGCTGCAGCTCCACAAAACGTTGTTGTGTTAACACCTGATAATTTCGATGAGATTGTACTGGATCAGAACAAAGATGTCCTCGTCGAGTTTTATGCCCCATGGTACTACACTATCTCTTTCTTCACTGCCCTTGGTTTTTGTTTTCTAATTCTGATTTTTAAATTTTCCAGGTGCGGCCACTGCAAGTCCCTCGCTCCTGTAAGCTCTTTTGAACTATGTGTCTACTTTTGAAACAACAATAGTTCACTTTCACTTTGTTATTAATGTTGTGATTTCTTTATTTTAATTCGTCAGGTATATGAAAAGGTAGCCACGGTGTTTAAGCAGGAAGAAGGTGTTGTAATAGCCAACTTGGATGCTGATGCACACAAAAGCCTTGGCGAGAAGTAAGTTTGAGTTATCGATAGTACTGTATAAAAGTCATATATATTTCAATAGAAGGTTGAAAACAAGTACCTTTTTTTGGTTCATTAACTAGGTATGGAGTAAGTGGATTCCCAACACTAAAGTTCTTTCCAAAAGACAACAAAGCTGGTCAAGATTATGAGGGTGGAAGAGACTTAGATGACTTTGTAGGCTTCATTAATGAGAAAGTTGGGACCAGCAGAGACAGTCAAGGGCAGCTTACTTCAAAGGTTAACCCAAAAATAAAACATGTCTCATTGTATTGCAATTTTATATCTAAAGTTTGATACCTTTTGATGATTTATCTCTGTTTTTTTATAGGCTGGTATAGTTGAAAGCTTAGATGCGTTGGTAAAGGAGCTAGTTGCGGCCAGTGAAGATGAGAAGAAAACAATCTTGTCTCGCATCGAAGAGGAAGCTAGTAACCTTAAGGGCTCCACAACAAGGTATGTACTAGTATTAGCGTTTTATCATTGCATCGAACAAGAGTTCCTTTGAGCTTTCATGATGAATGTCGCTCTATAAATAGATACGGGAAGCTTTACTCGAAACTGGCAAAGAGCTACATAGAAAAAGGTTCAGCCTATGCTACAAAAGAAGTGGAGCGGCTTGGACGCGTCCTTGGCAAGGTCTAAAATCATTTCTTCTTTTCTCTCTGTATATAACATTAGCTTATTGCTTTTCAATCCGGAAATAATAAAAACTAGTTTTTTTTTGTATTGACATTTTGTCTGGTTTACTTGGGTGCAGTCGATAAGCCCGGTGAAAGCTGATGAGTTAACTCTCAAGAAAAATATACTGAGCACGTTCGTTGCTTCTTCTTAGAAGCCAAAGCCCTGAGAGAGTAGAGGAGTCGATAGACTCTATATAAACTGATACAATTTGTAGAGTCTGTGTTTTGGAGACTTTTCTATGTCTGTTGTTATTTCTGTTTTAGTTCTATACATTATGGATTTAGTTTTGTATGGATTCTGTTTGAGCTACCAAAGAAAGAAATAAGAATATCTCAACTATAGATAAATATCAGAGAACCTGCGTTGCTCAGTGGATTCCTCTTGATTGAGAAAGTCTGTAGGCATTGGACATAATGGGCAAGAATACAGTCCTTAGAGCTTTAAGTAATCAAAGAGTGATTTGATACGTAAAAAGGCTGCTGCAATTTGAAGGCCTGCTTGGTTACATCAGGGGCTCAATAAAGAGGCGATGCTTTGTAAATAAAGGTTCTAGATTGCTTGAGGATAAGAGATTCTAGAAGGGGAATAATGAATAGCGACTGGGTGATAAGTCACAGGCAGTGGCACATGCAATGTTGGACATGGTGATAGTGTGGAGACGTTGCAGCGTAGTCTTTGGGATCGCCTAGTATGAAGGGTGTCATTTGTATGGTCAATCATGTTCATGGAGTTTAATATAATATACATATCATTATGGATTGCTACTACTCACTTGAAAAACATCTTAAACTTTTTATTTTGTGCATTAACAAAAAATTATATCAAAAACTTAAAATAATAACCAAATTATTGTCCTTTTATTTTTAAATTTTATTTCCAAATATATTAATCATTTAATTTGTTAAAAATTAAAAAAAACTATTAAGTTTAAGATATATTTTTAAATACAAAAAATTTGAGCAATGAATAATTTGATTTTTTCTTTCAAAATCTAAATATCGAAATTGACCCGAAATAACTGAATCTAAACTAAAAATATCCAATCCGAAGTATAAATATCCGAACGAATTTTATACCTCTATACCGAAACACCCGAATGTCCGAAATACTCGATCCGAACGCCCACCGTGTACGTCATAGTGCTGCGTTCGATATTCTTCATATTAATGCCCAATGATACAGTGTTCAATCTTTCTGTAATAGCAAATATGGAGTACAACATTCCCCGTAACTTTTTTTTTTAGCCCCGTAACTTTCTTTCATAAATTTTGATCTTTTTTGTCCAAATTTTTTTTTTGATCTTATTAAAATAAAATTATATAACGGAAAAATAAAGAAGCCCTATCGATTGTACTGTATATAAAGCAAAACCCTAGAAACACTCATTTTTCGACTTGAGCGCCGTCCGTTTGCAGAAACCACCCATTTGGACGACGATGGTAGAACTCTCTCTTCACTCTTTTCCTTTTAGTTTGTGTATCTCCTTGGTAGGATCAACGAACTAGAGTTTTATTCATCTGGCATGACCTAGCTAGTGTTTCACATATGTCTGTTGCATTTCTTATTAGGTTTTAAGGATTGTTAGATTTGGTATAAAGAGAGCTAAGCTAATGAATGAATTTACCAATATGTCTCTCGTGTTACTTGAACTTCATTTTCTTGTTAGGCCCCGAAGAGAGGTGTCAAGGTCGCTGCCAAGAAGAAGACGGATAAAGTAACAAACCCTCTCTTTGAGAGAAGGCCTAAGCAGTTTGGTATAGGCGGAGCTCTTCCTCCCAAGAAGGATCTCACTCGCTACATCAAATGGCCCAAGTCCATCCGTCTTCAAAGGCAGAAGCGCATCCTTAAGCAGAGGTTGAAGGTCCCACCTGCCCTTAACCAGTTCACCAAGACCCTCGACAAGAATCTTGCAACCAGCCTGTTCAAGATCCTTCTCAAGTACAGGCCAGAGGACAAAGCCGCCAAGAAAGAGCGACTTGTCAAGAAGGCTCAAGCTGAAGCTGAGGGAAAGCCTTCTGAATCGAAGAAGCCTATTGTTGTCAAATACGGCCTTAACCATGTCACCTACCTCATCGAGCAGAACAAGGCACAGCTTGTTGTCATTGCTCATGATGTTGACCCCATCGAGTTGGTCGTCTGGTTGCCTGCTCTCTGCAGGAAGATGGAAGTCCCTTACTGCATTGTCAAAGGCAAATCTCGTCTTGGAGCTGTACGTGTTATCTCCCTCCTAGGCTCTACGTTTCATTCGCGTCTTGGTTAAGCTGATCTCTGCTGTCTCTTTACTTTCAGGTTGTTCACCAAAAGACTGCTGCTTGCCTGTGTTTGACCACTGTCAAGAACGAGGACAAGCTTGAGTTTAGCAAAGTCCTTGAAGCCATCAAGGTAAAAAAGCTTCTTTAGACAAAACAATTGCAGAATCCAAAAGAATATTATGATGTTGAAACTTGGTTGTTATGTTGGTGTGTAGGCAAACTTCAACGACAAGTACGAAGAGTACAGGAAGAAGTGGGGAGGAGGGATAATGGGATCCAAATCACAGGCCAAGACAAAGGCCAAGGAAAGAGTTCTTGCAAAGGAGGCTGCCCAGAGGAATAACTAATTAAGGAATCTATCTTTTTTGAGTGTTTAGATTGTCTCTCTTTTCTTTTTAGTTGGAACTATCGTTCGTTATGGATATGTTTTGTACCCGTCTTCAGACAGTTTTCAAGCTTTATTATCATTTTTGGTGTCGGGAACTTCAACTTGTCCGAAAGCAAAACTAGAATCAGAGATAATTAACACAAAAATAGTCTTTTGAAAAAATATTGCTGTAATATAGGATACTTAGAGCATGAGTATTGGTGAACCCCTCTTTGGGGTTCACCAACATTTTTTATTATTTTTTCGTGGACCCACGAACAGTTATCAATTCGGATATGCTGTTTTCTGCATTAGTGAACCCGAAGAAAGAGTTCGTAGGAATAAAATAATAATATTAATTTTTTTTTAAAAAAATGTAAAATATTCAGAAAAGATGAATAAAATATTAAAATATATTATTAAAATTATGAAAACATTTTATTCAATACATTAAAAGTACATTACATAAATTGAGAAATTTTTCTAACATACATAACTTGTTTATTTATCTTCATCACCAAACATTTGCCAAATATTTTCCACTAAATCAGCTTTCAAACGATGATGCTTGTCGCCATCTCAAACTTCTCTCCGCATGGCTAACATATCAGGGGTGACATTAACACTATCTCTGCTTCTCGCCTGCGAACTTCTGCTAGACTGTCCTGTCTCAAACTCAGATGTATCAATTAGAGCGTATCTGTCTCGTTCATCCTCTACTATCATATTGTGCAATATGACACAAGCTATCATTATTTTTCCTATCCTTTCCTTGTCCCATTGTAGAGCTGGGTTCCTAACAATTGCAAACCTCGATTGCAATACTCCAAAAGCCCGTTCGACATCTTTTCTGGCGGATTCTTGCATTTCTGCAAATTTCTGTGCTTTACGACCTTGAGGAAGTGGGATGGATTGGATAAATATTGCCCATGGAGGATAAATGCCGTCGGTAAGATAGTAGGCCATACGATAAGTGTGGTTGTTGACCTTGAACTTCACTTTAGGGGCTCGACCATGTAAGATGTCATCAAAAATTGGAGACCGATCAAGAACATTGATATCGTTTAGGGTACCTGGTAAGCCGAAAAAAGCGTGCCAAATCCAAAGATCTTGTGATGCCACGGCTTCTAACACAATTGTCGGCTTTCCCGAACCACGTGTGAACTGACCTTTCCAAGTTGTTGGGCAGTTTTTCCACTCCCAGTGCATACAGTCGATGGAGCCTATTATCCCCGGAAATCCCCGTACCTCTCCAATATCGAGTAATCGCTGAAGATCCTCGGCTGTAGGTGTTCGTAGATACTCATCCCCAAACAATTGTATTTTATGCATCAGTGAATTTTGCCAAACATAAACGTTATGTACTGTCAGCCATCCGGAGATATTCGTCATACGTATCTCCTGACTGACCATATGCGAGCATACGTATCGCTGCCGTACACTTTTGAAGTGGAGATAGCCCGTTCCTTCCGGTAGCATCTCTTCTTTGCTGAAAGTACGGAACTTCAGTACTTAGACGGTCGACAATGCGAAGGAACAATGGCTTGTTCATTCGAAACCGCCGCCTAAACATATCTTGTGTGTACGTTGGATTATTACTGAAATAGTCGTTGCATAGTCGAATGTGTCCTAGTTCTCGATCTCTTTCAATATAAGCTCGCCTCTTTGGTTTGTTGGTTTGACCATCAATTATTGTATTGATGAAATTATCAACTACTTCATCGACCAATTCATCAAAAACTTCATCCGCTTCATCACTTGATGAGGAAGACATTGTTGATGATATTTATTGTAATATTTTTCCTACAAAAGGCAATAGGGAGGAATTTTTTAATAAACTTTTGTTTTGGGTTTTAACCTTAGTTTTTTGTTTAATATTATTTTGGTTTTAACCTTAGTAAAGTTTTCCATTAAAATTATAAATCAGTATATTTCTCTATTTCTCTTCAATTTTATTTTGGGTTTTAACCTTAGTTTTTTTTTTAAATTATTTTGGTTTTAACCTTAGTAAAGTTTTTCATTAAAATTATAAATCAGTATATTTCTCTATTTCTCTTCAATTTTATTTCGGTTTTAACCTTAGTTTTTTTATTATTATTTTGGTCTTAAACTTAGTAAATATTTTCATGAAAATTATAAATCTGTTTATTTCTCTTGAATCTTTTTTTTTTGGGTTTTAGCTTTAGTAAATTATAAACCTTTTTTTGGTTTTAAATCTGATAATATAGAATATAGAATTTCATTATTTAAGGATGTGTTCATTACTTAGAATTTTGGGTTTTCAACTTACCTCTGTTGAATGGTAGAGATGATCCGTGGGGTTGAGGAGTAGTAGAGTTGATTCCTTGTGTTGATTGGTGATTCTTGTTTGATTGTTGTTGTGATTCTCGTGGTGTTGATTGGTGATTCTCGTAGTGGTGTTGGTAGGTGAGATTACGAGATTGTGAGATAGTTTAGATAAAAGTATGGCTGATGGTAAGATAGTTTTGATAAAATGCATGAATGAGATAAATAGAATGAAACACATAGTCATTTATATAGAAAAACATTGAAGCAAGTAGCATGTGGGTACATACACCCGTGAGTACAAAAGCAAAGCTGTGGGGACATACCCTTAATTTGATACATAAAACGAGTGTAGAAAGTTGAAAAACACTACACTCTCCCGTGATTCCATCTTACATAACCTACCACTACAACCACCTACTACTACATTACCACCCGTGACTTGATTTGATACATAAAGAAACAGAGACCTGCAACCATCCACGCATCCTCCTCCTTGAACCCGTGACCTACAAAGCACAACAGTTACAATATCAATATACATCAAGGAAAAGATTTAAACGCAAACATCATACACTGCATTTCCTAGCAACCTACTATAAATTTCAAAAAAAAAATAACCACTCACCAACTTAAAGCAATTCAGATATGAGTTTGTTTTTTAGAGCAAGCTCTTGATCTGTAAGTGTATCATCGTTTTTTCCTAGCAACCTATCAAGTATTTTCTGTTTGGATAACATACTCTTGGCTGCTAGAATGGTTTCGATCTGATCAAACGCTGCTTCATTGCCATGCTTCTTGCGTTTTGCTGCTTTGCTAGCCTTGACTCCGGGAGGTCTAACATCTTCCTCGCGACCCAACTCATCCGCAGTTTCCTTCCTTTTCTCCTTTGCACCATTTGATGTCAGACTGTGTGATCTCCATTTTTGATCAAACCGAAGCTCCCTCCAACAATGTTCAAGAATGAACTTGGATTTGTAGTCATTAAAGAAGATGTCATGAGCCACCTTCATGACATCATTCTCATTATGTCCACTCGCCTGCTCCTTCAGAGCAGGTTCATGACATCCCACGAACTTACACACCTGCTCATTAATCCTTCCCCACCTCTGCTTACATTGACTCCACTCCCTAGGAATAGAGCCAACGAGCAGAGGGCTAGCATTCAGGTACTCCTCTATTCTCTTCCAAAATGCTCCTAGCTTCTGCTCATTACTGGTTATTGGATCCTTGCTGGTGTTCAACCAAGCACTGATCAACACCAAATCTTCTTTGGTTGTCCACTTCCTCCTTTCCGGAGGTTTAGGAACCTCAGAAGATCCTATTTCTATTGGCTGAGTGGTCTGGGAAGTAAGCATGTTAACAAAGCCGGGAGAGTTTAGGGGAAAATGATCCATTTTGGTTGAGTATTGAAGTTTTTAAGTTTTCGTTTCTGTTTTAAGATGTCGATTAGCTAGGTTTTTAAACTACTTTTGGGTTTGAAAGTACAAGGAAGTAAACACCTTCTAACCACTAAAAATTGATGACACTTAACTTAACTACACAACTACTTCACACAGACCATTCAATAAACATCAAATCAAGTTTTCAAATTAATTATTTCAAGTTTAAATTTAGTTCTGGTTCAGTTGAAGTTTAAATCCAAGTTCACACAGACCATTCAAAAATTGATTACACTTAACTTAACTACACAACTACTTCAGTTCTGGTTCAGTTCAAGTTTAAATTCTACTACTACTCTAACCTACTCTAGTTCAAGTTCAAATTCATTAGGCAACAACTCTATGGATAGTGTGGTTACCTTTGTGTTTTCAGTCGAAGCAGCATTTCTCCAAGTGATCCACCTGCACGGTCAGGTTATAAACCTTCCCAGTGAGCCTATCAACCTCCACAGTGAGGGCTTTCACCTCTGCCTGTACAAGGAAATGACAATGAGATGGTGTTAGCCACAGTATAAAATATAAGAAAAAAATTACAAAACAAAATTCAAAAGTGGGAAGTCAGATTACCTCCAGACTCTTAATCTTATTATTCACTTCCGGCAGCCACTTGATCACCGCCTCCACCTCCTCTACACGACTTGTGAGCCGTTCGATATGCTCCTGCACACCAATGACCCAAGGCTGACGATAATGAAAACCATCAGCCTTGGTAACAACACATAAACTATATCAGATTGTTAATTAACAGACAAAAACAGAAGACATAATTTAAAAGACAAGAACCCGTTTTTTACCTCGTAGTTTATGCAGGTGAAGAAACGCTTGCCGGAGAGAGTGTCGTATTCCTCCTTCCCACGAACCTCGTGAATTATACTCCCACCACAAGGACACCTCGTCGGAATCCCGTGTTCTGAATCACACACGTATGAAAGCATATCGATGTGCTCATTTCTTCTCTTTGTGTCTCTTATCTCTGCTTCGGGATCCATCTGTATCAGGAAAACAAATAATTAGAACAGAAGCAACCGAGAAACAAAAAAAAAAAAATTTGAAAGACTAACTAAAAACCCCCAAATCCAATTCAAATCCACGATGAACAAACCCTAAAAGGAAACCGTATGTCGATTTTAACCAAGAAATCGAAACCCCCTTTTCGATTTACAACCCTAAGACGAAACCCCCAAATCGACATCCTTAACCTAGAAACCTCTCGAGATCAAATCAAAGCTATCTCGTCCCGGAGTGATTGAGACTCACCTGAGAGCGTTTACGAGTGACTCCGACGACGAATTGATCGAGAAAATCTCCGGCTCTGGACTCCGACACGAAATCGCCTCAGAGACGGAGAAACCCTAGATTTCGAAGAGAGAAGAGAAAATGGGATCTTTCACGCGATACCTTTTTTTCTCACTCAACACGCGAGATCGCGTAGCCATTCCCTCTGCGCCGCGTGGCATGACCCCGTATCATACGGGCTCACTTGGAAGACCCGGTTCACGGGTTGAAACTCATTTATTCATTTCTTTTAATCGAAAATACCTATGATACCGAGCCCATGACTCTCTCATAAACCCCCGATGCGGGTGGTCTTAAATGCTTGAAGATTTAAAAAAGTTTCTTTTTGCAGCTTTACTATGAAAGAATCATCGAAGCTAATTAATATCCCATAACATTTGGGTAGTAAGTTAATTAACACATTACAAGAGGGACATAAGCTGAATTGAAAGGTAAATGGTATTGGACTCCTGGGCTTTGAGAAAGAGGTAAACAGTTTGGGCCTGGCTTTGTAATTTTCAATCTTTTTAAAAATTTACCGAGAATCCCCAAGGTCTGAAGTATTTCGGAAATTGATACTTTTGATTTTATATTTCATCAGAAACAGGCGTTGGACATTGCGATTGATAGATAGATTCAAGGAGACTGACTAGATTTGGAGGGAATCTGTAACTTTGTAAGTAAGGAGGAGAGATGGAAGTGAGTACCAAAGACGCAGAGCTTGAGCTCTACACTATCCCTGCTCATTCCAGTACGTCTCCTTCCTCTTATCTCTCCCAATTTCTTCTAGGGTTTGGTCGAAATTGATTTTGGGGGTTTGTGATAGGTTGGTTCGTATGGGAGGATATACACGAAATCGAACGACGCGAGTTTGCCGAGTTCTTCAGTGAGAGCTCTATCACTCGAACCCCCAAGGTCTACAAGGAGTACCGAGATTTCATCATCAACAAGTACAGGGAAGACTCTTCTAAGAGGCTCACCTTCACCAGCATCCGCAAGTATCTCGTCGGCGATGTCAATCTGCTCCGGAAAGTGTTTCTCTTTCTCGAAAACTGGGGTTTGATCAATTACCTCAAGAGAAGTGATGATGGTTCCATGGAGGAGAGTGAAGCTAAGGTCGAACAAGGGACTCCCGCTGGGATTCGTGTTACTGCTACTCCACTTTCCATGAGGTCTGTCACCGTACCTCCCCTTGTTGAGGAGAGAGCTGAGCCTGCCTTCAAGTTCTCCCCACTCACCTCTTATTCTGATGTTTTCACTGGTTCCAAGAAGCCGTTGGTCTGTGGGCATTGTGGAGGAGAAAGTAGCTGTGATTCTGCTTTCTATCAACATACCAAGGTAGACCTTTTTGTCTGTTTATGGTTACCATGTTGTTATTCTTGTCTGTTTTATTAACATACGATGTTGTGGCAGAGTATTGTCTCTTTATGCGACAAGTGTTTCAAGAATGGAGACTACGGGGAGAACAATTCCCCAGATGATTTCAAGCTGATTGCTGCAGCTTCCTGGACCGAGGAAGAGACCCTCCTCTTGCTAGAGTCTGTACTCAAACATGGAGACGATTGGGATCTCATTGCACAAAGTGTTTCTACAAAGTCTAGACTTGATTGCATTTCCAAGCTCATTGAGCTCCCTTTCGGAGAGTTTCTTATGGGATCTTCCTCTGGAAGACTTAGATCCTCTATCCCCACTTCCGAGGATGAAAACCTTTCGTCTCCATCCAATCTTGTAGACCAGATGAAAGCTGACGGTCAAGAACAAAAGGAAACAGAGACGAGGGAAGAAAAGGAAGAAGATCATGTCGTCGATGAAGATGAACCTCCAGCGAAAAGGAAACGTGTTGCAATGCTATCAGATGGTGGTGATAGTTCACTTATGAAACAGGTTAATAAACACTGTCCTTTGTGTTTCATCATTTATCTTTCCCTAATAATATGCGTGTAATACATAGATTACTCAACTGTAGCATATTGTGCAACAGGTCGCAGCAATGGCATGCAAAGTTGGTCCATCTGTGGCAACCGCTGCTGCAAAAGCTGCAATCGCTGCTCTTTGTGATGAAGCCTCTTGTCCTAAAGATACTTTCGAAACAACTTGTGATTTCACAGATTTTGCAGTTGACAGGTTCGATTCTCCAACCCCTTCAATTTGCTCTTGAATTCGCTTCTCATGTCGTTTTCAAGTCTCTAATCTAAAAACAATTCTCAGAGCTGATGGAGACAAAGGTACATCAGATATGGAGGAACAGCAAGAAGACAAAGGTAACTCTTTTATAATGATCCAATTAGTATTCCTTGGTTCAGAATGAAATGCTCAAGACTTTTTAGATTTATATTTCTGATTTAACTATGCAGAGGGACCTCAGGATCTACCTGTAGCTTTAAGGATGAGAGCGTCAGTGGCAACAGCTCTTGGAGCTGCGGCGGCTCACGCAAAAATACTGGCTGATCAAGAAGAAAGAGAGATGGAACAGTTAGCTGCGATTATAATAGACCAACAGGTTGGTTGGTTGGTTCGAATATTAATAAGATGGGAACATTTGGGGTCTCCTTCCACTCTCTATGTTTGTTGTTTTAAGTCTTGACCCGTCGTTGTATTCATTTAAATCCAGCTGAAGAAGATGAAGAGCAAGTTGAAGTTTCTGGACCACTTGGAATTGATAATGGATGCGGAAGAACAAGTGATGGAGGGCGTAAAGGAAACAATTCTCCAAGAGAGGATTAGCGTTTTGCAATTCGCGTTTGGTAGCGGTATAACAAAACGCTGGGATCATACGTACGTGAAATAGGTGATCCTTTGTTGGTCCGTAGGAGGATGATGTTTGGGATTAGAAATGGATGTGTTTTTGTAAGACTTTTGTCCTTTGGATGGGTTTCTCTTGTTATTATTAAATGTAGAAGCAAGGAGGGTTTATTTGACTTTATGAGGTAGGTTGTTGCATTTACATACATCTTTTGTAGAATGGTCTGACCAATGAATGGATGGATGAGTCTCTTCTAAATTCATACGCACATTGTGACGTCCATATGTCTTTTTTAGAAAAATCATTTTCTGTGTTCCAATTGTTTTCTATAAATTAAGTCTGTAAGTTGGTTACAACGTCCTCCTCTAAAACTTTATTCATCAGCTGCCTTGTTGTCTGTGTGAGAGAGAGAGAGAGAGAGAGAAACAAAAAAGAAACTCGAGAGAGGTCTCACTGCGCTAAGGTTATCATCAAGCGGAAAGACATTCATCACCTCCGGTTATAACACATGAAGTCTGAATACCAATACCACGAGGTTCTCTCATTTTTCTTCATGCTTGAGATCCAAGCAAGTATTTGAAAATGAGTGTGATAAAGAGTTTCCAATCATGTTTCTTGAAACAGGATTACATAAGAAACTCGAGAGGTGTTGAGTTGTTTATTTGTAGATGGATTCCATCATCTTCTCCCAAAGCTCTTGTTTTCCTCTGCCATGGTAAATTTATTTATAACTCTCTCTTTTTTTCTGGCGAGTTATTCAAGAGTTTAATTAACCAATAAAAATTCATTTGCAGGTTACGGAATGGAGTGTAGCGACTCCATGAGAGGTGTTCAATCTTAATCTTCTTCATCCATGCATTATTAGATTACATTCTCTCGAACAAAATATTCATTTCTTTTTTTTCCCGTTAACAAATATTGCTACAGAGCACTGACTTAACTTGGTGGTGGGTTTGGACATTTAATTACTTAGTTTTTCCATCCATGCATGGCACTCTATTTTGTGTGCTACGTGTTGAGTTATGCATTTTTAAAATATATTTGAAGAAAACAAGGGGGATGAGCATTTTAATCATAGTAAGATTTTGAGATATTTAGCTAATCTAAGCTTATCATGCTATGACATTTTAGTTTTTATCTTCTGTGTGGTCCCATAGAACCATTGAAAGGATATGATGGTGTGATAAATGTTATTTCTTAAATGATAAGTAAAGTTATGGACATTGTTAGGATTTAGGAACGGTGGGTCAACAAGTCTTGTGTGGTTTGGTTTTAGTTGGCGAACGACCGCTAGACCATGCATGTTATTTAATTGCATTTAATTTTGTTACCTTACCTCTGACAGAGAGCAACCGATCTTCTAATTAATAAATTAATGAATTACCATTCTCAATAATCGCATTTTATTTTCAAGTCTTCGACATATTTGTATATGTTACATTAACTGTAAACATCTTCGCTATTAGGTAGTAGGTGTTTCTATGGCTTGGTGGTTGAGAAAATTGATTCTATTAGGTAGGTGTTTGAAACTAAACCTGATATTGATTTGACACAACAACATTGTGTTCGGTTTTAGAATGCGGAATCAGACTGGCTTCAGCCGGATACGCGGTTTTTGGAATGGACTATGAAGGTCATGGTCGGTCCATGGGATCTCGTTGCTATATCAAGAAGTTTAGTAACATTGTAAATGATTGCTACAACTATTACACCTCTATTTGTGGTATGACATTTACAATACAACACCTTTGTTCATCACTTCTTCTTTGGATTTTGTCTCATCCCTAAACCCATGTTTCTTAATTTTTTCCAGCGCAAGAGGAGTACATGGAGAAGGGCAGATTCTTGTATGGAGAATCCATGGGAGGTGCAGTCACTTTATTGCTTCACAAGAAAGATCCTTCCTTTTGGAATGGTGCCATTCTTGTTGCTCCAATGTGTAAGATATCTGAGAAGGTGAAGCCACATCCGGTGGTGATCAATCTGTTAACTAGAGTCGAAGAGATGATACCTAAATGGAAAATAGTTCCAACAAAAGACGTCATTAACGCTGCTTTCAAGGACCTTGCCAAGCGAGAAGAGGTATCTCAATATATTTGTAGTCCCATGGAATATAGAAAATCTCTCAACATGTAAAAATTGTCTATAGACAGATGTGGTTTTGGTGGTAAATGCAGGTGAGGAACAACAAGCTGATTTATCAAGACAAGCCTAGACTCAAGACCGCACTTGAAATGCTTAGGACAAGCATGAACCTCGAAGACAGTCTCCACGAGGTTGATTTACTTTTGATTCCTTTCACCCCTAACAAAAATTACTTGACCAAGAAGACACGTCAATGCAGAGTCTTTGATCACCTGATTTTTTTTTTTTTTTTGGCAGATAACAATGCCCTTCTTTGTATTACACGGAGAAGCAGACATAGTGACGGATCCAGAGATAAGCAAAGCTTTGTACGAGAAAGCTAGCTCAAGGGACAAGACTCTCAAGTTGTATCCTGGGATGTGGCACGCTCTGACGTCTGGTGAGCCTGACTATAACGTGGATCTTGTTTTTGCTGACATCATCAGTTGGCTTGACCATCGAACAGCTGACCCAGCCTCTCTAACTGTCACTCCTATACGAGCTAATACCACTGCTAGTGTCGAGAGGGTTTTTGTTGACGGCGTTAGTAGCGGTCAAAGGAGACCTAGACGCGCCTACTTCAGTCTCCTTTGTGGTTTGAACGGTGGCCGTTTGGTGCCTCGATCTGCTATGTAAAACGTAATAGTTTTTTTTTCTCAAACATTGTTTCTCAGTGAAATTACCTGGAAAAGTGTGAGTTACTCTATGATTGTTTCGTATGTGGATTATTAAAGGTTGGTCTCATTTATGGTTAGAAAAATCTAAATATGGCCAAGGGACGTATGATCTATATTCTCTTTTAAGCTAAGTGTGATTGAGATGTTATTGTAGCTCAGCTTTTTGTTTGTTCTTCTATACAAGAACTCTTAATAAACTTAAATATATAATAAAAAAAAAAACAATCTAACAGATGTGGACAGATCAACACCTTCCCCTTACTCTTTTTGAGACTTAGGAGGCTAGTTAGTTCTGAAAATGATAAAAATACTCGTAGGTATCTTCTGAGTTTTGACATTTAGGTGTCACTTTCGTTAATATTTGACTTAAGTTGACAAAAATCAGCAACTCATTTGCGGGTTCAGTTAACGGGCATGCGCATGTCCAAAGAAAGCACCAAACACCAAACTACGGTAAAAAAAAGATTTCAAAATCGGTGTGAGGTCCCATCACCAACTACATTGACAGACAAGGAGAAAAATAACAAAAAGGAATGTGAAAAAAATGAAAAGAAACAAGGATGTTCCGTCCCTATGATTCCTGCTGCTGCTGCGATGGTCATGGAGTTATGGGTTGTTTATATATGAGCTTACAGCGGAGACATAGATTTTATTCTGTTGACGAAGAAGAAGTGGTCTCCTCCTGCTTCTGGTCGCCAAAGACACGCTGACGGAAATCTTTGACCATAAGTGGGAGTCCTTGGCGGAGAGCCACCTTTGGTTCCCAACCTAGAAGCTCTTTGGCCTTTGTTATGTCTGGTTTCCTCTTGTGTGGGTCGTCCTCTGTGTTTGGTCTAAACTCTATCTTTGCGTTCGGGTCTATCGTCTCTTGCACCACCTGCCATTCACTCATGTTAGGGTCAGATTCAAAAACGTACGTTTTGAGAGAAAAATCGTAACAGGAGGAGACCAAAGTAGACTAGAGAGAGAGGGAGAGACCTTAGCGAGCTCGAGCATGGTGAATTCACCAGGGTTACCAAGGTTAAATGGCCCAACGTGTTCTCCTTCCATCAACCTCATCAGACCCTCCACCTTTATCACATTCAATTTTATCAACACTCATAAACAACAATCCAACGTAATGGAGAGACAACAACAAAAAAAAGAGGAAGATAAATGTATTTTTTCAACTCAAGAAAACAAGGACATGGTACACAGATCTGATCCTAGAGAGTTGTTTTGCGCTATAAAATAGAGATTCCGCATCAAACTTAATGTTGAAACCTCAACTAACAATTCTCAACCACCTATTGTACGCTAGTGAGACCATCATATCATATCCTTTGAATATGTAACAATTGTATTACCAGGCCAAAATTCGAATACAGTAATAAAACTCCATGAAAGTTACAATAGATTTATAAAAAGAATGATAGTCTTGGTAATTAGAAGCAGTAGGGCCACACTGAATGGAGTAATAATAGTTTAGGAGGAAAAAGAGGGGGATTACCAGATCAGAGACAAACTGGAAACTCCTAGTCTGCTTGCCATCGCCATAAACAGTCAATGGCTCTTTTCTTAATGCCTGCCACCAATCATATTATAACCATTCCATTACTTAAATCATCCCATATTCATTAATCCTAAAAAAGAAAGCCTGTTACCTGGGCAACGAAGTTGCTAACAACACGACCGTCATCAATACACATCCTTGGCCCATAAGTATTGAAGATCCGAGCTATCCTAACCTGTGTTCCTCCTCTTCAGTCAATTTTTCTGTATCTCCTAAATAATTAATGAATCAAAAACACACAGACCTCAACATTAGCTCCTCTGTGGTAGTCCATGGCCAACGTCTCCGCCGTACGCTTCCCTTCGTCGTAACAACTCCGAACACCTGTGCCATTCACAAACCTCAACTACACTAACTCCGCATGAATCATCAATACGAAGTAGAAAGAAGGGAAGGAAAGTAATTTTACCGATGGGATTAACGTTGCCCCAGTAAGTCTCAACCTGAGGGTGCTGCAGAGGATCTCCGTACACCTCACTCGTACTCGTCAGCAGGAACCTCGCTCCCACCCTCTTCGCCAGCCCCAACATGTTCAACGTCCCCACCACATTCGTCTTGATCGTCTTCACGGGGTTGAACTTGTAGTGCACGGGAGAAGCAGGGCAAGCGAGATGGTAGATCTGGTCAACCTCAAGAAGAATCGGCTCGACGACGTCGTGCCTGATGAGCTCGAAGTTAGGGTTCCCGAAATGGTGCATCACGTTCTCTTTACTCCCCGTGAAGAAGTTATCGACGACGATCACATTGTCTCCTCTCGCCATCAGTCTGTCCACCAGGTGTGACCCCACGAAACCGGCCCCACCGGTCACCACCACCCGAAGACCTTTGCGTTTCAGACCCAGAGGGATCTTTCCTCCCACCGATCCCATCCCACCGCCGGTTATGTACTCGATGCTGGATTTCCTCTGAACCGACAACGAGGATCCGGAAATCGGATCCGAGTAGTTGGGGATCGGTTGGTTGGAGGACGGAGAGAGAATCGTGAAGGCTAATGTGGCGATCGCGATGCCGACGAGAACGAAGAGGAGTCTCTGTTCCCGTAGCATGTAACTGATGACAGGACGAATCGATACGAACCACGGCTTGATCGGCTTCCGATTGAGAGCTTGCGCTTCTGGTTGCTCCACCTCCATCTCGTGTCGCCGGTACGTCAGCTCCGACGCCATCTTCTTCTTCTTCTTGTTTAATTGAAATCTGGATCGAAATAATTAAGGAGAGAATTAATCGGAGTGTGTTTGAATCCCGAGTCGACCTTTAGGACGGGAGTGAAATGCGAATTGACTTTTCTCTTTCCTTTTTTTTCTTTTTGAAGTAGAAGACGCGTTACAGTTTAAGCCTCCTTCTTCACTTTTATTACAATATTACCCCCTGCAATTAGTTTTACATCTTTTTCTCAGTTTGGCGTTTTTTTTTTTGGCATCTATTCATTAATATACCAATTACAGTTTCTTTAATTTGTCTTTATAAAATTATAAGTAATTGGTTTGGAATTATTTAATGAATTTACAGTTCATGTATTTATTACTTATTAGTCGCCTTTTCCCCATTTCCGATTTATAAAAAAATTAAATAACTAATGATATTTAGGCATAAATTATACTACTGACTTTGATATTCATTGTTATTAACAAATCCAAGATTTATCTATTCTATTAAAACTAAAATACCTTTTAAAAATAACCATTTCATTCATCATAATAATTACAACTTATGACACTGATACAAAATTAATAAATATTAATTATGCAAATAATTTATTTTGTTAGATTATTCTCTTACCAAACTAACCATTATTCTCTAACCAAATTTATAATAAAATTAATTTTTTTATTTAAAATGTAACACACAAACTATAAATGTTTTTTAAAAACATATAACTTTTCTCAAATATATCTTAAAATTTGATGATTAATATTATTCACACATATATATTTGAATTATAAAAATACAACATATCATTTACAACATATTATAATTCAGTTTAATATATTCCTCAAAAATAAATAAGAAGTCAAATTTATTTGGCATATTAAAAAAAAAACTTAAAGACAAATCTATCTATTTTATTAAACCATAAGTACATTTTATTTGACATAAAATATTTATTTTGAAAAGATAGATTTATTAATATGCATAAACATACAAATCGATGTTTTAATTTAAAAATAAAAATACTTCAAAAATGGTTAATGTAGTTAAAATTATTAATTAACGAATATGTTATATAACATATCATTTTGATTGGTTTAATATGAGAAACTAACAACTTACAAACAATTAAAGATCCTCTATTATCTATAATGAATGTTATATATTTCAAATTGAAAACATCTTATACAAACGCATGCAACTATTACATTCCTATCTTGGGAAGAATTTCACATGTATATTCTATTAGAAATTATCAGTACAGATGCATAGATTTAAGAGAAACTCTAGTATTTTACGAGATTAACAGATGATCAAGAGATTTTTTTTTTTATAAATGAATACATCACTATTATTTTAAATTCATTAGCTTCATATTTCTCACCATTTTTGTGATTTTTTTTCCTTTTTCAGCTATTTTGTGATTCGGTCTCTTTTAATTTTCTTCTCTGGGGTAAAAGAGAAAGATAACCCAGAATATTATTAAACGGGAAGTTATTGTTTAGGAGGTATACTAAAGCAAGAGCACATGTAATAACACAATTACACAGACAAATGGATTGTCTTGGATCGTTTCACGCATGGAAGCTAACACATTATTTCACTTCTCACCCACATTGACTACTGAGATGATTGATTCAGACCTTGATCTTAGGCTTCTTCACGATCATCACCGAGCAATGAGCGTGATGAGCACAGTAATCACTCACGCTCCCGAGAACCGCCCTGCCCAAAACAGAAAAGTGATGATTGTCAGGATGCTATGTATTTGAAAGATGGGGAATATACAAAGGATTTTGAAAAAGAAAGAAAGAAAGAAAGAAAAGGTTGACCTCTTGATAGCTCCATAACCATGGCTTCCAACAACGAGAAGAGAAGCATGGTGTTTATCAACAACCTCGCACAGGATGTTCCTTGCATCGCCTTCAAAAACTTCTATCATTGCGCCATGAACCTAGACAACAAACCAAGCATTATTGTGGTATCTAACAAAAAAAGAAGAAGATAAAATTGTTAAGAAAAAGAAGAAGAAGAAAACTTGTGGATTGTCTCAAAGGTTGAAGCTTTTGAATGATAATAACGACCTAAAGCTCATCTAATCTAATACATGAGCACTGAATACGCATAAAAGTCCAAATCTTGTTCTATTCAAGCTTTGATCTAATATAACAAAGCAGAATAAGGGAACAAGGTAGTCAATATATATCCATACCGACTTGCTCAGACAGAGTGCTTTGGCTTTCTCGATAACCTTAACAGCGGTATGCTTCAAATCAGCATCAACATAAGGCACAACCTCCGCAGTTCCTGAACCGACAATTCATCTCCATAAAAACAGAACCCAAGAAGAAGTGTGAATGAAATCAAAGAGCTTACCGGGGCCAGCGAGACCAACGGCGGAGACGGCGTTAGGTTTGGCGTGGACGATGATGAGCTTGAAAGGGAAATTGGGAGCGTAGGGAGCGAAGAAACGATCGAGAGTCCACTCCAGTGCGTAGGTGCTCTGCTCACTTTCGTCCACACCCACTACCATCACTGGCTTCTCCTCTCCGGTAGCCATCAACTATTCTCCTGCGCTGATCTGTTTCTTGAAGATAACGCCCTCGCGACTAGAAGATCCTACAAATGTACGCACAGAAACAAAAGCCTTTTACTCGTAGATAGTATAGTGTATCTATACAAAGAAAGAGAGTGTGTGTACGTACGAAACAGAGAGGAATGTGATACCTTGATGACGTGGACGGTCCTCGTTACTTCTTGTTACTAACATGGGTCGCTTTCAAATTTATATGGCCGATGAATGGGTTTCCAATGCATTTTGGCGGGCTGGAGGCCCGAATTAAGTTCTATGGAGGATGATGATAATTTGGAAACATTGATCTGCAGCTTATGAAAAGTAAGTATGTATATAAAAATGTTATGCATATCATCATATGAAATAAATGCTGTCCAACTACATTTCGAGCTAAAGTTCCAACATGACTAACTAAATGAACAATTCGATCCAATCTGTAATAATACTATTATATTATCATTTTTATTGGACGTCTCTAACATGAGCATCTCATAATTAAAAAGGGAGAATTAAGAAAGAGTTCTTTTAAAAAAAGAAAAGCTCATAAGAATCTCTATGAGAGTGGTTCAAAAATAAATTCTTCTATAGTTAATCAATAACTAAATTATCATATACTTTGGTTGGAATTCATACAAGTTAATAAGGGGATGGAGATGCTTTTGTTATTAGAAGCGTTTTAAGATGTGAGAATTCCAGATAGAATCTGGACGTCAGCAATGACCACATGACATGTGAGTTTATTTTATGTCAACAAGCAGTGTAAAAAATTAGCAAAAAAGGCTGGACTTGTCGACAGTCCTTTTTCTTTTCGTGTTATTTAATACCACAGTTAAGATTCGCAGACCAAAATAAATGATAGGGAAATTGCAGTATGATAACTATGAAAACTTATTTAATTAGGCAGCTGGATATTGTACTGTTCAATTTTTCATAATGGCGACGTTGTCCCTATGTAGCCGGTCACATATATTAGAAAGAGAATAGTCTAACACAAACACGTTTGTGCATTAATTTTGAAAAGACGTTTTGCAGCAAACAAGAGTTTTCATCTGTTTAATGTTTATCTTTCTATCACTCGTTCTTTAATCTTCCTAACATTTTCTCAATTAGTTTTCAATCTCAGATTTTACATGATTTCCTCTTCTTGTTTTTCGAATCTTATATATTTTATCTTGGTGTTTCATCTCTTCTTGTTCTCTGTTTATTTAAGAAAAAACTCAGATCTAAATAAATTTGAATTCCATGGCTAACCAGAGCTGGAGATGGCAGAGGAGGAGGCAACGTGTCTCTGAGGCGACGGTGGTATCAGAGCTAAGCAAATCTGGTTTTTCTCTCTCCTCCCCCTCCCTCTGTTTTAATTTTTTTTTCTAGGGTTAATATCTGATCTGGTTCAACATCAGTTTCAATGCTCAAACCTTTGTTTGTTTATGGTCAATATCTCGTCTCCCTTCCTCTTATTACAGACTCTCTTTCTCTTCCTCTTGTTATGATATTTGTAATTGATTTTTTTGTTTTATTTATAGATCTGAGAAAATAATGATGAAACGGGAAGGAGAAATGGTGGTGTGACGTCAAGCGTGGTGCAGTGATGAGAATCTGAAGTTAAGAAGTTAGAGAAGAAGATATGTCGGAATCTATGGAACATACTTCCCTTACTGCTACTACCATTTCAACACTGCTCGAAATCTTATGTGGCTGTTCTTACTAGTTTCGGGAGACGGCAGAGGGCTCATAAGGGATGGCGGTTCCCTGTGCTTCTTCTCCATCAGATCTGGTTTCATCTCTCAGCGCCTTGGTGGAAGGTAATACGTGGTGGTTCAGACCTTGAGCAGCGTGAGATTTCAACCTCTTTGCGGCGGTGAGGGTTCGTGGAGTCGGTTCGTTTGTATCCGGCGAATTGGAGCCTCGGGACAACTCCGTGGATGGCAGATTTGAAGGTTTCATTGGTGGATCTGTGTAGGGCATGAACACCCCCGCCAGAGATACTTCGGAATCGGATAAGCCCGCCGTCGGTGTTCACCAGAGGAGCTCGTTCCCCTTGTCTTCTCACCTTCAACCTCTCTCTGTTTTGCTTAGATTAGGTATAGATGTTCTCTGCTTGTTTTCTGTAACCTAACGTTGTTGTTTTGCCGTGGTTGTAACTGTTCCTATGCTTTTTGGGGTTGATAATTAATGCAATTTTATTTTTTTTTTAAGAAAAAAAAGAAATTTAAGCTAGGTTCAAACAGTGATCAATTTTGGACAGAACCGTAAAATCACCATCTCTCTATACATGGTTTTGCAAATATATAAAAATAATGCATGATCACCTAATTATCTTCTCTGTTTTGGTTATTCACCTAAATTGGCCTAAATGATATATGTAATAGGATTTCATATATATTAAACAGAGTGGGTGGTCTGAGAATCGAACATCCGGTTCTACAAGAAGATGACTTTTCATCTAACTTCTATGATAATAATCATGTTATTTGTCTTCCTTAACAGAGTTAATCCTTTGCATTTAACTGATCAAGAGTCCTTTATTCTGTGCTTAAGGATAGAAATGAAAAAAGGATAAAAACTGGTATGAAACAGATATTTCTTCTTGTGTGTGGAAAAAAAAAAGAACAAACAAATTTAGTAAATAAATATGAGATTGAGATATCCGACGCTTGGCAATAATATGGTATTATAGATAATGAAAAATAATTAAAAAGAGAGAATAAAGAAGCAGAGAGAAAGTGGGGGAAAGACGTGGGAGTGGTGGTGGTGGTGAGAAGTTTCTGGAAAAAAAAAAAAAGAATGATGAGAACTATTCTTCAATCACAACTCCTTCCTCCTCCTCCTATAAAACTCCGCCACTCATCCCTTCTCTTCTCTCCATCCCAGCATTCTCGTCCCAACTTGAAATTCACATCTAAATCTTCTCCTTCTCCTCCAACAATCACCATGGCCAGCATCAAAGTCCACGGAGTCCCCATGTCCACCGCCACCATGCGCGTTCTCGCCGCTCTTTACGAGAAGGAACTCGAGTTCGAGTTGATCCCCGTCGACATGAGAGCCGGTGCTCACAAGCAGGAGCCTTTCCTTTCCCTCAACGTAAGTCCCCCTTGTCTCTTCTCTTGGTCTTCATCAGATCTGACGTTTATATCCTTTTTCTTTTAGCCTTTCGGTCAAATCCCTGCCCTCCAAGACGGTGACTTAACTCTATTCGGTGAGTTTATTTTTTTAACTATTGTTGTTTGGTTTATTATATTATAACTTCGAATGTTTACAACCGATCCGCGTCCAGTTAACAAAAATCTTTATATATACCATATATCTATATGTTTTTATAACAGAATCTATATCCATCAATGATTGCTGATTTTTTTTTTGAACAGAGTCGAGAGCCATCACAGAGTACATAGGGGATGAGTACAGCGAGAAAGGCGAGAAGCTTATGTGCCCAGGCTGCAACAAAGTCAAGGCACTCACCAAGGTCTGGCTTAATGTTGAAGGTCAACAGTTTGACCCTATCGCCTCTAAGATCGCATTCGAGCGTATCTTCAAAGGCATGTTTGGCATGACCACCGATCCTGCCGCCGTCCAAGAGCTCGAAGGCAAGCTCGTCAGAGTCTTGGATATCTACGAGGCGAGGCTCTCCAAATCCGAGTTCCTCGCTTGTGATTGCTTCACTTTGGCTGATCTCCACCACCTCCCTGTCATCCACTACTTGATGGGTACCGACTCCAAGGCCCTCTTTGAGTCTCGCCCTAAGGTTTGCGAGTGGGTCAAGAAGATCACTGCCAGGCCTGCTTGGGCCAAGGTCGTTGACCTCCAGAAGCAGTAATAAGGCTTTTGTTTCATCTCTGAGCTTTCTCTAATAAAATGATTGTACCCTCCTCTGTTTGTGTTTTGTGTTTAGTATTGTATCCTCACTCTTTCCAGTTTCTTAACTTGTATCTGTTTGTTGGGTCTTTTATGTTCAATAAAAACAACAGACTTTATGTAAATGTGAAACAGCATTCCCGTTATAGTCAAATCACGCGAGCTACTTAAATCATTCCCAGTATTATTAATATTTTTACTAAATTGTTTGCAAGTCTACAAGGAAGTGGCTGAAGAAGACAAGTTGCTCATGATGTCTTGGGAATCAAGAAAGGTGGTGTTACCCTTGAGAAACGCAGAGTACCAATGTGCAGAGAGTTTTGGAGATCTCTTGCGATGAGGATCACTGAAATTCACAGAGTAAATTCCAAAACTATACTCGTATCCACTCAGTAACTCATACAGGTCCATGAATGACCACACGAAGTAGCCTCTCGTGTCTGATCCATTCCTGCACGTGGTAAATGTTTTGGTTGTTATACACCGACAAAAATAAAATAAAAACAGAGAACAGGAAGTAAGAAAAAAAACACTTTTCTTACCTAACGGCTTTGAGGACAGCACCCATGTAAGCGTGTACGAACTCAATCCTTGGTGTGTCCTCATGCTGCAGCTGCAAATCTTGCTTCATCGGTTTACCTATGTGTTTGCGTTGGCAAGAGAGTTGAGCAGAGAAACACAAAAAAAATAGAGAGCGAGAGAAGTAAAGAGAGAGAGAGAAAGGAGACCATTCTCAAGAATGTAGACAGGAGGATTGCCATAGCTCTGCTTTATATATTCCAGCACACCTTCCATAGCCCATGGAGCAATTTCATACTAGTCCAAACAAAAACAAAACAAGAAAAAAAAAAGTAAGAAAGATGCATTAAAAAAAGGAATATTAGGAGTTTTGCATTTGAAGACTTGAAACTTTTGTACCTCAAAGGCAGTGAAATTCCCAACGTCTGTCCAAAATGAAGATGAAGAATGAGAATGGTTATAGCAAAAACAAACATAGAGACTTTGTTTACTGAAAAGATTTGGTCATACAAGTCAATAGTACACCCATGTCGGCGAAGAATTTGGAGTCTCCTGGAAGAAAAGGTTTGGATTGGGCGTCTGAGACAGAAGCAGCAAGATAGTGAATGACTCCTACAAAGTCAGAGGAGCCTTTAACTAGTTCTGATTCTTCCTCCGAGAAAACAGGCAGCCTTGTTCCAATGATTCTTTTCATTCCATCTGGATAGTCTCCATATGTAAGTGGCCCAAGCATCCTGAGGATTTTTGATGATTTAGACCCTGAAACTTGGATATGAATTATATAACATTTTGTGCCCCTGACTCACCAGGCGTAGAAGAAATCTTTGAATCTTTGAATTGCCAATTCATCATCATTGGAGTTTGTAGAAGGTCTAAATCCTATTGCAAATATGCTGAAGCCTACAGAACCTCCTTGCGTATCCTGCGCATTATATATATATAATATGATGCTTCTTTGTCACCAGCTCAACTTTACTAAATGTATACCTTGTACTTTTGCTTGTATAGTCTTGAAGCAGAGGCGTGCGCAAGAAGCAAGTTATGTGCTACGAGATACGGTTCAGTGGAAGAGTTGCCTGACGAGCAGGTGGAACAACGACCAGGTGGTGTGCCTCCACCGTCGTAACCTCCAATAGTGAATATATTAGCCTCATTGATCGTCGTCCAGAGTTTGACGTGGTTCCCAAACTCTCTGAAGCAAACATCTGCGTAAGCAGTAAAGTCTTTGCTGCAATATTGGCAAAATAAAAAGCAAGTGTTCTTGTATTCAGATCATCCTTCCCTCTAGATACATGTAAAAAGGAAGCTAAGTAAATGGCACTTTGAGTAGCCTACATAATTCTGCAGTTAAGCCATCCTCCATACTCATCCTCGAGAGACTGAGGATGGTCGTAGTGGTACAGTGTAACATGTGGTTCAATTCCTGTAGTAGTAGTAAGTTTAAAAGTAGGGTTATATAGTGGGATATACATATGAAGAAGAAGGGTGTTACCGTGGGATACAAGTTCATGGATGAAGTTCTTGTAGAACTGTAGACCTTTTGGGTTAACAGGACCTCTTCCATCTGGTGAGATAAAGAGCACATAAACTGAATTGGTCCCTTTTAAAAAAAAAATGAAAAAGGGGAGCAACAGGAAACACTAACTGGGTATAAGCCTAGACCAAGAGATGGAGAATCTGAATGCATCTAAGCCAGTTTCCACCATCAGCTGCACATCTTCCTGCAGAGTCCCAATTGGAAATCATGTCATAGTGGTGATAACAACCTTGCCAATCTAATAAAACATAGAGTTTGCACTAAAGTCCAAAGAAAGAGAAAGTGAACCTTGTACTTGTGATACCCATCACAAGTTATGTCTCCATTATCTAAGTTACCTGTTGAAACCATTGAATTTCCAAAATTGATGTTAATGTCAAGAAATTTTTTAAAACCTACTAATTTTGGGTGGTAATAATTTTAATTCTAAAATTGGTGTTAAAAATGTAAAAACGAGCAAGCGTGGTTTAACTAAAATCCAAACACTAAAAATAGAAAGACTAACGAGAGTGAACATAAGTATCCCAGACGCTAGGCTTTTTCCCATCTTCATCATAAGCTCCTTCCCACTTTTCAGAGACCAAACAAAAATTCCTTCTTCAGATGAGACAAAGAAAAAAAAAAGAGGGAAGAAAATATCTTCTTCCATACCTGATAAGCAGAAGTGCCGGATCCGAAAGCGAAGTCGTGAGGGAAATCGTTTCTGGTGTAATTAGCATCGCAGCCGCATCTCACAGCAGCGAGAGTAGCTGCCAGGAGGAACATGGTGATCCGATCCATTCCTCTCTTTCTTGGCTGGCTCCATGCATGGTTCGTGTAAACCATTAAGTAGACACACACACACACCTACCCGCTCTAGTTATTTGTGTGATCAAGAATAAAACAAGTAACTGTATCCACTTCCAATAGTCATTATTATATTGTAATTTATACAGAATAGAGGCCCTACCAAAAAAGTCTTCAATTTCTTTTTGTATCTTTTTAAAACTCAACAACAAATCAGTCAACCAGTCACAATGGCCATGCGTCACTAAATACCGACAAGGCCTTTCTTTATGAGGGAGCAGGGCAGTAGACTGGTGTGCAATTGCTGCTTGATTTTGATTCTCATCGTAACCAAAACCAAAACCGGCTAAACACCCAACCAACTACCATTATTGACTCGAAAGAATACATAAACTAAAAATGCGCATCCAGGGAATCGAACCCTGGTCAGTACCGTGGGAGGGTACTATGATACCACTACACCAGATGCGCTTCATGTCATCCATTCACAGATATATTTGAGAAAGTATGTAACCTGATATGTTGTCAGAAAGGGCAAATATATCCCACAAGTATCTGTATAACCATTTACTGACCAGTTGAATGGTACTTGTTTGCATAATCAAAAATCATCATAATTCTGTTGGATACTGCAACTCACCTATATAGATTGGAGAAGCAGTTAACAATTGGAGAATAATGGGGATTTGTAAGAGATAATAAAGTGAAACCTGAACAAGAGCTGCAGTAACTAAAGCAGATACCGCACCCATTATATTCATGGCCTGTGAATAGCAAAACTCGTATGACATATGAAGAATCAATGGTAGGAGAATAATAAAGCAACTAAATCACTTCCTCGGACCTTTAGTAGGAGAAGCAACAAAGGCGAAGCAGACAAGAGTACATTCATCTTTATAGAGACAGCTCCGCTGCATAAAAAAGGTATGAAAGCAGTCAGCCAGTCACAAGGATAGGAAGAAAGAGATATAGTAGAAGGGGAAAAGGAGGAGGAGTCTTGCCTGAAAACAAGCATGCCGAGATGTCAATTACGAGAGCGATGGAGGCATGAAGGAGCGTCATGGCAAAACAGGCATTAAAGAGACGGAGAACAAAGATTGAATGTATTCTCTTGGACAAACACAGTAAAACGATAGGTCCACAGCTAAACCACAAGAAAGAGAGTCAATTCCAAAGAACCTGAGCTGGGAAGACTTGGCCTCCAGTCAAATTCTGGATGGCAGAGTAAACGTAGAGGAAACCGGCAGGATAAACCAAGGGCCCTGTGTCGCCTTTCAAGCTCCCATACTCTCTCTCTCCCCCAAGAAACCCACTAACCTGTGACATGTAAGCATCCCAAACGATCTTCGTGTCTGTTAAGAGTACCACGGTTAAAACCATGCATGTCCAATGCACACTATTAAATTAAATAAAAATGTGGGAAATTAGATCTCACATGGAACATAGGCGATGATAAGTGTGACGAGGATTGCATCAGCGATGATTAAGGCCAATGCGAAGGGAATTTTAGGTCTTTTAACCAGATCACGTCCATTTGTATCCTTCCCATGCCGACGGCAACGAAAAGCTCTTGACATTAGCCGTGTTTGTTTCTTAACCCCTAATATAATCTGAAGCTAAAGTAACTGCCAAAGGATTTCCGGAGACACAAAAAACGAGACGCGGAAGGCTAGAAATTTCAGCGTCCCTTCTACTTATTGTTAATTGCCACTGCGGTCATAGGTGTTGTGTGTTGCCGTGATAACATGTTTAATTTTTGATTGCTACCGCTGCTTCTTGCGGCTAAAAAACTAACACGGCTATTGCCTCGATATTCGCTGGTGACGCCCGCCCCTCAGTTGTGAAGGATCCAACGTAACGCAGAGAAACAAACACCTACTTGTGACTGATCCTTAATTTAAGCCCATGGTGAAGTTCAATTTATTAAATTTGATTTTTGGTCTTTATTATCTTGAGAAATTGCATTGTATAACATTCAAACAATTAATAATTTACTCCATAGCTAAAATTTTTTTGACTGTGATAGTCAACATATTTTATATCTTATATACCAAAACACTTTTTATATCTACCGGTTCAACATTTCTACTTACGGTAGAACTTATATAAATTAATAATATTAAAACTTTAAATTTTTATTAATTTATAGAGATATTCATTTACAAAACTGGAAAATTTTGAATGTCCAATACGTAAATATCAAGGCTTGTGAGGTGCATGGGCACTGGTAGCATTTGGTGAATAGACCAAACGTGTTGATCCGGCGAACAAAATTGACCATACTTGCCCATCCTCCGAACCCAAATCAAACCCAAACCACCACGAATATGTTTATGCAATAAGTCTCCATCCATCCTCCCACCACTCGTGGAGGTCTCTCCACCGCGTTCTCTGATCAGTAACTTGAAAGTTGAAATGATATAAATCGAAGTGGAGCGTACTACTCCTAATTAAGTTTATTTCGATTTTATGAGATATGAATTCCAGCAAACGACGTTTCAAATTTTCCATGTGCTACAAATACTATCAAAATGGGCTTCATACTAGTAACCCATTTACGTGATATCGGAAATTTCGTAAGGTTTGTCCGTTAATTAACTATAAGCCAGTATTTGGTTTGCAATTCAGCAATTGGATTAGATACTTCGAAACAGGCTCATGTCAATTCAACAAATGGAGGACGACACTTTGGCGGAAGATTTGAGCACTTGGTTTAGAACAAGAACGAAGAAAGACACGAAAGAACAGTTCCAACATGCTTGATGTCTGATTCTTTATTTTTTTCCAACAACTTTACATATATAAGCATTTGATTGAATAAAATTTACATTAAAAACAAGATACATATGCCAATATTAATAACACTTTAATTCAAACTCTATATCAGCTATATATCAGCTTGTCTTAAATGTATATATGATCTTTTGAGAAGCTGTACGTAACATTTTTTGTTTGATCAACTGTTTAAATGATATTAACCAAAAACCATTGAAATGGTGGTAATTAAGCGTGAATTTGGAGTATATATATAGCTTTCTTTATTTGGATGGTCCAGGAGTCTAGGGCTTATAAAAATCAAAAGAAGAACCAGTGAGAATTGTTCGGGATTTATGGACCACTCGCTTTATAAACCAATTTTTAGTTATTATTTATTGTACTATTTACTGTTTACAAAGAGGTACAATTATAGTAATTTCATAACTACAAAAGTTTAAATAGTTATTAGTTTAAAGAAACAATACTGAAGTAGTAAATTTATATCTACTTCGATATCTGTACGGAATGGAATTTTAGTGTTGATTAGTTAAATGTGAAAATCTGTATGCAAATGCTGATAATGATGACTTTGTATATACAAACACTGAACAAGACGAATGTTTTTTTCATCGACAAAATTGATTGATATATATGCATATATACAAATTCTACAGGTGGTGTTAAAAAAAAATACAAATTCTACAGAGTACAAAACATTATATTTTGAAAATTTATCTAATATGTAATTTTGATCTTATGGTATGATTCCTCCATGGTAATGACTTTGTTCCAAGTTTATTCTAATGAATGGTTTGCCCAAAAAAAAATGGTGTGATTCCTCTAGTGCACAACCACATGCTATATATCTTCACTGTCCAGAAGAAGAACCTTGCAAACTTGATTTTGCATTATAATTCTCCATTCATTTCATGATTGACGGTTATATAAATACTAAGATGGCAAACAATAAAATGTCGTTAGGTGGTTCTGGCAAGACTTGCTGTATGGTGTTCTGCTAAGACTTATTTTATATCAGTCAAAAACTAATTAAATCTAAGTTATTTGCTAAAAAAATGAAGCAACAAAGAAGAGATCTAGAGAGAGAGAGAAGAGAGTTTCATGTATTCCTTCATCTGCATATATTATAGACGACACCACCAATCTTTATTTTCTGAATTCAGAGACCATAATCGGCAATTAATTTACCCGAATTGATAAATATTATATGATCATATATATATGGATTATCAAAAGAAAATTTAAAAGCACGCTTACATTTTCACAGTGAAAATTAACAAAATCAGGAAGAACTACACATATATATTTCTTCACAGCCTCAAACCAAAGATGCATCTTATACATATAATCATATATGTTTATTTATATATCTGTAGTACTATATATATGATATATAATACATCGCCATATATATAATGGTAGAAGATGCTGGTCAAGAACCAAACAAGATCATATAAAAAGGAAATCAAACAATCAGCCACGGACCAATTAATTATCCGGTGAGGATAACTTAGCTCCTCTGCCATGATTGGCTCTCTCACCTTCAATAACTCGGTAACGATTTAAGTACTTCCTGAGTTGCTCGGCGTAATCATCAAACCCTAGATTTGCCATAGCCCAACAGATATCGTCTCCATTGACGGTCTTTCTCTTCTCCTTGTGGCATTTATCGGAGGCTTCTCCGGTGACGAAGCTTATGAACTCGGACACACATTCTTGCATAGTCTCTTTTGCTTCTTTAGAGATCTTTGCGTTTGGTGGGAGAATGTTCTTCATGATCCTTCCTACGTTTGCTATCGGAAGTAGTCTGTCTTGTTCTTTTATCATCATGTTTTCCTCTTGTTGTTGATCCTCCACCAATAAACCATCATGATTTTGATGATGAGATGAGCTGCTCCCAAAGTTGTAATTTTTGAATCTATGGATTGGGTTTTCGAACGAATGATAGTTCCCAGCCATCAAATCTTATAAAACGGATGATAAATCGTTATAAATTATAACAACAACTACTGACACTGAAAATTTGAAACAAAATTATATAATCCGCCCACTAATATGGCATAAAAGAAAGAATACAGAAGGAGAGTAAAGGTCTTTACATTATATTTGAATGTATGAATATGAAAATAGTCGGTTTGACAGAGATTTATGTAGTTAGATTAGCTTTATAATGGAGCTAATTAATAAAAAGGAGTTTTATTATATAAGTAGCTTTATGTTTTTCCCAACAAAAAATATATTATAGCTTTATACAAGTAGACAATTAACGGAGAGCGCAACAAGGAGTGCTTATGTTTGGTCTTCGAGTCGATGACGTGTCGTACAATCAAATAAGATCAGAGCCTAGGTCATTTTTTTTTGTCACAGTTTTTTTTGGGTCACATATGCCTAGGTCATTATTATCAAGGAAAATGAGTTTCTCGTAGATATAAAATAACATTAACATTTAATAAAGAAATATTTCAAAAATAGGAATTTATGTTAAATTTTTCATTAAAAAATTTTAGAAAATTTCTCAATATTTTTAAAATATATTTATTGTAATTTGTGTTTACATTCTTAGAAATTTAACTTGAGAAATTTTCATTGCAGATATCTTAAACCTTAATCAAAAGACAATGTGGTAGGTCAAGATAATTTCTCATTTTTCTTGTTTAGTTGTACTATCTTTTAGCAAAATAATTAATTATCTTAAACTTTTACAGTTAAAATGTTTGATTGGTTTTGATTTGTAAGACTATCTCAAATGGTTTCTTCTATTTTAGTATTTTACTCTAAAATGGAGATATAATTTATTTCTAATGGTTTACTCTATATTTTACTCTAAATTAATAATCTTAAATATAATTTCTTTCTATTTTATGATTAATACTTTTATTTTTAAAATTTACAATTTGATAACAGATATTTTGTTTTTCAATTTTTCATAAATTATTACATTTTATATTAAATATATATTATATCAAAATTATATTATAATCCCTCGGTTTTATAAAGTTACATATTTTAGAAAAAATTACTTCAGAATGATCTTTTTGTATCTTTAATGCATGTTTTATCAATTACTTATGATTAATTACAGATTTCAAAAACTTAATTGCACATATTAGATTCTTAATGGTTTAGAATTATAGAAAATATATAATCACAAAAATCATGCATATATAAATGGGATTTAGTCTATCTTATTAATATATGTGAAAAGTCTAAAATATGTATTATTTTGAAACAAATAGAGTATTATATAAGAAAACAAGCGCATAACAACAATACCATTCAAAAATTCAAAACAAAATTGTGCTTTGAATGAGTTGAACGAAGAAAACAAATATTTATTTTATGATCTGAATTTATTGCATAATCTAAATGTTTGTGCATATTTTCAAATGGAGCGAACACAAATTTTACAAAAACGATGTGGCCAACAACATGATCAAGAAGCTTCCCTTTTATCTACCATATTTGAAATATATTTTAATAATTTTGGTGGATCTAAAAGCAATTTACCGGAATATTTAGTATTCATTGTCTATGATTTTAATTTTATGTTATCTTGATTATTTTCAGTTTCAGTTCTTGTTTTTTTGCTGGTATTTAGTTTGTAAATAAATTCTTTTTTTTTGAGTGTTGTAAATAAACTTTTTGTACTTTAAATTTGATAAATAAATTATATGCCTTATAAATGCTATGAAAAAATGATAGTAGCCTTCACACACATGCATACATATATATATATTGTGTTGAACGTAAATATGTGTTGTTTATATATAGTTAAATAACATAAATTTTATAATTACTACAAATATAAAGTAATATTATTTATTACTTTATTTTAGAGTGAACTGAAATATATAGTAGGAATGAAAGTTTTTTTTTTACTTTATAGTAGAGTTTAGAGTAGAAACTAGAGATGGAGGTGGAGATGCTCTGATTGGTCTCTCTTTGAAAGCATGCTTTGCAAGATACTTTTTATTTACGTTAGAAAACCACTTTCTATGCAAAATACATATCATCTAATAACTAATCTAATAGTTATCCATATAAGTTATAGAAAAAGTGAAAAACATGTTAACTCTATTGATTGTATTCTCTCGATTCATCTCTAGAGAATACAATGACAAATTGTATGGCTAAAGAGACTTTAAAGATGTTCAGGTCCAAGTTCATTTATGAAGCTGGTATAAGATAATTAATATATAATGTTAAAATAGATAAAACGATTATTTTATTTTAAATTAATTACTATTTTAGAAAATTATTTGCCTTTGTTTATCATGTCTGAATTTGAAAATATATTTTTAACAATTTATACAGATTTTCTTGTTATTTAATATATTACTATACATTTGAACATATTCACATTTTACTAATATAGTGTTATACAAAATTATATGGTAAATGCTATAATTTCAAATATCTCATTTTGAAATAAAATATTTTTTTCAAAATATTTTTTTGGATGGAATGGTTGTAGTGATGATGACTACGATAATATTATATTAGGAATTTTTTTTTATAATATATTCTTTTTTATCCATCATATCATATCATATATCTTTTATTAATAATAATAATAATTAATTATGTTATTGTTAAAAATATATAATTGGGTTATCAGAAGTGTTTTCTAATATTTTTTGATGAATCGTACGTAAGAGCATTTTTAGCTCCATTTTATTTTTACTTTATACTTTTATAAAATAAATTAAATTATAGAAGTGAATTTGTTTTAATGTATGCATTTGAAATCATTTTATTATTTTAAGTAAAATATAGAAATGCTATTTATATTTCTATATATAGAAATAAAGTAGCATTCTATTTTTCTTAACATATAAGAATTTCATTAGAAACACACACTGGATTAAAATCACTTCAACTATAATATAGGTTTTCTGTTTTATAAGAAACTGCAGAGATAGAAATAGAGTTCAGTTGGAAATGATTTAAGTTTGGTACTAATTGCATAACGAGTTAAATATATTCAGATAGAGATGCAATTATATAACAGTACGTATCTATAACCAGTACCCACCTATGAATAGCTAAATAAATAGAGTTAATTTAATAAGCAACAATATCTAACTTGTGGACCATATAAGAGCACGTCTTGTGGTCTATAATTAGTAGTCTGCTTGCCAAAATTGAAGAGCCATAATTAGGTAGTTTTACTTCTCTTAAAAGGATAAAATGTATATTAATTTGTCACTCCTCTCTCATTGTTCATGAGAATTTAAATAAAACATTGATCTTTGTCACCTTCATGTGGACGAGTATTTTGAGTTTTTTTTTAACAGAGTATTTCGAGTTTGTAATAAAACATTCCCATTTTAACGTTATTGGATGCATATTGTGTCATAGGAATCTAAAAATAATGCACAAGAAATAAGTTTCCTAACGATCGTGTTATTTTGGACTACAGAAAACAAATAAGTGATTTTTAAAAAGAGAAGAAAAAAAAGTGATTTTACATTTTTTTGATGAGCATGAAGTTCTAGAAGTATGATATTTTTGGTATTAATTTATTTTATTTGTTTTCCCCAAAAACCTAAGTCAGGTGGTTCAGTCAGTATTTACAGCTATATATGATAAACAATTATGAAACTGGGGACAAGCGTCGGCCGATAGTGGATCGGGCCACCCTTATAACGGTTAAACAAATAATGTACGTCTTTAGTTATATAATCGATTAAAAATTGAATGATGACGCTTAAAGCATTTATATATTTTTAAGTAGTTCAAAACAGAGGTTTACTTGCTCGTTAGTTGGTTTTAACTTTATATCGAGCAAAAAAAAAAAAGAAGCATGTGTTTCAGATATTTTTTTTTGTTTGAACAAACAATGTATCGCTTTTACTTGTATGTCATATTTGTGCTTCGCAAGACCTTATGTTCCACAATAGTTAGGTTAGATCAAGGATAACAATATCCCTAAATTAATTATAAACGAGTAACAAGAATCATGGAGAAAACATATGAAGCAAAAAAAAAACATATATAGCATTATATTTTTTGTCAAAGGTATATAGCATTAGCCATTAGTGAGTGAGCCCATAAACACATGTATGTATACAAATATAGTAGAGTTTTTACGGCAAAATAGTACATGTTTTACAATATTAAATTCTAAAGTTGGTCACTAAAAATATACCTTTGAAAGATATTCTCTCAAATGGCTTGATAAAAAAAAGCAAATACGACTGATGTGAATCATGTGATTAGGAATATATCGTCGATTCTCCAATATATCTAATAAGAAGCAAATATCGCAAAGTTATATTATATTCATGTCGAACAAAAAAGGCATCGTTTAAATTACTTAACTACCCGTAAGTAAAAATTTAATGTCCCAGTTGTTAATTAGATCGAGTTTAGTGAATCAAGCCAAAGTCATATTAAGCGTGCGATTTGTTTTGTGTGTGGTCCATATGCACTAACATTATTCATTTATTTAGTTAGCCTTGTTTTACTATTAGATTCTTTTCTATTTCAAACTTTTTCCTTATTTTCTCGTTATTCCATTTACACCGATCTAGAGGTCAAGGTTTAAAAATTTATACATCCAAGTCTGGAGTTCAAACCCTAGACAACACAATTTCTACATAAAAAAGTATGGGTTTCAATTCTCGAAAAAGGCGAATTATGCATAAAATTAAAAAAAATATTTACAAGAAATCTTTAGCATAACACAAGGAATACCGTCAGGAATGGATCTCATAGGGCTACTCAGAGTGATGCAGTCAGACATAAATCCTCACAAGACAGGTAGAATTATCGACTGTAATATCGTCTATGTAATGTTTCTTATAATAATCAATCAGAAAAAAAACATGCATATCTGAAATATGTTGACTTGAGCCCTCAGAAATGTATTAAGAGCTAAATCAGATGTGGGCCAGTTGATGATCAACTAAAAGCCCATTGGTTCATCCGTCTTGGAAATCCATCGCCTCTGTTTCGGGCCTCTTCTCACTTTCCAAAGTTTTCATAATGAGCTTCACATTAAAGTTTTTTATTGGTTGCTTTTTTATATCAACAATTTACACTGTATATTTATATTCAAATCTATTTGAACCCTTCTGTTTTATTCATTCAGTAACTGATATACAGCCTAAATAATACAACTTTTACTATATGTATATATATATATATATATATATATTTTTTTTTTTATCATGCTTAGGTTTCTTCAAATCAATATTCTATATAAAACAAATAAAATTGCTATTTTATTAAAATTTAAAGCTGTTGTATTTTATATATGTAAATTTCCTGAAACGAAAATAACAATGAATTTATAATAACTTGTAGTGTTTATAATGTTTTCTAGGTTAAAAGAAAATATTATGATGAAAATATACAAAATAATACTTTTTCTATAGCTTAAAAAACTCAGGACTAATTACGATTCTAAGCTGAGATAAAAAAAAAACTTAGGAACTAATTTGAAATTTTGAATAAAATATCATAGTTGTCAAATTTTATTTTATATATATATATATATATATATATTTACTCCCTAAACATGTAGGGCCGACTTTACATTACCGGAGGCTCTTGGACAAATAAAAAAAACTGGGATCCATAACTAGTTAGATGTTAAAATACTATTCTCTCCGTTTTAGTTTAATTGTTGTTTTAGGGTAAAAATTTATTTTGTAAAATAAGTGTCGTTTATAATTTTAATACAAAGTTAATTGATTTATATTCTAATTTGTTTTACTATTGGTTGAAATATAGTTAGTTGTATTGATAATGATGTTTTTATTTAATATATATACAAAATAAAATATATATTTTAATTTGTGTGTCCAAATCTAAAACAAAAATTAAAATGAAATGGAAAGAGTATATTCTTTCAACTCATGCGTAAAATCAAGCATGTATTTCTATTTGACTTTTAGTTAAAAAAATCTGTAATATTATGTTAATACTATCCAAATCTAAACCAAACATGCTAAAAAGAAATCAAGGCCTTTAATATAATTTGATTTGAAGCGGACCGAGGCCCCCTCCCTCATAAGCCGGTCCTGTAAACAGGCAAACTTCACTAGGTTAAGATTATTACAAAAAGCTTGTACGGGGTTGTTAGACCATAGTTCTTCCTATCATTTTGGTCACGTTAGACAAAAGTATTTAATAGTATAGAAAAAATACATTTTTTTCTATCTTTCTTGTTTATTCTAATTTAAAGTATGGTTGATGAAAACACGAAAGAGTTTTATCGTATAAATATCTCAGTCCATCATCCATGCACCAGTTTACACATAATCATGATGTGAAGTCCATCTTGGGGGTAAAACGTTAGTTTTAGCCTATGAGAAAAAATAAATATCTAAAGTTTGTCTTCCATAAACTCGAGTTAAGAAGAAGACATATACAATGTGGATGATTGGCGTATTTGAAGAAAATGTAACAGTATAAACTCGAGTTAAGAAGAAGACATATACAATGTGGATGATGATTGGTGGTTGTACAGTATTTGTAGAAAATGTAACAGTAAAATTTATGCTATACATGATTTGGTTGTAACTGTAAATTTAAATTTACTGATATAGATTTTTTTTTTGCAGAGAATTTTTTTTTTTTTTTTTGAGCAAACATTCACAGACTCATATAGACTATTAAACCAAGATGGTAACTCTGAATCCATGTGTACGACGAAAAACGGTTGTTTCCGAGCACTACGTGCCAAGCTATCCGCCCTTGTATTCTCCGTCCTAGGTACATGAACAATATCTAAGTTGACGAAACTTATTCTCAAAAGCTTTTGGAGAGAATTTTATTGTGGTTATATTAGTGTGGTTGTATGTTTTTGGCTATAATTTTTTTAAATAACACACGTGAGATATGTGATGTATACATAAAATGATTATTTTATATCAAATAATTTATATTATAAGAAAAATCTAAATTATAAAAAATATCCTATTTCTTAGCATAATATACTAATATATAAATGACATTTATGTTATTTAAAAATTTATTTTTTTATAAAATTATTATAAAGTAAATAAAATATATAAAATTTAATATTTAAATATTAAAAAGTTTACTTATTTAATTTAGTTATATCATACATAATTTTTTTCATTATAGAGATGTTACAGCTTAATTAACAAAAAAAAATGATTTTTGTCTAATTTACATAAGAAAATTTTTCGTTGGACCGGAGAAAAAAAGAAAAAGTTTTTTTTTTGGTATACCTTGAACAATAAAGGTAAATCATGATTCATAAAAATAAATAGAATTTTGATGCATGCTTTAAAATTTAAAAGGAAGTCAAATCATGATTCATAATAAGATTTGATGATTTAAAAAAAAAATTAAAACTAAAAAGTGTGATAAAATCACAACCAATCACCCACGAAGCTATTAACTTAGAAACTGTTACTAGTATTCTAGTAGGGAGTTTTTTTCGACCGTTTTAAAAGACTGTAGTAATTAAACACGAAGACAAACAAAATATTCTTTCCGTTGCATATTATAAGTAGATTTAGCAAAAAAGTTGTTTTAGAAATAATTTTAATATTTTAGCAATTTTTACATTTATTGAATATTGTGTGACCGATTAAATTATGTAGGTCTTTTATAATTACTTAAAGTATATTTTAAATGATACTTTTAATAAATAATTATTTTCTAATTATAAGTGATTTTAACTAAAATTACTTACAATTTAAAAGAGAGGGAGTAAAAATTAGAAGTTGGAAAGCATTGGAAAGAAGTTCACTTGCCACGAAAGGGAAGACAGAAGCATTGTGAATTACGGAAAGAGGTCAAAGGAACACGAAGAGACGGTCGTCAGAACAAGGGCAATATGGTAGTTTCATTCCAATAGAGAGAAGCCCATCTTAGTAGAAGAGCGCAACGCGTGGTCTCACGCTCATAAATAAAATTCTAAAGCAAAGCGTAAGATCCATTATATTTATAGACAAGTTTTTTTTGCAACTTCATTTGCATAAATATTTATTTTTGGTTGTTCAGAAAAGTCTGCGAGAGAGAAGAGAACTCGTAAGTTTTCGGGTGTGGATGCCAAAGCTGAGCTGTGTTTGAGGTAAATCCGACATCTTTTTCTTCCTTCCGACCATGTCTTCTTCTTCCTCTTCGTCTCCGTCTTTTCACGCGACTTGTCTTTTCTAGATATATATAAATATATATAATATATACAGCTCCTTTATTTTTTCTTCATTGTTCTGTCTGTTTCGCCGTTTGTTGTTCGTGTCGTAGCTCTTTGGGTTTACACGCCAAGTTGACATGTTAGCTTTAGATTCACAATCCTTTTTATTACTCGACGTTGCCTTCTTCTTCTTCTTCAATGGAGGTTCGCAACCAAAGTTCCTTTTTTTTTTCCTTCTTTCTTTGGTGTATGTTTACGAGGGTCTAGTGTAGTGTGCGTTATGGTCTCTTTTGTTGCCTAGTTTGGTTAATAATAGCGAAATGAATCATGTATTTGGAACCAGTTGACAAGTTTGCGTGTTTTTTTTTTCTGTTTGTTTATGATGTGGATGCGGTGATTTGCTTAGATGGAGCCAAATCATTCAGATGATGATGCCATGGAAGGTCTTGTGAATGAATCTTCGTCCCCATATCTAAATGGAATTAATGGAGAGCCCCAGGTGCTTCCTCGTGTTGGAGATGAGTACCAGGCAGAGATCCCTCATCTAGTCCCAGAGCATGATCGCTCAAAGCTGATTAGGTGCTTTGGATCAGATCCCCACCTGGTCACTACATTTGGTTTGCCTATCCCACTTATGTGGACAAGAAGTGAGAAATTCAGAGGTTTCCGTGAAGCAGCCGAGACTGAAGAAGAAAAAAGGAAACCTTCATGCCAACCAGCTGCTGCTAGAACGAAACCGAGGGGTATTGTTCTTGCGTTGCCATGCCAAAAAAACTCAAAGTTAAAGTTTGCGTGGCTCGGTAAGAGCCTCTATCCGTTCCCCGGGACTTTAGGTGAATCTTGGGACGACTCCGAGCGAGAGAGGTTTCTTCTTGGCCTCTACTTGATTGGGAAAAACCTTGTCTTGCTGCAAAGATTCGTTGGGAGTAAGAAGATGGGAGACATGCTCTCATACTATTACGGCAGCTTTTACAGGTCTAATGAATACAAGAGATGGGTAGATGGACGCAAGTCCGGGAGAAGCAAACAGTCTGTTCAAGGCCACAAGCTATTAACAGGGTGGAGGCAACAAGAATTGCTCTCTCGGGTCTCCTCTCATGTATCCGAGGAATGCAAGAGTATGCTGCTTCAGGTATATAAAGCATTTAGAGAAGATAGGATTGAACTGGAGGAGTATGTGTTCAGTTTAAAGGAAATGATTGGTTTGGATAAGCTTACGGAAGCCATTGGTATAGGTAAAGGCAAGAAAGATTTGACGTTAGAGGCGACCAAGTTGAATAATCCTGGAGGAGGAGCCTCCAAAGTCCGAATCCGCAATGATCTTCCCGTTGCGGATATTGTCAAGTTTTTAACCGGAGAGTATAGGATGAGCAAGACACGGTCCAGTGACCTCTTCTGGGAAGCTGTTTGGCCACGTTTGTTGGCGAGAGGATGGCACTCCGAGCAGCCTAAAGACGGTCCGAAGAACTCTCTTGTTTTTCTGGTACCGGAAGCTAATAAGTTTTCCAGGAGGAACATGTCAAAGGGGAGTCACTACTTCGATTCTCTCACTGATGTCTTGAACAAGGTTGCTTTAGATCCCACGCTTCTTGATCTCAATACTGATGAGGAGGATATTGGGAGCAGCAAAAAAGAGGAGGAAATCAAGAATGACCCGGCGATGGATATAGAGGAGTTTGATGATGATGATGATGATGATTCTTCACAAAACAAGAGCAAGAAGAAGAAGAAAAGGTACCTAGAACCACGCATTAAAGCAAGTAAAAGTGAGGAGGTGACCATGTTTACGATTGTGGATACAAGTGGTGTGGAAGAAAGATGTAGATTGAAAGAGCTAAGATCTTTGCCTATTGAGACAGGCAATTCAACAAGTTACTTGAGTGAATCTGAGGATTACCAGCTGTCTGAAGAATCTAAAAACAAGGCAACAGTCAGTACTAGTTCTGGTAAGAACAGCTCTGTAAACATGGACAATGAGAGACTGCAGAAGAACAGGAAACGAGGGAGACCAAGAAATCCATCTAACAGGAGTAGTTTGGCAGATTGTTCTCAGAAACCAGTGAAGAAGGGGACACAGATGAGACCAGCTGATCAAAATGGGGTGTTGATGAGAGAGGAGCATATCGATCAAGGTCAGCCTCTGAAACTCTCCTCAACTGGTTCATCTGCAGAAGATAGCTCTTGTGGAAGAAATGTAGGCCGCCAAATATCACCAGAAATTAGAGAAGATTTTGACTTGAACGTTTCACAAATCTCACTAGAAGCTGAGGGGGTGCAGAACAGTGAGAGCTCTTGTGCAGCACAGCAGTCATCTATTCAAATGGATGAGGAAATGCCTCGAGAGGTGCAGCAGGTAAACGGTCCTGGGCGGAGGCAGAGTACAAGGACCCGACCTCTGACTGCAAAAGCACTGGAAGCTTTTGCTTTTGGATACCTAGGTAACTCGGAAAAGAAGAGAAAGTCTACGGAGGAGCCAAGAAAAACAAAGTACACAAAGCGCATCCGTAAACCAGGAGGAATCTAGCAGTTAGAGAGACGATATAGAGTTACAGAAAATGTTTTGCCTTTTGTTTCTTATTGATCATTGTCAGGGCTGAAAGAAAGCTATGGTCTTATTTTTACTTTCACCTTATCCACAGCTCATCAATTGTACACTCCCAAAACTTTCCTCACTCATCAAGGTCCAAAATTTTGAGACTAAACAAAACGCCAGTAATATAAACAAAACGCCCACATGCATGGTTATAAACAGAGAATTGGCTCTCATTGTATTTTTTTTAATCCAAAACACCAGAGGTAATTACTGAGGCAGGGAGTTCTTGAGACTAAGCTGAATGCTGACACGAGCCACATTTGAGACTGCCTTCAGAATCTCCTTCTCTGCATCTTCAGCGGCTCTCATGGCGTCCCTGCAGAGTACCCAAATAAATAATTGTCAGATGGTTTGCAAGAGTAAACCAAGTGGCCTACAAGTGAAGAGTTTTACTGAATTGTCATGGTTGATGGCATCGCAACTTCGATTTGGAGCCAGATCTTGCTATGCAACAAGTGGGGTGTCACTCGTTTTATCATCATTTTCTGCATATATGTGAAAACAAATTCCATTTAACGGATTAACCTAAGTAACTCAGACGTTAGTTTTGGTCTGGATAATAGAAGAGAAAGAAACAGAGTACCTCAGAGAACTGTGATGAAAAAATTTCCGAGACAGTGGCTTCGACAAGTTTAATCTCTTTGCATATGTTACTTTCCTTTTGTATACTATCGTGATCCATCATGCTACTAGAAAACTGTAAGAAAGCTGGATCTGCAACGACAAGTTGAGATGATAGCTAAGAGACCAACAAACAAGCAGTGAGAACATGTAATGTAGTAGATTGGACATATTCTTCTTCACCATATGCAGCAATACCTATATGAATGAAAACTTCAGACACTTGAGGATGGTTTTTATTGATCTGCCCCCTTACATATTCTCCTACCTCATGGGCGACACTCACACTTGAAAACGGATCTACCTGTAAGGAAACGGTGGTGATTTGTTGTTTTTAGTGGGGATAATTCTTGCTTCCTACACTGATAGAGAAGGAAGGAAGCAGCACTCACCACAATGTGTACATCAAGATACAACGATGAACCAGCTCTCCTTCCCCTTAGCCGATGACATCCCTATGTTTAGACAATGTCAAGAAAGTCAATAACAGAGGAAAACATAAAGACATGCTTTCTGATTTACAGACACGTGTATCTAAATACCATATATCAACGTTTTTTTTTTTAATTATTTGAATGTTTATCATCATGAAATGTACAAGGAGGATCCATAGCTCATACCTTGACTCCTTCAACCTGTAATATGGTCTGTCTTATTGGCTCTAATTGTTGAGCTGGTATAGCAGCATCTACCAGTTCCAATACACTAAACAAAGAAATCAACCAATGGACATGGTGTTGGAACCAAAAGACAGAACAATTATTCCATGTTCAAGCTAATGCAACCTTTGTATAGAGAGAATTGATATTAACACAGACGGGGGAATACCTTTGATGTCCCGTTTCCAGTCCAGCTTTGAAAATCATTGCCGAGACAACAAGAGCAGCTAGGGGATCTAAGAAATTAACTCCTAGAATAGAACCTCCTGCACATAAGTAAAAAAAAAAAACTTTCATGCTTTGTTTCACAATGGTTGTGTTCTCTTTGAAGGCTATTCTAGAGACTGACTCATTTTTAACTAGGTGTGGAATAATGGAGTAAAATGGTTACCAACGCCAACAAGTGCAACTAGAGAAGAAATAGCATCTGAACGGTGATGCCAAGCATTTGCCATCATCAACCCACTCCCTTGTTTCTCTCCTGCTCGTTTCGTGATCCAGTAAAGCCTGAAAAGCAGGTCAAAATAAGGGAATTAGTAGATATTGATTGATGCACAAGAGAAATGGAAAGATGAAAATAAAGGAGCCACCCTTCTTTGATGGAAATGGAAGCAATAGTAACAGTCAAAGCGAGAGTGGGGTGAGTCATATCAATTCCGTGATGATGTCCACCATGAGTATGATTCACCTCAGGGGCTGCGGACAGTGCACTCTGCAAACAAACGAGAGAAGAAGAAATCTCAGCAGAAACAACACAGATAGTAGTAGTAGTTAGTATACCAAACATGTAAAAAATTGGTAGGTCCATACAAGTAAGAGGTCAGCGGCATGCCAGGCAATGCCACAGCCAGTAGCCAAAAGCATGGTAGAGATTCCAAGGGCTCCAAGAGTTTCAAATTTACCATGCCCTGAGCAAAGGAAACGCTAACAACATGAAAACCGTAGTAGTAAAGGAAGGTAAGTAATTTGAAGAAAGCAAGCAACCATATGGATGTTCTTTGTCTTTGGGAACATTTGCAGCTCTGTAAGAGAATAGAGCAACACCGCTTAGGACCTGAAACAAAGGAAGATTTATAGAGTATTATACCACATCATCATAATGCATCGATTTCGATCAAGAATAAGCATACCACATCTGAAACGGAATGAGCAGCGTCGGCGATGATGGCGGTGCTGCCGCAGAGATAACCGGTGAGAGCTTTGCCGACAGACAAACCGATATCAGCGGTTAGACCAAGCCGGAAAATCCTCTCTCCTTCATCGGCACTGCCGCCGGGCCTTTGATGTTGGTGATCAGATCCAGTGTGGCCAAAATGCCACCTTTTGGAGAAATTGAACCTGGGGGTGGTTTCAAGCGGAGAAGACTGCCGCCGGAGAGGTGAGTGAAGACGGTGGTGGTATAATCGAGAAAGGGATGATCTACAGATCGGATTCATTTCAGCTGGGGCTTATCACAGATGAACCTACCATCATATGAAATTTACTCCATCTTCTTCTTCATCAGAGGAGACTTAATTGGAAGAAGAAAAAAATGAACTTTTTATTTTATTTTATTCATTTAAGTTAGATTCTCTCTATATATAATTGAAGCAAAATAAAATGCTCTCGAATCAACCTATGCGTGTAACTTCAATTTCTCATCGCAAGCGAAGAAACGGTCATCAACTTCGTTTCTTGCTTTCTTTGAACCAAAAAACTTACAAAATTTCCCCTTTATTACCAAAATTTGATTACACACGCCGCCCTCAGCAAATTATATGAGATGAAAAGAAAAGAAAAACAAAAGGTCAGAGTTTGGTGGTGTATCCTCTATACACATCCATCAACTCAGGCAACTCCTCCTCGTACTTGATCACCAGCTTCTCCAAGAACACTTTCTCCACTGGAACCAACAACGACGTCAAGCTCCAGTCCTCCTTCACCATCCCCTTGGATACCAACACCTTTACCACCGAGCATCTTGGTATAATCCTCTTATCCAGGCTGAAAAACAGCACCACGGGGCACCCTGCGATCGACCTAGGCGCCATTTTCATCTCCTCCACAAGAAACTCCATCGTCCTGTTTATCTTCCTCTCCGACAGCATCATACAGTGCGGGTGTTTCTTGAACGCGCACATGATGTCCTCTTCCGACCACCCCCACCTCTGGTACACCTCGAAGCACTTGTCCCATATCGATCTGTTGCCTTTCCCTGAGAGAGCGTGGATGGCCAGCACGAAGGTTGTCTTCTGGGGATTGAATCCCATCTCCTTAGCTTGCTTGGTGATTTCCCGGAACTCGTGGCTCTTCTGCATCACGGCTTCGGGAAAATGCGTGAGGAGGAGCTGAATGCATTTCCCAGGGACACCCGTCTCCGACATGTGGTTGATGTTGGGGACGAGGTTCTTGGTGTGGTCCTCGAGGAAGATCCACGTCGTCCTGCGAAGGGCGGCCACGATCTTGTCGTCGGCGTCGAGGACGCTCTTGAGGAAGTTGTAGGAAGGGATGAGCTGGTTGAGGAGGCTTCTGGTCAGAATGGTGGGATCAGAGGCAAGCGTTCGAGCGAGCAAGGATTTGGAGACGCCGATGGAGAGGAAGAATCGGAGCTTGGGGAGGAGCACGGACTCGGCATTGGCTAGAAGCAGAACGGGGCGTTTCTTGACGAGGCTGGAGATCTGGGAGGTGGAGAAACCATGGTCGCGGAGAAGGTTGAGAACCGTGTTGGGGCGTTCCGGAGAATCTAGCGAGAGCTTCCGAGCGGCGATGGATGCGTGGTCGGGAGATAATCCACAGGAGTCGACAAGATAGGAAATGGTGAAGGAGAGTCTCTGCTGTTCGTGTTTAGGGCTTTTCTTGGGAGAGGAAAGGTGAGCTTGGGGAGGAGGGAAGACGAAGAGCGGTCTCCGATTCGTAGGGGGTAGGGACAAGTTTGTTGTTGTTGTTGTAATGGGAAACGATGGTTTCGTGAGGAAGAGCTTCACAAAGGAACTGCCTTGAGCCGCAACGGCCATGTGTGTGTGTGTCTGAGAGAGAGAGTGGTTGCTGGCTCCATCTCCAATCTTCTTTCTTCCTCCTCCGGGTGGCTATTTTGGGCCGTAAATGGGCTTATATATCATCTTAATGGGTTCAAGAGATTGTTGATTGAGTCCTGCTGCCCCTTTTCACTCTCGAGCCATCCTCGCTGCCCAAGGGGCGGGCTTACCGTCTTTCTTTGGAGAGAGAGAGAGACTAATTTATGTCTCTTTGGAAATATCTTTCTTTCTGGGATGCCTTTACTTGACTCAAGCTAGGCCAAAAATAAAATATAATGTGAAAAATCAATAAATAATATTAGAAAAACAAAATTGAAAGCAGAAAAAGATACAACAGTACGGGCTAAAGAGGGGAGAGAGAGAGGAGAAGAAGAAGAAGGAATCAGTGTCGAAGCATCTCAGCTCTCGTTCTCCGGTAAATGAAATCTCCATAGATGGTGACGACCTTTTGACATTTTTTTCGTTACTCACTTTTCTTTTCTCTCTCTCTGTGTGTAGAGAAGGTTGGTTAGGTGAGAGAGTTTTACTTAACTTCACTGTACACCAAATCCCTAAAAAAAAAAGAAAGAGAAGGGTGCTTCACATGGACATGTATGGACGCACTCCGCCCTCCCAATCTGCACATGGAAATGCTGCTGACACAGGACTCGAAGGTCTCTCTCTCTTCCTTCTCAGCATTCTTGTTTTCTTTTTAAGTTAATTTTTTTAGCATTCATGTGCAGAATCGATGTGGCGATTAGGGTTGGGTGGAGAGACGTACCCAGAGAGACCAGCTGCCCCTGACTGTCCTTACTACATGCGTACTGGTGTCTGTGGTTACGGTTCTCGATGCCGTTACAATCATCCTCCCGATCGTGCCACGGTAAAACTTTTTTCTTTAATCCCCTGTAATGTAAGAAGTTATATAAAGCTTCCGTGGGCAACAACTTCTTTTTCTTCTTACTACTGCTCTGCTGACCGACAATGTAGTTTTATGTTAACAAATATTATGTAATAACAGTTTACAGTCTCTCTATCTTATGTAGGTTGAAGCAACTGTTAGAGCTACAGGGCAGTATCCGGAACGCATTGGTGAACCCCCATGTCAGGTAACCCTTTAGTCATTCCCAGTGTTCGAAGATTCTCTATTTTAGTGATTATCCACTGTAAAGTTTCATTTCTTTTTTATTTTTTTTGTTATTGCAGTTTTATTTGAAAACTGGAACGTGTAAATTTGGGGCGTCATGCAAATTCAACCATCCAAGGAATGCTGGTGGATCCATGAGCCACGTTCCTCTCAATATCTATGGATACCCTGTACGAGAGGTAAGCTTTTGTTTCCCTTCTTTTTTCAATATATGTATGTATAATATCTAATCAAGGGACGGTTGCTCTGTTCTTTTCTAGGGTGGTGAGAAAGAATGCTCCTACTATTTGAAAACGGGGCTGTGCAAATTTGGTATAACCTGTAAATTTCATCATCCTCAGCCTGCTCCTGCTCCTGCTGCAACACCACCGCCACCTGCATCTGCACCTCAGTTTTATCCATCGTTGCAGCAGCAGCAGCAGTCACTTATCCCCGGAGCTCCATCCTCTAGCTTGAGAGTTGCCAGAACTCTTCTTCCTGGTTCTTATATGCAAGGCGCCTATGGTCCTATGCTATTATCCCCAGGAGTCCTTCCTATGCAAGGCTGGAGTCCTTACTCGGTAACCACTAACCACCCTTCCTTCATTTATTTCTTTCTTGTTTTTCTTCTTCTCTCTTAATTTTGATTTCCATCCAGGCACCTGTGAGCCCTGCTCTATCTCCTGGGGCAACTTCTTTATACGGAGTTCCACAGCTCTCTTCCACCACTCCTTCCCTTCCCGGGGTTTATCCATCTCTTCCCTCTCCTACACATAGCTTTCCAGAGAGACCCGGTGAATTAGAGTGCCAGTACTATATGAAAACAGGAGATTGTAAATTTGGAACATCTTGCAAGTTCCATCATCCTCGACATCGGGTTCCACCAAGTGCTAACTGTAACCTCAGCCCCATTGGTCTTCCTCTACGCCCGGTAATATTATCATCTTTCCACACTGTTGACTCTTGCAATCTTTGGGCTTTGTTCATATATAATAGTAGTAACACTTGTGTTTCTTCTCTAACAGGGTGTGCAAGGCTGCAGTTTCTACATACAAAACGGTTTCTGCAAGTTTGGATCAACATGTAAATTTGATCATCCAACGGGATACAATGCTTCTTCGTCCTCGCTCCCTGATGCACCGGTGAGCTCTCTCTTGGGTGCTCCTTCCTCGACTGGGCTCTTATCTGGGGCTACAAGAAGCACATCTAACATCTCAGCAGGTTTGATTTTCTCCCAGAGCGGCGTCTCAATTCCATTCTCTGACCTACAACTCTCGAGCCAGACCTCTCTTCCTCTAACTGGTAGCAGAATCACAAGACATGGCCGAGAAATCCGTCGATCCTTTTGAATTGATCACCTCCAGAGAAAAAGGGTACGCAGAAGCAGGACTCTGGATCATCTTTTGCAATTCTTAATCTATATCATTATTATTATTGTTTATATAGAAGCATGTGGTGTTAATTTTTATATATATAATGTCCGGACGTAACAAAATCGCCTATTTGAGTATAAGAACTGAGTGAGAATCGCATATATAAGAAGAAGTGTGTGTATATATGTGCACATTTCAAAACAAAGACAAAAAATAAGAGGAAAAGGCTTTTTTTTTTCATTTGTGTGTATAATGTTTGTATAGATACGGACGAGGATTCTTTGTCTTGTCTACTTCTGCTTCAGTCAGACCCCCATCTGCGCGGCTGAGAAATGGAAACATAAAAACTTTTTCTAAAAAAGAGCTCAAATTCTATTCTTCTTTTAGATTGAGAATTGGTGACCTTTCATGTGTTACATATTTGTAGTTGAACTTGAATCCATGTGTGTTGTTCATTTGTTACTACTGCTCCACACATTAGATTACGTTTTAGGGTGAGTAAAAAGAACCTATGTTAAGTTTATTTAACACTAATCTTGAAGCTTGGCGCCATAATGTCTAATGTTCGGAATGAAAATAGAAAATAGTCAAACCAAGAAAAACGGCCAGAAAATTGAGACAAATAAAAACTGGAAAATGCTTCTTTTTTTGTGTATAATGATTGTATAGACACGGACGAGAATTCTTTCTTGTCTGTACTTACTGCTTCAGTCGGACTCAACTGCGCCGCTGGGAAACATAAAAACTTAGAAAAAAAGAAGCTTAAATACTCTTCTTATTTTAGATTGAGAATTGGTGACCTTTCATGTGTTCTATTAGGGATGGAATTTTTAACAGAACCGAAATTCGGTTAGTTCGGTGAGAAGTTTGGTTCAATTCGGCAGGTTTATAAAAAAAACTCCGGTCTTAGGTTCAATTCGATAATCGGTTAGTTGTTTTTCAAAAAAAAAACCGTTAACTAAATTTCAAACCAAACTAATCGAATTAACCAAAATTTTGACTTAAATTACCTAAAATTTTGAACTGACCTAACCGGATTAACCAAAATTTTGACTGAATTAACTAAACTAACCGAAATTATCCAAATTTAACCGACTTTATCCAAATTTTTAACCGAAATATAATCGTAACAAAAAATTTCGGTTAATTTCAGTAATTTTTAAAAACCAAACTACTTAAGAACGAGGTCTTCTTCTGATATGCATGTGTCTTCTATTGTTTAGTTTCTTTCGTCGTCTAGCTAATCATCTACTGTATGTTGATGTACGTAACACAGCGAAGAGACGGAAGATTGGAGTTTAACTGAGGCATGGGCGCATGGCAGTTGCACACACAAAAAAAAAAAACTGAGGCATGGCATTAAGGAGGGAGAAGCACGTAGTATTCTGATATTTAGAAAAAATTGGATCATAATGGACGTTTTAACATTAATGGGCCTGGTTTGTTTTAAGGCATGCTATTATCTTAATGACATGCCTCAGTTTAAGGAGGGAGAAACTTGTTCAAGGCACACAGAGATTTTATTAACCTGGAAATTTGTTCATGTGGGTCTACTTGTTAATTAGGTGTTCCATTTTGAATGATCATAGTGTTTAATTGCGTAACGGGATAAGCAATTGATTAATTGTTTGTCTGACAAAAGATAAGATCAGATTTCATTAATTTAATTAATCCTTCATTTTTCATCTAACCTTTGTCTGCTGCTTTTTGATTAAAGGAGGATGTTGATCAAAGTCAACAAACAATCAAATCAACAATTTGTTGGGGGTACAATTCTGGTTTAATCCACGCCTTGCTCACTGGTCTAGGTGTGACCTACGCTTTGTGACGATGGTTATTTATGTGTTTAGCATATTATCTTCTTTTTTTTTTGGCAAGTAACTTAAATAACATAAAATATCATGATAAAATTAACACACAAATAAATAAATAATCGAGTTAGTACAAATTAAAAGTAATGACTAAATTATTTCGAGCCTTCAAATCTTTTTTTTTTTGGGTTCAAATCGAACCTTCAACTCTTATTCTAACTTCACCCTCTAAATTACTTTTTTTGTTGAAACACCAACTCTAATCATTAAAATCCAAACTGATGCCAAAAAAACATTAAATTCAAATTCAAATATAATTTTGTAAACTTCTGATTGATATTACTTTTGTTATTTTTTAATTTTAAAGTAATAAGGTATTTGGGTGCTAATCTAGGGTATTTCTTGTTGTCTTTTGTAGCAGTTGATGCGATTATTATTTTTTGTCACAGTTGATGTGTCTAATTTTCATTTACAATTTTGTTCTTCTATTATTCCTTCTACATTAATACACGTAAGTATTTACGCACTGTATAATCAAAAGATGGCTCACCATAATATAAATACGCGATTGTAATTTTGATCTAAGATCTGATAGAGTATATGGTATGTATATATATATATATATATTTATTTATTTTTTCGAAAACTAGACGAAATAATTTTGTTTTGACAGTCGGACTTGTGTCTGAATGGTCTTTCTAGAAGAATTGAAGCCAGGGAGCAAAAGCAAAGATATAATATACGCTCGATTTTTCAAATTTGGCAATTGCCTTTGTTTTATGTGTGTTTTTCTGAAAAAGTAGTCAGTGTATATTATTATAAGTTTTGTTAAAGAAAGCACGTTGCTATTTACTTTATTTCTATTAGACACCGTCCTTCTAGAAGCCGACCCCCCAATACTCGCACGTCATTAATTTTGCATACGAACTCCCGTATTCCGAAACAAAATGAACCACGACTACAAAAGTGCTCATAAAATAAAATTTAAATAGTATAAAACATCGTGAGTCGTCAATAATAATGGTCACATTCTGCTTGTGCATATATATTACATTGATACGCACCTGCTGGTGTCGATTAGCTTGTCATAATCCTCTGTTAAGACAAAGAGAAAGAAAAAAAAAAGAATATGAACACAACCAAGAAGGTGTTGGATGTGTCACCGTTCTTGCTATTAGAATCATCTGCAGATTCTGATTCCTATCGCCAAGGCGGAGGCGCCGATCAGATCGAGGGTTCCCACGACGGCGAACCCAATGTTAACAATAACAATTACGCGGATCGAGATGATACTGATGAGTCTTGTACTGCCAATCCATACGAGACGTCTTGTGTGACGACCTGGACACCGATTTTCGATGCGGAGGATACGGTGAAAGAAGAAATAATTCTCACAGCAGGGGAGGAAGAAGACGAGGACGGAGAAGGAGAGGTGAACAGCTACATCATAAGATATATGAGAAGTCAACGTGAAAATCTTACCGTTGATTCTAGTGCGGTGGTGAGTGAGATGGATAAAAGTCGAATGTTCTGGGAAGCTTGTCTCGCTTCCTGATCTGTCTCACTGAGAGGGAAAACGAACAACGTCTTTTTGTCTAAGCTAACTAGGTCTAATACATGTCTATCTATTTTTTTTATTTTTTTGGGATTTTTGCTTGCAAAAAGGTGTCTACGAATCACATCTACCCATCGATTATGTCCACAGATTTTCTTCATCAAATAAGAAAAGTATCAGCATCAATCTAATCGAGTTCTCTTGTTATTAATAATAATAAATTTATGTTTTCACATGTATCCAGTTACAAACCCTTCAACATTTAATTAAACACTAAGAAACGAAAAAAGGGTTATGATTTGATACGTATACAACTACAAGTATACATATATACCAGAGGGGGACTGTATTAAATTTGAAAAAGGAGAAACAAGTAGGCAGTATTTGTTTGTTGTTGTAACAAGTAGGCAGTATAATAGTGTACAAGTGGTTTCTTCATCAAGGATGCTTTACTAAATTACTCAATGCTAATTGCTCACCCAATAATTTGATAGTTTCAGTTGGAAACCAATTTTCTTGTTTTAAATAAACATCGATTCTCTAAATAAAATAAAACATAAAGATTCCATAGCCAGCAAAGCTAAAGAGCAAGAACAACTAAAGAATAGTTTGGTGGTTTTTACTATGTATATGTGAGCTTCATCTTTTTTGACCGATAATTGATTTGATTTTTTGAAAAAGCCGATAATTGATTTGATAGTTGTATAGTGTATACTTTTAGATGCTTTTTAATTACTGGTGTATCATATATATATATTGGACTCACCAACAAGAATCTTTATAGTCTAGTGATGACCACTTTTCCACACATGGAAGTTAAGCTTATGATGATCTTTTGATGTTGGTCGAATCTACTAGTTATGAGCTGGGTTATTCTATTAATTCAGTTAATCGTCGAGTTGAAAGAATCCAGCCTTAGTTATGAAAAAAAGAAGAAGAGTAAAATAAGGGAATATAAAAAGTGGAGGAAATTCATAAAGAACCATATAATAAAAGTGTTTTGGAATATAATAGTTTTGTACTAAAGTGGACCAAATGCTTCTTTTTCGCGCATGACTGTGAATGAAACACAATACTCGCCACTGATTAGACTGTACTATACAATTTAATCTACTAAAACGAAAAATAAACTAGGAAACTAACTTTGATTTCTTATGAAATAATACGTAATTGTCCACTTAGGCACTTAGAGGAATGCATCGGGTGGAGACTAACAATTCCTCACTTTGATCCGGACCCTTTTTTTCTGGCACTTAATTTGATGAATATGAAAGCTAATCTCCTGTATATCCTCTTTTCTGGCAATTAGTTTGATGAATATGAAAGCTAAATCAAAATCAGTTGCAAAAAAAATAAATATATGAAAGCTAAATCTTGCATATATCTTTTATAGTGGTGAGTTCCTATTTTGTCCAAAAGTTCCATGTTTAATGAATACTAGAGATTGACGCAGATATGGGTTATTATATTTTATACATTAATATTTATTTTTCATAATTAGTGTTATATATTTTAGATGAGTCGTAATATAACTAATTGTATTCAAAAGATTTTGACCGAATCAGGTAATATGGTTATTTTTAGTTTAAATATCCGAACTCATTTCAGATACATTTGTTATTTAGATATTTTTAGGTTTCTATACATCATAATCGAACTCAATTCAAAAACCACACAAAATTTATAATATTCAAGCGGTGCCTAATTTAAAAACAAAATAAAATGATACTCGAAAGAATAATATGTACCTAAATGGATAGTCAATGTTCATGTCTAACTGATTTTATAAACTAATAAAAATGACTCTTTCTATGTGTTTGACTAAATTAACTAAAATAGAAAAAAAATTATTTAATAAAATAATTATATGGAATGAAAAATTAAGTGACAATAAATGTAATATATTTTAATTATTTTGATTTAAGTTATTATTTTATTCACAAAACATGTCTTTGAATTATGTTTTTGGCTACATAATTTTTCATCGACTAAAACTAAATTAAAAAAAAAGTTTAGTAAACCCAACATTTAACCATATCTAAAACTCAGTTTTTTTTTTTTTGATTTTATAGTTGGCACAAAGTTGATGTTGATTAACTAAAAAATGTTTATTCCACAATTACTCGAATCAAATAGTACTAGGAACTCATGATCAGCTAGGAAGCTAGGTTCCTCTATATTCAAAACTTAGCAACCTGCAACCCTCTTTTTCTTGTAAGAGTTATTTCAATCCTCAAAACAAACAACCAAACCATCGAATTGTATCATTATCAATCAATGAAAGTAGCGATAGCTGTACTAATGACACACATGCAACAACCTTCACAGAAGAGAGGACAAAGCTGATTACAGAAACATGAATACCTTAGAAGGGTCAAAATCATAGGATACAATGCAAGGAAGGCCATATCAAGATTCTAATCCACCACGCTAATTCTCGTAATTATTTGGATACTAAACTTGCGAAACAGAGCTCAAGAACGGCAAGAGCTCTGTCCACAGCCGTAGGAACCGGAGGTGGTTGTGTCGGTGTCGCCACTCTTGGCCTCCTCGATTCTTTTTGAGAAGTCTACAGCTAAATCGGTGTAAATCTCCATAACTCTCGAGATATTACCGTTGATTTCGTTAATCAAGCCAACGTTCCTGGAGACGTTCTCTGGGATCCGGGACAAATGATTGTCGTTGACGCGTCGGATCAAGTCATGATTCTGGTCTAGAACGAGTTGCGCACGCTTGAAGCCACTACTCAGCGTATTCCACACCTCCACGTCGTTGAACTCCTCATTCTCCGCCGCCGTAATATGGTCGTCGTCTTTGTTCATCTCCGTCAGAGCTCGTTTGCTGCTCTTCCGGTTGTTTCCGACGATCGATCGACGTCTTGGTGCTTCCATTAGTTTTGAAAATCAAAGCCTCAACGGCTGATCAATCTAGAGATACTTCAGAGTTCATTCCACCGTTGACGCGACGAACCATTGTTTGTAATTTCTTATTACATTATTTGCCGCTCCTTCTGGAAGAGCCTACTCGAATTGTAGTTTGTTCGAGTCATGAAGATGACCGTGACATTGTTCTGTGAAGGACCAATGCGTGTTTAAAAGAGGGGCCCGTTGGACGAATCTGATTGGATGGTGTCGTACAAAAGTAACGGTAGCTCAAAGAATCGTCAACTACATTTCCGGTTAATATTAAATATCGAGCAGAGGACTATTAAATTAAAAAATAAATAAAAAGTGAAAACCTCGGACCAAAAATATCTGACCTTTTCCATATCTTCCGTTAAAATTAAAAAAACGCATTTAAGTTTACAAATGATACTTTTTCTTTTAGTAATCACGAACAAGAAATGAACAAATTTGAATAAATTGCAATTGAACTGTATACTAGAAAGATCAACCTAACTACATGTAACAAAGAGCCAAAAAGATCAAAGATAAAGAAAGAGAGTAGTCATCATCCTTTGTTCTTTATCTTCTCTGGAAATTGAGGAACTTGACTGAAAGTGCGAATCCAGAGAAGAAGAGAGCGCAAAATCCGACAAGAACAGCAACAGAGACACCAATCATGCCTGGCTTAAACCCGAAGTCCTGTTCAATAAACTGCTTGACTGTCCCATGGAACATTGGGTCGTCAATGATGCTCTCCACGTCACCAAGCTGTGAGAGTATCACTCCTTGAAGTGTCCACGCCACTGGACATATGTAATAGAACCATATCCACCACACTGGAATCAACTGAACAAAAAAAAAAAGGTATTTAAAAGATTGTTCTAAAAGGGCAATTGAGTCTAACTAAATATTCACTTGATAGACTGGAGTACTTACAGGTTTTTGGACGAGGAAACCAGAGAGGAGATTCCAGAGAGAGTAAAACGCAGAGGAGATCACAGCGGCTAAGTGCTGGTTCGGGGTGAGACCAACGGCCATCATGCCGTAGAATGTGAAGTAGGTGAAAGTGAGGAACATGAACACCAAGTAGAGTATAAACTTACTGAACGTTCTTTCGAAACCAATGGTGAAGTAAGTGATGACACCATAGAGAATAGTTTGTGTGAAAATGTAAGGTATCTCCACAAGGCCTTGAGCTGCTGCATACGGAATTGGAGAATACATTCCTGCGGATTTCTCTCTGTAGAAAACTGTTCTTTCTATTGAAACGATTGGTTGTACCGACGAAGCGTTACTAACTCCAAGAAACAGACAAGCCGAGTAGAGAGCTCCCATAACGGTGACCAGATCTTGTGTGGAAGTCCTCTTGGAACCAACGTCCCAGAACACGGTGCCGAGTATAATCGCAGCGACCGTTGTGAAGAGCAATCTCACGAGGTTGTACGCTGGACTTCTCCAGTAGACAAGGTTCTGTTTCCAGAGGCAGAGTCGAAACTGAGATAATTGGCTTTGTGAGTATCTTGAAGCGAACGTTATTGCCTTTGAGCCTTGTGGTGGAACACTGAGTTGTTTGATGTTCGCCTCCACTTCTCTGCGTGGTTTACACGGTATGGTATCAGATAAAGTTTTAAAAGCTAAAGATGAGTTGTGAAGTTACCTAAACTGTTGAGATTTCTTGTATAAATCTGCAAAGTCCATGTTGATTTTTTCCTCCAAAGCGGGTGTGGTTACTTCAAGCATCCAAGTTGCTGGATTGTAACCACTTGAGATTGCAGGGACTCCGTCAACCCCCTGTAGACGGTTTATTTAGGGTTTAGGGTTTGCCATAATAGTTTTCTTGGGCAACAAGCATCTTAGTTTCAATATCACAACAGAAGAGAAGGCTAAGAACAAGTACCTGAAAGTAGTCTACCATAACCTTTGAGTGTTGACCTAGTTTCCCACCATATATAACCTGTCCTCCACGTTTCATTAGAAGTAGCTGTACATTTTTAAGGTTAAGAAAAAATAGCAAACACGTTAACATCAAAGGTTGATGATAATTTCTTGTGATCCAAGCAAAACGTAGGGCAAACCTCGTCAAAAGCCTCAAAAATGTCAATGCTGGGTTGGTGAATGGTGCAAACAACTGTTCTTCCAGTGTCAACAGTGTTCCTAACAGTTCTCATCACGATGGCGGCTGCTCTTGCATCAAGCCCAGATGTTGGTTCATCCATGAAAATAATCGATGGGTTTGCCACTAACTCAACCGCAATTGTTAGACGTTTCCTCTGTTCTGTCGAAAGCCCGGTCGTACCCGGTAAACCTACTAGCGCATATCTTAGACTATCAAGCTCTACTAGTCTCATAACTTCTTCCACAAATTCCTAACAAAAACACACAAAAAATTGTTATTAGTGCACTATCCTTATGGGAACCAAATGCTTTAAAACTCATTACAATATTTACCTTTTTCTGATCTTTGGTAATCTCTTGAGGAAGACGAAGGCTAGCTGAAAACCAAAGGGACTCCTCAACGGTTACTTGAGGAGAATGTATATCGTTCTGCTCAACATATCCAGATATTCTAGCAAACGTTTGTTGTTCTTTTTGGTAACCGGAGATTCTGATATCTCCCTCGATGTAACCACCGGTCTTTCGACCCGCGAGAACATCCATCAATGTAGTCTTTCCTGCACCGCTTGAACCAACTAAAGCTGTGAGAACACCAGGGGAGAAGACTCCACTCACGTTCGATAACAGTTGTAGTCTTGTCTCTGGTACACCTTGAGAACGCATTTCCTGATATTTCAAAACCATAAAAAAAACTTTATGCAACCATAGATAAGTACTGAAACGACCAAAGTGAAACAGAGAAAGAAGTAAAGTTTAACCTTTGGCATATCAACATAATAGTTAATATTGTGGAAAGTCATTGTTAATGGTTTGAATGGAAGAATCATTCCTTTTTTCTCACTTCTTCCTTGTTTTGCTGAAGCAGTTTGAGTTTCTTCATTCGGATCGTCTAAAACAACTGCTCTAGCTTTTCTTAGAGCTGCAAGAGAGAAAATCTTCACAATCATTCCACAGAGATATATAAGAAAGGATCATGAGTGTTAATAGAGAGACTCTCACGGTTAAGATAAGCCAAGGCGACAGTAACAATGTTGTTGAAGAGAAGTGCATAAGCAATGAGGACCCCGACTCCAATCCAATACCAGTTGTCCTCTGTTGGAAAACTGCGTAGCCTGAGAAAGTTGAATCCAACTGAAGTATTCGAGATAGCGGATGGCTGCTTGATGTGTAAAAGTTTGTAGTTAAGCATTGTATATTCTAACAAAGTATAATAAAACTTAATAGTGAAAATTATAGAACACACCTCCATCCACCGTGTGGCTGTGAACTCATTGACCGCAATGGCACGTTGCCCATAGGATAACGGCGAAACCCAAAAGCCCCAAGTCCACCACGGTTTAATATCATCTGTCAAAAATGATATGGTTTTTAGTATAACAACTTGTATTAGTTTCTGTAATGCAAGAAGTAGTATTAATAAACCTTTTGGAATAACGAATCCACCAAGCAAGAACACTGCTAAGATTGCTGCAGATCCGAATGTGTTGGCAATGACCATATCCCTTGCTATAGAAGCCATCATACGAAACAAACCGAGAGCCATTTGATGCACCGAGAAGAGGAGTAACATGTATCGGAAAAATCTGAGGAAACAAGAAAAAAGAGATCATTTAAAACTGAAAAACTTATAAACCAGTCTAGAGAAATGTTAACCAACCTGCCTGGTGAGGGAGCAAGTCCCACACTGTAGTATACCACAGAAGTCCAGACAACAGATTCAAGGACAGAGTAAGGCACACGCAACAACCAGCTGGCAATAGACCAGGACCAAGCGGGATGAAACGAGTTATCCCTTTGCTTGTAAAAAACCGGGAGACGAGATATCATGAGAGGCAGTTCAGAGAAACCATTGAACATCATGTGCACTAGGCCGTAGAATAGGCAAGATAGATATTCGTTGCCATATGCTTCGTTTGTTGAATGTAATCTAGTTCTCAAGAACATTGTGGCTGTGACAAATCCCACAAATGCAACCTTTACGGGAAAAAAATATTTCGGGTCAGAAACATACGGATGAAACAAACAAGAGGTAATGAAAAAATAGGTAGACTTATTAAATACCTGGCATGTCCTAAAAGTGTAAAGAAACCTGTGCCGGTTGATCAGTAGCATTTCTCGTCTAAAGCAAACTTTGAGGTTTTCCCATCCTGATATGGCAAATTGTGTTCTGCATAAAGCTGAAGGATCCGCGGATGACTTATCAAATGGTGTTGCAAGCTTTGAATCTGCAGCATGCCCGTACTTCGAGCTGCGGAATGCAGCCGCTATGTCTGAGACAGGAATGAACTGATAAGGCTTAGAAGGATCTGCCCAATACTGAGCTTGATCCTTTTTGGAGGTCACCTGCATACCAACATTATAAAACATATTCTTAATTAGTTAGAGAATAGATGTTTGGGCTACAATGTGACAGTGTACTCCTATACCATACCTATTGATGTTTTAGCTTATAAAAAAACCAAAGAAATAGTTAGAGTTAGTATGTGTATAATAATACCTCTTGGAGAAAATCTGCAACACCTTTACGTGGTGGGAGACGGAATCCTAGAGACTCGAAAAATCCGATCACATCTTGTCGAGGACCTTGGTATACCATGTAACCTTCTGATAGAAGAATCAAATCGTCAAAGAGATCAAATGTTTCGGGTGCAGGCTGAAGAAGTGCCATGAGAACGGTTCCATCCATTAAATGGACAAAGTTTCTGACACATTTCACAATCTGGAAAGTCGTTGAGCTATCAAGACCAGTAGATATTTCATCCATAAACAATGTTTTTCTTGGCCCCACGGTCATCTCTCCTGTATTGTTTCAAGATTTATAAGTTAGTATTATGTGTTAAGTAAATAAAGTGAGAATATATAAGTTAAAAAGAGTGAAATAGACCTGTTGTTACTCTTTTCCTCTGACCTCCTGAAACACCTCTCATCATATCGTTACCAACCATTGTATCAGAACATACATCAAGACCAAGCACCCTAAGCACATAATCCGTGGAAACACTATGCTTACTACCACTCACAGAAGCAGCCTGTAAACAAAGTAATAAAAATAAGTGTTGTTTTTTTTTTGTAACACTAGTGTTGGTTATTGTAACTAGTTAATCATTACATAATAATAGAATTAATCAAAAGAAGTTAGGTGCTAATATATAAGAAGCATACCTTCATGAAAGCATCAATCTCAAAAGAAGGACGTACACTCCTTTCTTTCTCTAATCGGGTTAGATCTTTCATTATACCTATAATTTGTAAACAGGAAGCATTTGAGGGCATTTGAAACTTGAATTAGTTATCATTGTAAAGTGGTACAAAAAAATAACAAATGAAAATACCTGCAAAGCCTTCGTTTGCGCCCTGACATCTTGCAGCAAAATCAAGCGTCTCACGAACAGTAAGTTCAGCAATGTGATTATCTGTTTGACTAATATATGCTGAAGTCCTTTTGACATGGAACTCATCAAAACTCTCTCCATTATAAGTGATGTTACCCGTTTTCTGTAAAACCAAAACATAACTTTATCATTAATACCAAAATAGAGAAAATCTAAGAAAAAGAAAAAAAATTCCAAGACACATGTAAGCAACAAACTAAAATAGAGATATCGAAACATAAGATGCATGTGATATAATATATGAATAAGCAAAGTAAATAGCATCACGGATTAATGATCAACCTTTAAAGTTTGATCAAGTTTTCCTGCGAGAGCAAGAAGTAAAGTCGATTTTCCGGAACCTGGTGGTCCTAATAGCAAAGTCATCCTTCAAGAACAGAAACATATAAAAAACTGTTAGTCCCTTTATACATACTCGCTTGGTTATGATAATCTTAACAGTATTATTTTTATTGACCTTCCTGGTTTGATAATACCACTGATATCTTTCAATATGGTAAGCTTGTGTTTTCTAGTCTTCATTATTCTCAAACTGCTTAAAACACGCTGCAACAAAAAAATAGATACAAAAATAAGAAAACAATCACGTAAAATGGTTACGTGTGGAAAATATAGTCATGAGAAAAGAAGAACAACCTCGATGAAATCACGAGAAACGTTAACCAAAGTCGGTAAAGCTCTTGTACCGGCTTGAACATCAGCTTCAACTTTCAAATTCTCGAACCGGACTTCAATCTTGGGAACTTCCATACCAACTCTACAATGAATATTGTTTTTAACATTAATTTAAAAAAAGAAAACCTAAAAATAGAAACAGAGAATCAAAAAGATACCTATCGAGCCGTTCCTTGATAGCGTAGAGAAGCTTGTAATTATCCTGATCGCTAGTGGCGAGAGCTTGACGAACAACCATCTCACGATCCGAACGATCGAGCTTCCTTACGTCAATCGTCTGCACGACGTTCCCGTCTGCGTAACCAGAAGTTTGCGACCGACGCAAAGTCGCTAAATGGCTCCCTTGTCTCTGCGACGGTAACCGTCCGATCGCCGCCCATCTCAGATCTTCTTCGTCCTGCTCCACTGTCTCAGCGTTCGACGGCCGCGCGAACGATTTTCTTCCCGTCTCGACGTCGATGTCGAAATACTCACTCCCATTAGAAGCGGCCGCCATTGATTATTCTCTTCTTCTTCTCCGAGGTCGATCAAGATTCTGTTTTCTTCTCTATGATCGATCTCTGAGAGATATTTTTCTGTTTTGTTTTGGGGACTCGGTTTGTGATTCAGTTAGATTATTAGGTGTCGAAGCTGCATATAAGCGTCCGTCCATGATCCCCGGGCATATTTGAAGCTACTTAAAAGGACTATGTTACCCTTACTTGTTCAAGTTGTTGTGTGCTTGTTAGTCGAGGGTATAAAGGAGTTTGATATATAGAACCCAGTCCAACTTTGTGTCTCCTGTTCTCACTCTGTATTTGACACGTGTCTGACATTTTTGCTTTTTCGTCTCGAAGGGGTTTAATGTGAATTTATTTGTTTTCGGGTAATTAAAGCAACCAATGAATTTCATTATGTTTTAGACTTTTAGTTTAGGGAAATTAATAATATGAAATCAAAGCGGTGAATATATTTTCCATTACTAATTTAATTGTATTAAAACTTATAATTGGTGGAGATAGTAAAATTCATTTATATTTATATTTATTTTTAAAATTGCTTCCACAAATTAATACTGAGAAGAGATCAAAGCTGTGAATCAATTGTATTAATGGTTGATAAAAGGAAGCCAGTTTGTCTGTAGCCTGAAACTTCCAAATATAGGATGGTGTTAGAGTGTAGGCTTCATCTTAGAACTGTAATCCATATTCTTTGTTTGTTCTTGTAAAATAAATAAGCGAATTTATAAATAAATCAGTATACTACTATACTTTCTTATAAAAGATTTTCATTAATTTTACAAGATTACAGGGAAGCAACCAGCATTTTTACAGCAAAAAATAATAGAAAAGGAAGAAGGATCGCCGCCGATTCAATAAGATTACATTCTTATATGGAAACAAATTGAACAATAATTACATAGAGATGGGGATACATCAGTAGATAATTTTTGTTTGATTTAAAGTTGGTAAAAAAACTAGTATCGCTAGTCAGGGTTTTTGTTTACATTAGCCTTCAATATTTCATGTAATTTTCACTGTTATTATAAAGAAAATGTAATAGGGTTTGTGAAACCTTATTGATTCAGTAGTTTGACTAAATATTTACTAATGAATATTAGAAAGTTTAGATTTCGAGTTTTTAAAAATGAAATTATGCAAATTAATGGAGCAAAAATATACAAAAAATATGCATGTGAAAATATTATATCATTAAAGTGGTTTAGATGGTGCAATTAAACGTGAATTCTTATAATACAAATAGAATTACCGGTTTATAGTTTATAATAATATAATTATCTAGTGTTAAAAATAATGGTATTCTAAAATTAAAATATAACGTCTGAAGTAATATTCGTACTTATCAAAACATCCAGCCTGCCCGTACCACAGAGGTTGCTCATGTCTTTATCACAGAGGCTGCACCTGTGTTACAAGACGTGTTAGAAGACTATCACACTTTCCATTCTGTATCTAGAGAATCTCTAACTCTTGTTGATGTTCTTGTTAAGCAAGCAAGAATGGCTTGTAAAAACTATGTAATATCTTGGATATTTTAGCGTTTAGTGGAATATGTTGACAAAAAAAGTATGTTCGAAACCATATATGAACCAACATAAATATCTCGGCATATATACCAAATTTATAATTTAATACTGTATTTATATAACACATAATAAAATGTGCACTAGCCTATCATATTTTCATGTAATTTTCACTGTTATTGTAAAGAAAATGTAACAGGATTCGTGGAAGTCTTTTAATCCAAATTCATTAATGATTTTGCGTTACGAAGTCTGGATTTCAACTCAAATTAATACAGAAAGATTTACAAAATACACAGAATAACAGAAGGAGTGTTATCTCTCTAGAACAGGTAAGGTGATGCGTGAATTTAATGATTGTTTTATAATTTATAGTATCCTAATTATTTAGTGCTGAAATAAAAAATAAAAAAATAATTGTATTCTAAAATTAAAATACAACGTCTGATTAGTAATATGCATATTCGTAACTGTATACAAACCAACATAAATAGTTCCGGCATACATACCAAATTTACAATTTAACATTTTTATAACACATAAGAAAAAAGGATAAAAAGGATAAATACTTTTGCTCTTTGTTCGCCGCTAAAAAAACACTATCGTTTTTCTTTGTTCATCTTCAAATCATTTTCTACTTGCCTATAAGTCTATAACCAGTAACAAGATAAACACTATAATTAAAGATGTCAATGCGAAGTAAAACTCATGGATCAAACCTACCCACTTTATCCGTTTGCTATATTTACGGGTTAGGATTGAGGGTTTTGACTTTTGAACTTATATAACTTATAAGGTAAGTTTTCAAATCCTAATTGATATTGATAAACAAAATAGAATGATGGAAAGAAACCACAAATTTTGCAATGAATTCTTACTTAAATGAACTTTCTTAAACTTCTAAACAAGCTTGGCGTCTTAGCAACAACAACAAAAAAACCTACATTGGTTAATAGTTGGCCCTTTGTTAATTTTTTTAAATAATCACGCTTAATTATTCTATTTTGTAAAGAAATTTGATGATGTAGAAAATGACTGGAAAATTTAATGCCACGTCAAATTAATAAAAGGGCAATTGTCAATAATAGCACATTTTGAAGTTTATGTCTCAAAAATAGCACTACAAGGAGAAAGTCACAAAAATGACATTCATTAAAGGATAAAATATCCCTAATACTCTTGATTTAAAATTAAATAAATAAACAAAAATAAATATAAATAAATAAAATAAAAATAAATAAAATATATTAAAAAAAAAAAATTTATAGTTTCAGATTATATGTTTTCAGATTCAAAATTTTTATTATTTTTTTTTGAATTTATTTTTTGAATTTTTTTTTTATTTTTTTTTCAAATTTTCTTTTTATAATTTAAAAATACTTTTTGAAACTGTTTTTAAAATTTTTATTTTTTATTTTAGTATTTATTTTTTATAAAATTTTAAACCCTAATTCCAAAACCCCACCCCCAACTCTAAACCCTAAGGTTTGGATTAATTAACCCAAGGAGTATAAGTGTATATTTACCTCTTTAATGAAACATATTTTTATGACTTTGAGCCTTGAGTGCTACTTTGGGAACAAAAAATTGGTTTGGTGTTATCCTAGTCTTTTTCTCTTAATAAAACGCTGCGTTATGGCTCTTTCAAACTCGAAATCCCTCCTCAATTTCCTCATAAGTCATAACCAAATCAAGCCGCTTCGTCTTCGTCGATCTTCCCTCTTCAGTCAAAAACCAACCCTAATCTTATGTCTACTTAAAAGGTCTCTATGCGTTCTAGAGATTTAATCAGCAGTATGCCAGATGAGGTTCTCGGCAAAATCCTGTCGTTTCTTCCGACAAGACTTGCTGCCTCCACGTCGGTTCTGTCCAAAAGGTGGAGGAACCTGCTTTCTCTTGTAGACACCCTTGATTTCAGTGACGAGATTGGGAACCCTGAAGGCTTCTCTGATTTTGTGGACACAACACTTGATCTCCTAAGCAACTCTCACTCAATCGTAAAATCATTCTCTCTGAGCTGTAAACATGAAAATTCTTGAGTGGACAGTTGGATTCGCACCGTCCTTGAGAGCGGCTTCTTGGAACTTCACTTGAAAATCGTATCTACGCAGAGTATAGAATCTCAGCTCTTCACGAGTAACACACTCGTCCAGCTTACTTTGTACGGTGGGTTTTGTTTCGATGTTTGATATTGATCTAACTTGCTACACTTGATATTATTTTAAAGGACATTAGTTGTTACATGTGACTACTCATGGATAACCTAAAGTACACACAACACTAGACAACATACGTTATATAACACATGACATAGACAATGCCGAAGAGAACAACAAAGAAATATAGTATTGGGAGCAAACATTAATCTGAAAAATAAAAGTCTTCAAAGAAAAGTTATGTGCTCTGAAAAATAAAAGTCTTCCATTAAAGAAAAGTTATGTATCATTGCCATTAATTAGCCATTTAAAATAGTGTTATTAAATTGTTGTTTCGCATCATTGCTATTAGCTTGCTAATTCGTAAGAGTAGCCCGTAACTTAATATACATTTAAGCACAACATCAAAAGATTTAAAAAAATATATATATTCAGTTCACGAAAGAATACACATCTTTATAGAATTCGGGAAAGAAAATGCACGAAAGAAATGGTTGCAGTTGTGTCTTCTGGACAAAGAAAAAGGCTAAGGCTTGATTCCTGTCACGTCCTGTATAAATTTGGCAGTAGCCGTATACGAAGATCCACCACCATTCAAGGTAGCTTTCCGCACCATCTGAGAGACATCTATCACTCTCTTCGTCACCAAATTATCATCCTTGTTCATCATCACACACCGAATCGCTCTCTCTATCTCGTTTGCACTTACAAGCTCATCAACAAGTACCCTGTAATCAAGCTTCATCTCCACCGCGAGCTTCAGCTCCTTCACCATCATAAACGCATTGAGCTGTTGCTCTGCATACATGGGCCACGTCACAATTGGCACACCAAACCATAAACTCTCTACTATTGAGTTCCATCCACAGTGAGAAACAAAACTTCCCACTGCCTTGTGGGATAGTATTTCCACCTGAGGAGACCAACCACATATCACTCCTCGTCCCCTGACACGGTCAAGGAATCCCTCGGGCAAAGGATCTTCATTTGCCACCTCTTCAGTGCGGAGTGACCAGAGGAATCTGCACTGACAAAGCTCAAGTCCACGTGCTATCTCCTTCACTTGATCACCTCTTAGCCTGCCCATACTCCCAAAACAAAGAAACACAACTGACCCCTCTGGCTGATCACCAAGCCATTTCATCAACTCGTCACGACGGGCCATGTCCTGTTCTGGATGAGGCTGGGCCTTGGGGTTAAATATGGGGCCAACGGCATAAACAGAAGGGTAGTCCTGTTCATTAAGAAAATGGTTCAGAGAGATAGGCTCAAGATCAAAGGAGCTATTCACTAGGATCCCCTTGGCCTTGCTAAACAAAATCGCCAGTTTAACATAAGCATCATAACCATCTTCAATAAACAGAGCTGACGGTAGAACGTTGGCTGGAACAGGGTTTACAAACCCAGGAATCGACAACATTTCTCCAGAATCTCTTACAAAAACCGATGTGTCTTTACTATGTCGGTCTGCTAGATACTGCATCATAGCTAGGAACCCGGAGTTTGAAGTCAAGAAGACATAAAAAGGAAGATTTACATCTTTTGTAATGTCAATCATGGGGAGACAGAAGAAATCAGCAACTATCCCTTTCACCGAGACTCCAGGAGAAGATAAGATACCCATGACTATATCTCTCACAAGAGGGATGTTTCTCTCGATGAAATCGTACACAAAGGCTTCCACAGACTGAAAACTACCAAATGATGGTTTCTCTACTAACTCAGGGACATCAATGAATCTAACAAAGGGCTGAGACGAGCCAATTGACTTAACATAGGTATCCAGATGAGACTGACCTTGTAGCTTCAACAGGATGACGGTGACACGGATCCCATCATCCTGGTCAATGAGACGCCTAGCGAACTCAAGGAAAGGAACAAGATGACCAACAGTCGGTGTTGGGATGAAGATGAGCTCTGTATTCCCCATCTCTAACAACAGATAAGCTTTTGTTCTTGTGTTGACAAGAGCATAAATCTACAAACTGTAGAAGAGAAAATTAGTTACATTGACTTTTGTGATAATCAGACGTGATGATGATTACTGATGCGTTCGGTCTACCTAATGTTGAGCTGGCCCTTGGTTGTTTCAAGAGAGAAGATTAACTTAAAAAGTTAAAATAATGGCCGACGACATCAAGAGAGTGGGATCCACAACCAAAAGGAAAGCTACTTTCTTTCCATCCACAAGATACTCATGCCTACATCTCTTCACAGATGATACATCAAAGTTAGGAGAAAGAAACTCTTGGGAGCATGTTATTGTTCTGGGAAGCTTTATCTACTGATCTAACTTGTTAGAGTCAACAAAAACAAAAGCACATCAATCACATAGGTTCAGTAACTTGTTGAATAGATCAGTATAAAGCAAAAAAATAGAAGCTGAAAAGACAAAACTTGTTCCCATGGGAAGACAGTGAATCAGATAGAACAAAGCTACTTTCTTGCATCTCTCTTTCTTCGTTCTAATCACAGATGATACAGACCAAATCATTCTTCGGTAACTGCACACAGCCTTAAGACTTATTAAGTCAACAAAAACAAAATAAATCAATCACATAGCTCTTAACAACTTGTTGAGTGGCAAAGATAAAAGAAGAACTCGCTGAATAGAATCAGATACAGAACAAAAAAAACCATAACACAAGAGATAGAGAGGTCTGATCAACAACTTGAGAGAGGCATACATACATACACGGTACAATAACGGAATCAAACATAGAGCATAGAAGCTAAAAAAGAAAAGTCACCGCCTTTGATCATAATCAAGGACTTCAGAATCAGTAACCGATCTCGAGTGCTGCACAATCGACCTTCCAATAGAGTTGATCCACTCCTCCTTCTCCTTCTCGTTATCAGCGATGAAGAACATGGTGATGTTCCCGCTCGAAATCTCGAAGGCGAAAGGCTTGTTCACCACGTCCTCAGCTCCTTTCACGGTCAGACAGTCTCCCACCGAGATCACCCCACGCGGGATGGATCCGCGGGTTAAGGCGGAGGATTGATCCTTGAACCACAGGAGCTTCCCTCGCTTGAGCACGAACCAGCGTCGTCGCCAGGTCTTGATGTAATCGCCTTGCTTTGTGAGCCAGCCTGATCGCTCCGGGTTGGACCAGAACTCGATTCCTTCGTAATCTTGCCGGTTCGGGTCCTGGCCTGTAGCGATTCGCCAGAGATTCTCCATCCTCTCCCTCTCTCTCTCTCCTAAAATCTCAACTGTTTCTATCGATCTTTTATTATTTGTTTTCTTTTCTATCAATTGATTCTATGAAAACGCAGCGTATTGGCTACTCTTTCAATAATTCGACCCTGCTCATGCTGCCTGCCTCTCTGCGTATGATGGGGACACGCAATAACTGTTGGAAATTTTAATTTGTTTAGTGGAAGTTGGACTTTTGCTGATTTCCGCACTAATTTTTTTTTACATTAAATATAAATAAATATATATGTGACGAGAGCATAAAAAGTCTTTAAATTTATTTAAATTTTAAATTTACTACTATTCTTAAAAGAACTTACGTTATTGGTTTATAAATTTTAACATTTTTAAAAATTTATTGTAACTTGTTTAGTGATTTATAAAATATGAAATTTACTCTTATTGGTTTATCTATTTTTAAATTATTAACAAGCTTATGTTACTGATTGATATATTGTAATATTTTAAAATTTTCTGTATTGGTTTGGTGATTTTTAAAATTTAATTCAAAATCTGTTGCTATTCAAAATTTTGATTTTTTGTTGATTCTTACCAATTTCATTCATCAAATACAATTTTCAAAATAATATGCATCTCTTAACAATATTTTTCATTAATTTTCTAAAGACGGCTAAAAGTTCACATAAACCATTAGTAGTTAATATAAATTAGATAGGAATAAGATTTTATTTTCTTAACTAAGAGTTTCATTTTGATTTACTGTTCAGCAAAGTATATAAAATGTATTCGGAGGATATCGAGTTTTTGTTTTTATCCCGGTGGCGACAAGAGTATAAAACTATTTGCCCGACAGAACAGACTGAGGACACTAGTCCAACAATTCTTACACAAAAATGAAAAATCTCACGAATCAAACAGCTCGAGTGTGATAATACTGGCAAAAGCAAAATCCATGCTTATTCTAAAACGTTGTTGATGCGGGGGCGGGGCCTAGTAACCTCAGGTGTCTCAAGAAAAGAAGACTCAGCAAGATCAATGGCTCTTGCTAAAGCCGCTGCTTTGTTCTCACACTCCCTCTGTTCATCCTCAGGGTTACTGTCTGCCACCACTCCAGCTCCAGCCTGAATATGAGCAATCCACTCTCGACGTCTCTGAGGATGCTTGTAGGAGTACAATGTGTCGTATCGTGTATTTGTTGGGAAGACCATTGTTCTGAGAGCCAAGGCAATGTCCATGTCTCCATTAAACGAAATGCCTCCAAAGCCTCCACTGTAAGGACCGCGTCTCGTTACTTCTAGTTTATCAATTAGCTCCATTGCTTTTACCTGTATCAAGTGAGTTTCTTTTTTCTTTTAGTATGGTGAATGTGTAAAAATGAGTTTATGGTTTTACCTTTGGGGCTCCACTGACTGTTCCAACGGGAAGTGCAGCTCTAAGAGCGTCCCAGCTTGTTAGATCATCGAGTAATTCGCCTTTTACCTGCAACAAAGGAGATATGTTGTTGAGAGACAAAGCAGAAACTATAGTTTGTTTGCTTTTTAAGAATTGCAGTAAAGGCAAACATACCGTGGAGCTTATGTGCATTACATGTGAATAACGTTCTATATTCATGAGCTTCTCAACCTCCACAGAACCGGGCTTTGAAACCTGAGTTCACAACCAACTCCAACAAGTTATAGATTACATCTCAAAAACTGCTATTTGGTTTACGGAAAGAAAAGGTTATTAACCTTGCCGACATCGTTCCTTCCCAAATCAACAAGCATGATATGCTCTGCGCACTGTTTTTCATCGCTCAAGAGCTCTTTCTCCAGCATTAGATCTTCTTTGGGTGTCTTTCCTCGTCTTACAGTTCCAGCAAGGGGGCGATTTGTAATCTTCCTCTGAAGCGGACACACATTGAGCCATTCATTTTACTTGTAAACAAAGGAGATACTGAGCTAACACTTACATTTTTCGAGCGTAACAATATTTCTGGACTTGAAGCAACTAATATACATCCTCTAGCCTGTAAAATTAAAATCCACAGATTAGTGATATCAATCTATGTAAGGAAACAAGGACTCAATGTGTATGCATGCATACCTGTAAATAAGCCATGTAAGGGCTTGGATTAACAATCCTAAGAGCTCTATATATCTCAAACGGGTCCGCAAATGTCCTCCTTTCAAACCTCTGACTAAGAACTATCTGAAAGATGTCTCCAGCCAAGATGTGTTCTTTGGCTTCCAACACTGCCTCCTTGTATGCCTCACTGGTCATAGTAGATTTCTCCAGCTTAGGACCGAATTGCTCAGTGCGTAGTTTTATGAAACCAGTCGGCATCTTGGGGCTGCAATCAAAAGAAACATCTACAGTTAGCAAAGAGAAAACTATAATCCAATCCATAAGACTGGTATTAGACTGATCCACTCACGGTTTCTGGTCTTGAATTCTAGAGACTAGAGATTCCAACTGATACATTCCATCATTATAATTATCTTCAACAGAACGATCCTTATCTATCCGCACCCAATGGATCACATACGCTTTCTGTGGGATAGTATCACAATGAATCAACTATGTGTGTAGATAAGCTCATGATAAAATAGCAAGATGTAACAAGAGTGTACCTTCTCGACATGATCAAAGACAATCACATCATCATAAAGACCCAAATGAACATCAGGAAGACTCCTATCATCCTCAGGAGCATTAGAAAAAGGAAGCTTCTTCTTCTCAACATAACGCACAGTGTCATACGAGAAGTATCCAACCCAACCACCTAAGGAGAAAACCCTTCATCAGATAAATAATCCTAACTACGAAGTTATAGATTCCTTCCTCTTACCGCAGAAAGCTTCAGGCAGTTCATCAATCCGTTGAGGTTCCCATTCCTCCATGATCTTCTGAGGAACCACCATCGGATCATCCACTTCCTCCACCGTCCTACGACCAGCTCCATGGTCCATGACAGTGACAACATTCCCCTTGGCTACAATCTCAATCGTGGGTTGAGCTCCAACTACACTATACCTCCCCTAAGAGAGATGATATCTCAAAATCTTAAATTTTCAAAAGAAAAAGGAAAAACTCAAAAAAAAAAAAAAAAGGCTAACGATGTTGGAAGCTTGAAGACCAGGCTCCACGGACTCAAACAAGAAGCTGGGAGCGTCTCTGTCGTCTTCTTTAACCAAACAACGGTACGCGAGTATAGGTGTGAGATGATCCGAGAACACGCATCGGTATAGAGGAACTAAGTTTCCTTTCTCCGCTGCTTCCTTGAACTTTGCCAGCTGGTTTGCTGATGAATCTGCTGCTGGAGAAGTTGAAAACTCGATGAGAATATATTCAAATGGTGGGGGAGAGTTTTAATAGTGTGTACTGTACCTAGAGATGGGGTTGGTGAAGGAGAGGATTTGATAGGATGAAGACGCGAGGGTGGGAGGAGTTTTGATCTGGAGATAGATGATACATCATTGCAGTGTAGAGAAGTAGTAGTAGTACTTGAGAGGGAGGCCAGCGACGACGGACACCGGAAGGAAGGTGGCGGTCGATGGTGTGTAACGGCTACGGCCTTAACGGCGGAAAGGTTAGATTTGACGGAGGAGATTGAAACGGCAGACATCTCCTTTGATTCAATTATCTTCTCCAATGAGTTTAAACTATAGAGAGCTGATGAGTGATTTCGTATCAGACGCAATTAAATTTAATAAACCAGTTTTCCCTAAGCTTTCCAAGAAAATTCCAAAAAATGACGTCATAATGAGCAGAAACTAGGGGATTTATTTGATTGATGATTTGAGTTCATTTTGAAAAATTCAATTTGTCTTTAGCCGAAACAAAAATTAATTTTTGTGTTTCGCAGTGATGTATAACAAGTGGAATCAATACATGATTTTTTTTTGTCACACGAATCCAATACATGATAAAATTGTAAATTTGGCTCTAATTAGTAAAATGTAATTAAATAAATAGAAAGTACATTTTGTTTGTGTTCCTTTTACATAACAATTTCTGTGAGTTCGTATTGAGTTTTTAGTCTTCTTTTGTATGCTATAGAACAATTGAAGAAACCACTTTATCACAGAAGACAGTTGCGGAAGAATCGAATTTCCTGTTGTGCAATTAAAACAAAAAATAAATAAAGAGTTAGAAAACAGCAATTAGTGGAAAAAAGGACATGTAATGTAACTATTTTGAAACAATACAGAAGGGTTGTATGTATGTATACCTTAAGAGCAAATGTGATGTCTGCTTCGTCTACTCTTAGGCTCACTCTCTTTAGCTTATCGTCCCGAGCATTACTCAGTTTTAATATCCCCTGTTCCAATTTAATATAAGACTCTTTCAAGGTTCTGTTTTATCTTTTGATTATATAAAAAAACCAAACACACAACATGAGAGTCTATTCTAACTATAAACTTGAAAAAAATTCTACATAGATCCAAGTTATGTACCTGGTCGTTCAGCACTGTACACATATTAGTGAACTCTGTTATTCCAGCTGGAGTGATCATTGAAGATTTACATATTTCCGTGTATAACTTATTTAACTGCATCCAAGTGTTGTCAAAAACAGAGATAGAAACGTTATGTACAATTGTCGTTTAAGATTTTAGTTATATGTGTTTATGTATTCTTCATTCAATAAAATATTATTACCTCTGCAATGCTTCTGTCCTTTTTGCTTCCTCTAAATGCTTTTGCAGCAGAACAGACTATGATCTGCAAGTTTTCAGTTGAAGCAAATATGATTACAGTCCACTAGCTAATAGGTCACTTAGTCATAACCAAATAAACATCAGCATGGGTCTTAAGTTTATTTGTGACTTAGTGTTTGTTCCCGAAAACTTATTATTAGTATATCTGTTCAACATATATTATCTATACTTCTGTTAGATCACACCGTAAAACAAAACTAAAGATTTGCACAAAGATGTTGTAAGTATTATCCTATTCCTATCGGTTTACTTAAGACACCAAGTGTTGATCTATAACTTACTTGCTGGTGTTGAGGGAGAGACTGAATGGTGTCAACTACTGGAGATTTAAATGTCTTGGACAATGCAGCTACCATATGATCCATCTTGACCTGTATAGTTTTTGATGATAACAATTATGATTTATGATCACAGGTTCTTTGAATCCTTACTTACATTGTCAGTTGTGAATTAAGTAGATAGTGAAAATACTAACCACTTGATCCTCTGTAACTGGACTTTGTGGTTCTTGATCTGTTGATCCTTTAACTTCTGTTTCTAAGATTTCTAAGGCACTCCTGTATATCATTTCAATATGAAAAAAAACAGGGATTGTCAACTTCAGTGTGCTGATATGAAGAGTAAATTAAAATATATAAAGGATAGTTCTATCTCATTCATCTTATGCAACTTCAAAGACAAAAATTTCAATAGAGTATTCACCTGCAGACAGATAGAGCCTTTCTCATGTCTCCTGATGCAGCTGATACTTTCTGACACAACAAAACAATATTGAACATCAATATACAATGTCATAAGGAAAAGGGAGGTTGACTAGACTGGGAAAGAAAATTGGCATATGTATTCTTACTCTTGCACAAAGCTCCAAGGCTTTTGATTGAAATGCAACATATGGAAGTTCCTGTAATAAGAGGTGAAAATTAAGAATTTACGAAAAATGGTATTTAGTACGAGTTTAGATATTAACCATTTATCCTAGTTCTTAGGTTTTTAAATTGGTCAAAATTTTCTTATTTACAAGTTTCTGAATCTGCTATTCATATTTTTCCTGATAGTTTTTTGAATACCAACTGTTTTGAAGCAGAAACCTTACATTGGCCATAGATTTATCCTAAATTCCTTGCATAATATTTTCACTAGAATTACTAGTCACTTAATCAGGCGTTTCTCTCTCTGTAGAAGCATCATATACTACAAATAAGAGGCAGACTTACCACAAGCCTCTCTTGTAGTATCCTTAGGATCTGCTCCATAGAATAGGCACGGAAAGTGACAACCAAAGGTTTGCCTGCAATAATTGGAAAAAATATGTTCAAGGACTAACCTCAGTTGTTGCTCTTTATCAAAGCTAAAGAATGTTCCAACTGTAAACAATGATGGAGAAATACTTACAATTAAGAGACTTCAATTTAGGAAGGAAACGATCTGCAAGGTCTATTGCATTTGCTACACCTGGAGAACGAAAACGATATATAAACTTACAATTTGGTATGAGCAGAGGAAACTGGCACATAAGATGAACTTTAAACTATAACTATGATCGCAAAGAACGGTACCTATAAGTATACATCTTGAAAATGGCAAAGTTGTGAGCATAAAAAGTTCATGAAGGACACCTCGATCTCTTGTTATCAAGTAATCCATCTCATCAGCAATGATCAGCCTGCATATAAAATTTGAATGAGAAACAGCATTACTAATTTAAAATCTTAGCAGGTCATCAAATCACAGTGAAACCAAACAAGGAACCTACATCATCTTTGTGCTGGATGATTGCTGCTTTTGAGAAAACAAAACCTGAAGTTGCTGTAGAGGTGAAGAAGAGCCATTAACTTTCTTCCCGGTCTCACTCTCACCAAGTATCTGAAAAAAAAACAAAAAGACCTCAATAAACAACTATATCGAAATGAAACCAAATTGAGTGAGGTCGTACCTTGGAGAAGATATCTGTTGTCTTTGTCAGCGATGTGCAATTAACAGACACAGTCTCCAGACAAGGCAAGCCTTCCTGAAAGAACCCATGAATGAAATGAATATCAGTCTTTTCTATTGATAGATTCACACTAATACTATCACCAAGTCCTGAAGACACACACAACACAAGAATGATTACCTGTTGTGCCCAGTCGTCAGCTTGTTGTCTTATTTTCTCCATCGACAATGACTTCCCAGTACCAGGACAGCCACATATATACAAACTCCCAGCCTTCTTCTGCTCCATACAACCTTTAACAAACTCTAAAACACGTCTTTGCTCATCCTCGCGGCAAACAACAGTTGATGGTGCCTTAGACACATGCAATGCCTCCTTCACAGCCCTCATTTGATCATCATCTGTGCATTAAAATTGGACATCAACTAACTGATACTAATTAGAGTCACTTGAGAATCAGATGTATACCTCTAGGATTCCACTTTGATTTAACATCTAAACAATCAAATCGATCCTTCACGGCTGACATCACTGGACTTTCCAGCTTGCCTTTAGAATCTTCCTGCAAAAATCAATCGGTCGGATGATGCAAACAAAGCAGCAATTGAATCGATCTTTTTTCACATTTAAGCAAATCCTAATCTCTAGACGCAGATCTAATGGATATGAACTAGGAGCTCACTGGATTACCTTCTTAAGTGCTTTGGGGCTTGAAACAGCACATCGTCGAGGAGATTTCCATTTCATCGGCGTAGCAAACGAACTCTCCGTTACGATCGCCGTCGATGCAACCTCGGCGGCGGAATCTGATCTCAGCTTGCGTTTCCGAGGTGTGTTGACTTCAGAAACTCCGGTATTCTCCGATCTGGCGGCGACGATGTGCTTGTGAGGAGACGAACTGGGTCCGGCGATGGTAGGCATCGTAGAGAAAAAAAAGAGAGAGGTCGAGATTGAGATTGAGATTGAGATCGAATCCAAGTGGAGAACCAATCTCATGGTCGATGCTGGTTTATTAAGAGGAAATGGCAGAAAATAATAATGAAAAAAGGAAAAAAAAAAACAGAGGGAAAATGGGAGTAGCGGGAAAACGCTACATGCAGACAGTTTCGCCGCTCGATTTTATTCGGTTGCCGTTTTTGAACCATCGCCTTCGCGGCAATTTTATTGGGCTATATAACGTTTGGAATAATTGAGTCCATTAAGGGCCCATCTATTTAACTACATTATTTCCATTACGTAAAATACCAATTTACCATCGATTCTTTTTTCAACATCAACATCAACATCAGGATAGTAAGTAATAATCCGCACCTTGCACGTGATTATTAGTTTTGTTATTTTTTAATAAGAAGACATTAATCCGTTTAATCTGGATATCAGTTCGGTTTTAAGCTGTTTTTTAGTTTTTAATCTCCTAAAATATAACTATCATTTTAAAACAATATTTATTTGATTTGTTCGGTTAAAATGTTTGATGTTTGTTTTTTCCTGTGATAATAAAAAATTACTATTATTTATTTATTTTCATATTATGAATTTTAGATAGTCGTGATGTCGAACTAATGGTTTTATATTATAGTTTCTAAACATATAATAGTTAAAAATAGAAAAGAAAATTATCAAAACAAAACATTTTACTACAATTTGGTCGATAGTGAAAGAAGCATTAAAAAAAAATATTTTAACTTCCAAAAAATTAGATATTTCAATTGTGGTAAATAGTTAGTTACTCATTACTTTGTTTGTTTTGTAGGTAATCATTAGATGTCCACTCAAACTGGTTGAGCTTATGCTAAACTGATGTAAAGTTGTGTCTTTTTGCAATACAAGTAGATGTTTAGTATGTATAGTAATGTTTTGAGCGCTGAGTTTCCAATTAAATATATATATATGTAATCTTTTGGTTACAGGTGAAACTTAATATTATTTGAATTGATTTAATTTATGAAATTTTTGGATTTCATATGATATTTGATCTTGATTCCGGACAAACTACTTATTAAAAATATCTTGGGTTGGAAAATCTTGTGCTATGTTTATTAAAAAATGTATGATCAGATATTGAACTGAGGTGTGTGAATTTGTTTTAGAAACCTTATCTAATAAATGTATGTGGCAGTGGCATCTTCGATTTGATTTAGGTTTTAGTAGATGATCGATCGTTTGTTTTCATTTAATTGATGTATGATTTGATCAAATCAACATTAGAAGCTTCATCGTTTGCCTTGCCGCATCTTCAACCAAATTGAATAGAGTTTGCCTCAGTTTACGCCGCCCGTGATGCAGAGCTCATGTGAACATTTATTTCGGCACGCAAAAAAATTGTTCAGAGATTAAAACCAACTCAGACACAATAATTCTTTACAAATTATATAATATGAAATATCTTGAGAAGTAGTGTGAGGTGCGAGTCTTGTGACCATAGAAATATTCACCGGCCAATATGGGAAGTGGACCAACGTTAATGTTACGTGTTCCATACGGACCATACTAAAGCAATACCATAAACTACATTAGCTATAGTTTAGCTTTGAACATTTTGAAAAATTAGTTTTGTCTCTATTAATTTGAGACAAGCCTCTCAACAATTTCTTTAAAACAAGTTCTCTTTTCTGGTTCCCATAAATATTTTTGTTTATTTTCTTGTAGTGTATTCTTAAATTTTATAATTGTTTATGTGGCTTTTCTTTGCTCTACAATGAGCTCCTTCCTTTTTTCATAAATAATTTATAATTATTTTATAATATCGTTTACTTTTTATTTTATAATTTGCTTTACTTAAATTTTGTATGTTCTATATAAGGTTGAAATTATTATGTCCAAAAATAAATATTCAGTTAAATAAAATAGATATTTTATGTAATATTTTCATAATGTATATCAACTAATTACATTCTTTTAATATTTAATATAAATGTCCCAAATATATTTATCATTTTTTTTATATATTTATCTTTTAAATCCATTCCCTAACATATGACCATATTATGAATATATTTTTTGTTTCTAAAGACCATATTATGAATATCTCGTTTTACCGGCTCAAAATATCAAAAAACTTTGGTCCCTACGTAATATTTAAAATTTGGATCATGTAAATTTTGTTTTTAATATTTTGGACCTTAAAGTACATCGATTTTTGTTAATTTTCAGAGTTTTTGGTGCAAATGTACTTCTCACCTATTAGATACGGCCTTTCTCAGTGATCACACCGACTAGTTAATCGGTTTAGTTCGACTTCAGATCTGATAACTCACTCTACTAATCTGAGTCATATAAAAAAAATGCGAGTTATTCGGGGACAAAGCAGGCTGATGATTTGTTTGACATATAGTTTAAGTGCTCTTTTTTTTGCTTAACTCAGCAGTTCAAGTGTTCAACAACATCATTTCGCTCTTTAGAAAAACAACATAATTTCTGCCACAAAATGATTATGGTTTTTTTAAAAGTATCCATAAGTTATAAAGCCACAAAAATATATGTAATAAAGTAAAAGTAGTGTTCTTCACTGACATTTTTCTTTTTGTCATAGTATTTACACTTGCTGATTCCGGAAATAATATATTGTATTCTTTCCAATTAGTAACAAATAATAATAAAATAAAGTAAAATACTTTTTTTGTTTGAACAACTAAATAAAGTAAAAATAAAAACAAACAAAAATAAATGAAATCAAAAGCTTGATCTTATCGTAGGGATAACTGACAAAAAAGAAAAGAAACAAAATCCAAAATGAGCTGCAAAATCTTATCAGAAGTCAACATCGATGCCCTTCTAGATCTTTCTCAGCATTTACACTATTGCCTCCAAACGGCAACGTGCATCGTCGTTTGGGCCATAAGATAACCAAAACCCTAAGGCTATAAATAAGGCTTAAAGTCACTAACAGCAACACACACATTTCTAAGAGACAGATAAAAAGGAGTTAAAAAAATTAAGCAATGGCGGAGAAAGAAGAAGTGAAGCTTCTGGGAATATGGGCGAGCCCTTTCAGCCGTCGGATCGAGATGGCTCTCAAACTCAAAGGGATACCGTACGATTACGTTGAAGAAATATTGGAGCACAAAAGCCCTTTGCTTCTTGCACTCAACCCTATCCACAAGAAGGTCCCTGTTCTTGTCCACAATGGCAAAACCATTCTCGAGTCTCAAGTGATTCTTGAATACATCGATGAGACTTGGAAACAGAATCCCATTCTCCCTCAGGATCCTTACGAGAGATCCAAGGCTCGATTCTTAGCTAAACTCGTCGATGAACAGGTACGTATATATATTCTTACTAATTGTTTGTTTATTTTATTTTTATTAATTGTTTTTAATCTTTATCTGTACTGTAGATCATCACTGCGGGTTTTGTATCAATGGCAAGAGCAGACGAGAAAGGAAGAGAGGCTTTGGCCGAGCAGACAAGAGAATTGATTATGAATCTGGAGAAGGAACTTGTCGGAAAAGATTTCTTCGGTGGTAAGAGTGTCGGGTTTTTGGATTTGGTCGCCGGAAGTATGATTCCGTTTTGTTTGGAGAGAGGTTGGGAAGGAATTGGGTTGAAAGTGATTACAGAGGAGAAGTTTCCAGAATACAGCAGATGGGTGAAGAACTTGGAGAAGGTTGAGGCTGTGAAAGACTGTATTCCTCCAAGAGAGAAACATGTTGAACACATGAATTATATGGGGGAAAGAATCAGATCCGCTTAGAGGAAAAGTCATATTTGGTTCGGTGTTTCAATGTTTTAAGTTACTGTAATGTTTGAACCTTGTTTATCTGTTGTGTTTCTCAAAAAAGCTTGTCTTTGTTTTTTCTTTCTAATAAACAAAGTTATTTTATACAAATATGAGTGATTTAAGTTGGCTAAACAACTTTTGGTATTTAGCTGCTCTGTCGGAAGGTGAAACTTGAAAGACTAAAATAGCTTTTGCTCTCTGACTTTAAGGGGGTGATTGTAGGTATAGAAGAAGTTCTAGACAATCAAATCCAATCAAAGCGTTCGTTTCTTTAAAAGTTTTACAGCCAAAATATTTAAAAAAAGTTTAAGTCAAGAATTTTATTTTTGGAACAAAAAATATACTTTACAAAGTTAAACAACTTTTGGTAAAACAACAAAGTTAAACAACTTTTGGTATATAGCTAAACAACTGTTGGTATTTAGCTGCTCTGTTGGAAGGTGAAACTTGAAAGACTAAAAGAGCTTTTGCTCTCTGACTTTAAGGGGGTGATTGTAGGTATAGAAGTTCTAGACAATCAAATCCAATCAAAGCGTTCGTTTCTTTAAAAGTTCTACAGCCAAATATTTTTTTAAAAATTAAGTCAAGAACTTTATTTTTGGAACAAAAAATATACTTTACAAAGTTACATCAAAAGAATTTACAACAACTAAACTTGCAGATTAAATTTTACAGCCAAAAATATAAAATTAAACTGTTGAATGTTTATAATAGACATGCTGAAAAAAAAAAAACTAACGTGCATTGTTGGTGTTAAATTTATTCAACAAGTTGAAAAAAAAACTAGGATCAACAACAATTTTGTTGTTTTTATTGATTGTTGATATTCAATAAAAACAACAAAATTGTTGAAAAAAAACTAGAGTTTCTCCGCAGCTAGACGATCATCAGTGTGCATGGATTCTATGGTATATCTGGAAAGGAAGGAATAATAAAGTTTTTAGTAACCTTGATATGGATCCTAGGGATACAATTAAACTAGCAGAAACAGAGTCCACACTATGGGCTGAAGCGCAAATAGTGAAGGAACAGAGAGGAGGGCCACATGCAGAGGGTTCGGCATTACCGTTAATCCAAGGAAGATGGTGCTACACTGATGGTTCCTGGAAAGTTGATAGTGGTTTCTCCGGCCAGGGGTGGTTTAGTACTTTAGAAGGTTTTGAGGGATTGATGGGGGCAAGGAATGTTAGGGCTAGTCTATCTCCTCTACATGCGGAGATGGAAGCATTACTTTGGGCAATGGAGTGTATGAGGAACTTACGACAATTTCAGGTTACATTTGCAACGGATTGTTCTCAATTGGTGAAGATGGTTTCGGAACCAGAAGAATGGCCAGCTTTTGCAAGTTATTTAGATGATGTTAAAGTCCTGAAAGAAAGTTTTTTCCGATCAGAGATTGTCCATGTGCCAAGAACGCAAAATACAAAGGCGGATAGCCTAGCACGTAGTGTCAGGAAGCAACTGTCTTTCGTCGTTCACATGGATAGACATCTCCCAGTTTGGTTCACAGAGTCTGTATGAGTCTGTTTATGCTGATGACAAAAAAAAAATTGATTGTTGATATTATTAGATTTATATTCACCTTAATTATTTTAAATAATTTATTTCACAATAATTTATTTTTTATTGATTTATATCATTTTTTATGATCTACAAATAGAGATTAGTTTTATTATTTTATATGATTTAGACGCAAACAAACAAAAAATATTTTATCATTAGTTTTAGGTATTTTCAATCTGATTTTGTTTATATATCATAATATTTCAACTTTAAATATATATTTAATTTTATAATTATTATTTTTAAATTTTTTTATCTTTTAAATTTTAATATTTAGTTATAAAATCAAACTAGAAAATATGAACTAAAAATAAATTGATAAGATATTGATTTTTTAAAGTATAAAATAATTATTGTATATTAAGTAGTATATGGAAAAGAAAAAAAGATAATGTGCAATGATGAAAGTGAAAATTAAGGTATTAGAAAAAATTGAACAAATTACATACATAGTTTATGTGTAAGGTGTAGACAAAATGGATATTTGATGGAGCAATAGAAATTTTGTTTTAGAATTGACCACGATGTCTACGGCGATCGAAGTCAACCGATTAATCTATGAGCTTCAGAAATACATATATTTATATTTCTTTTGATGGTCAACAGGAATCGAATTATGGATTTACCGTTTTAAGATTATCTGCCATATCCCAATCTCGATTAGATTTAGGAACATTTGAAGATCACCGTTAACTTCAACAAAAAAGTTAACTTCAACAAAGATTATCTGAAGACGGCATTCTTCGGGTCTGCTTTTCGAACGACGGCATCGTCGCACAGTCACTTACATTCGTGCCGTCGGGGGTGCATCTGTCTGGTGTTTTTGGTAGGTCTGTGCTTTGATTCTTCGAGCCGGTCTGTAGTCTGTGTTGGGTTGGGTTTCATAAGCTGCAGGATCCGTAGCTTCTAGGTTTGAGGGCGCCTATTTCTCGACTCGCGGCAACTCTCTCCTGTCTCTGGCCACGACCCTTTCCAGCCTGCTTTGGTCTTTGCATGATCCGCTGCTTAGCTGGTTGCTAATCTAGCTTTCCCGCTACGGTTTCTTGTCAATGTCGTTTTTGTTGTGTTGTAGTTTAATTTTCGCATTCCGCTACTCGTTATCTTTGTAATCGCTGTCAAAAATTGAAAATTTGGTATAAAATTCTAACATTTTACCAAAAAAAAAGAAAAAAGAACTTCAACAAAAAAGTAGAAAAAAAAAAAGACTCAACGAGCTGTAAGTATGTGCTGTCATGCGTAAGGTGTAAACAAGATGATTATTTAATGGAGCTGCATAGATTTTATGGCTAACATTATTTCTGCTGATTCTCAAATCAATATGTAAGCAATGTACTTGTGCATTGACCGAGACATAACGAGGATCGAGATCAACTAACTTATTCGTTGTTCTCAGATTTCCTGGTAGGATCCAAATCGGGTAAAAAATCTAGACGTGCAACTAGGGTCAGGCCTAACTAGGGTGAAAGTCTCGAGTCAGAGCCAGCTCAGCTGTATAATTTATTGGACTTGGCTTAGAGGGTCATTGAGAAATTGAATTTACATACAGTTAGTGAATTTTAAGAATTGATAGATTTTAAAAGTTATGTGGAATATATGTACATTGATTTATAAAATTTGATCATAACTTTTTCAGATTGGTATAAATTTTCATGAATTTGTATGAGATTGTGTTTGGTTGGTGGTAGAAGCTTTGACTCCGTGAACTATATTAATACATTTATCCCCTTTATAAATATAAAATTAGACTTTTCGGGGTAAACTCGTTTGTGCTATAAATTTTTTGGATTAGGGTCAACTAGGCCTACAACGGCTCCGCATATCATAAAAATTTAGGGTATTTGGATCCGTAAATTTAATATATGGATTTAGATCTGTGGTTTTCGAATATCTTTCAATGTAGTATAATACCCATAGATATTTGGATCCAAATCCGGATCTGTAAAAATAAGCTAAAAATTATTTTTAGAAAATACTAAAATTCTAAAAAATAATACATAAATTAAATATTTATATAATTAAATATGTATAATATTAGAAAAAATTAAATATAATATTATAAGACTAATTTATGTATAAATATTAATATTTTTTAAAAAAATTTAATATTTTTTAAAAAAATACAGATTTGGTTCCAAATATTTGGACTTAAAAATTAAGATACTCGGATCTGAATTTGGTTTTGACAAGTCCAATATTATACTATATGGATTTGGATCTGGACATCTCGGATATCCTATTTTCAAAGCATAACCAAATCGGATCCCGGATAATAAGTCCCAGGCCTAGGGTCAACTTCAAATTTTACATTTTAGTTTAGTAATATAATTATTACAATCACACACATTCTTGATATTTACATGTTGTTTCAATATTGTTTGATATAAACACTAGCAAAGCAAAAGTAAAAGATATGAATGTATATTATTTTTAATTATTACAAAGTCATTTTCCAAATTCAAAAAATATGTATTCTTTTTACATATAGAATATATATTTTCATTAAAATCCATGGGATGAAATGTGTAAATGCATAACATAATTTGTTTCTCTTATATATATATGATTATTTAAGTTCCGTTGAATTTGATTTGATTTTAATATTATTTTGAAGCACACTTTTTATAGGAAAGAAGACTCAAGTAGGTTCAACCAAAATTAATTAGTTAATTTTATTTGTGGTCTCTAGCCTAAAGAAATTTTGAGTTTAATTTTGATTAAAATTTGGCTTTACATTTTTTTGATCAAAAAAATTTGGCTTTACAATTTTCCAAATTTCAGTGTGTGTGTTTTGCCAAATTGCAACATGTGTTCATTAGCTATCCAAAATGTTTTCGTCAATTTTATAAAACCTCAATATATATGTTAACTTATACCACATATTCCCCAACTCTGTTTTGTGCACCATTTGAAATGCCACATCTTCAAAGATTGTCAATTCATATACTTAATGAAACAACTTCTAAACTAGTCTTTCTACAAAAACTATTATATGATTCAATGCAAAACGAATACTGACTAGCAGCAGACAACAATTCAACAAAGTTAACACCATTACATTACATTCAGTTCACAACATCACCAAACACGTATCATCACAAATGTGACTCGACGTGTGCAACCACACCCCCAATCAGTGAGATTAATGCACCGGTCGATGCTCTACTGTGATTACCCGCATACGTCCCTTTTGGCTCAACCAGCCAATCCGTCCACAGTCTCCCCAGTCAATTATACACCTAAACGGGCCATCACATCTCCACACCCTCCGGACCCTTACGAATCACAATCATCACATAGTCTCATGTAGTCATGTTAAACAACCATAATTTTCATTAAACGGTTCACTTCGTCCAATTCTTATCCCAAAGTAATATCATCAATTAATCCATCACATTAACACAAAACATTCTGTTTTAATTCTTTAACAATGCAGACGCTTTTATGCATAATACAAACCGTGTGGTGTAGCTATTTAGTCAATGCATGTGTGTTCACTGACATCACATCATAACTTTCTTTTTCAACTCTGGTTCTGTGTATTTTCCTATGGGGATGTTTATGGTTCATCAGAATCTTGGGGATAAAAGCTTAGATATTAAGCCCAATATAACGTATAGAAGGCCCATTAGGTCGATTTTAAAAACACAAATCAGTTCTGGTTAGGTAATAACGAAGAGTGATAATAAGAAGTTAAATAAAAATGGACCAATCAAACTGAATCATCTGACAGCGCCGGTCGTCTCTTCTTGTCTCCTCTCTTTCTGGCGGCTCGAACGCCAAAGGCAAAGGAGCTTAATCTCCGTGCGTTACCATACCTTTACAGAGCCTCTCCTCTCCTCAGTAATCGGAGATGGCGGATAAGCAGGCGCAGGAGCAGGAGCAGAAGCAGAAGCCAGCAATGGAACCGGCGGTTCTTGACGATATCATCCGCCGTTTGGTTGAGTTTCGGAACACGAGGCCTGGATCCGGGAAGCAAGTTCACCTCAGCGAAGGTGAAATCCGTCAGCTCTGTGCTGTCTCCAAAGAAATCTTTCTTCAACAACCTAATCTCCTCGAACTCGAAGCTCCCATCAAGATCTGCGGTCAGATTCTTTCTCCCTCTGCTCAAATAGTGTTTTTTTCTTGAAAAAGAGAATCTGTAAGTAGGTAACAGTTGGTCTGGTAGTAATTAGTTTGTCGGTTCGAGCATAAATGTTTTTTTAGACCTTTTGAGTGGCTCAAAAAAAAATTGATATTTTGAGTTAATAACCTATTAAATCAAGTGAATGGGTGGTAAAAGGTGGAATCTTTATACTACAAGTCTTAAATATGATTAAGAGTTTGGAGAGGTTCTTATGAATTTCAGATTCGTTTATAATAGTAGTACTAATAAGTTATGGGTTTATTAGAAGTCTTTTATAGTGCAAGACTTGAGTACTGTTAAGTGTTTTGACATGTTCTTGAGGTTTGATTCTTTAATATGATGACTCATTAAGTTATGGTTTGATTGATTGGTTCTCATGAAACATTTCCTGCAAATTTTTTGACCAAGTTCAATGCTGTTCATTCACCAATCTTGTATGGAGGTTGAATTGTTAGTCTACATCATTTAAATCTTCTTAGCCTTATGGGTTTTGGTTGCTCCTTGATATGCCATGTTTTCTTCTGGTTGTTTCTTAGATTTAATGGTTCGTTTTTTCTTAGTTTTTTTCTTTCTCTCGTTTTATACTTTCACAGGTGATATTCATGGGCAGTATTCAGATCTATTGAGGCTATTTGAGTATGGAGGCTTCCCTCCAGAAGCCAATTATTTGTTCTTAGGTGATTACGTCGACCGTGGCAAGCAAAGCTTGGAAACAATATGCCTTCTCTTAGCTTACAAAATCAAGTACCCTGAGAACTTCTTCTTGCTTAGAGGGAACCATGAATCTGCTTCCATCAATCGTATCTACGGGTTCTATGACGAGTGCAAACGCAGGTTCAACGTCAGGCTCTGGAAGATATTCACCGATTGCTTTAACTGTCTTCCTGTGGCCGCTTTGATCGATGACAGGATACTATGTATGCATGGTGGGATCTCCCCAGAGTTGACGAGCTTGGACCAGATCAGGAACATTTCACGCCCGATGGATATCCCTGAATCAGGTTTGGTGTGTGATTTGCTTTGGTCGGATCCTAGTGGAGACGTCAAAGGATGGGGAGTGAATGATCGTGGTGTTTCATACACTTTTGGAGCTGACACTGTTGCAGAGTTCTTGCAAAAAAATGACATGGACCTTATCTGCCGTGCCCACCAGGTTTATTCTTTTATTTTTAACTCAAGTTTGTTTAGAAAAACTATCTGAGTGTTTTATAACTCTTGTGTATTTTAGGTTGTTGAAGATGGGTATGAGTTCTTTGCAGACAGACAGCTTGTTACTGTGTTTTCAGCTCCCAACTATTGTGGAGAGTTTGACAATGCTGGCGCAATGATGAGCATTGATGAGAGCTTAATGTGCTCGTTCCAAATACTTAAGCCGTCGGATAAGAGATCATCACCATTTCTATAGCAGCAATCATCTAGTCACCTCCATGCTTCATATTAACAATACTCCAAAAGGTAAAAAAAACTTTTGTTCTTGTTATAGTTGACACCACATGTGTGTTAGTATAAGACTTGTCTCTACATTTCTTGCTTTAAGGTGGTCTAGATAGTTCATCACCACATGTGTATTATCACATCATCAAGGACAAAGAGTTTTATATGCATGCGGAGTGTTTTCTTTGTGGCTCAGCTTTTGATTATCTTTTTTGGTATTTGACAATTTGGTGCAGCTGTGTACACTAGAAAGAGAGGATCTAGTGGCAGAAACAACTCAACTGTTACCTTGGTGGTTCTCCTGATGATAGAACATTTAAGCAAAAACACAGAGACGGTCTCCAACAGAGTAAAGAACTCAGGTCTCTGCTGTAATTTTAGCTTCTATCTCCATGTTTGTCTAAAACGTGTATGTTTTGTCTTCTTTCTGAATAATCTTATTAGATTCTCTCATTTGTACCCTCTTATTTATTTATGAAGCGCCAAGGCCAAAACTTTTCTAGAGTCCTAGTTGTCTTCACCACAGCTCGCAGATTCTTATGGGATTACAATAACATTAAATTAAATCCGTTTTTGACTATTAAAACTAATCTGGTGGTGTGAATTGTCAAATGCAAGAACATAAGGTGCTTAAAGGAAAAAAATATGTGTAATTGAGGATTAACAGTGAAAATTAATGTGTGCACGTGTGATTGAGAGAAAGTTGGAACCAGAAACAACAACAAACACACATTATTTATGACTTAAGCCAAGCCGCCTAATCACATGATTACTAAGTTCTTTGTGACTGTAACTCGTCCTGATAGATCAGAGTACTTCTTCCTTCAACGTCTCCTTAACTTCCTTTTCTTCTCTCTTTTCTGAGTTCTTTGTTGCTGTGATGCGTGCTGATCAATCAGTATTTCTTCCTTGATTATTGAGTGACCTGACTGTCAATGAATGAGAAGTGTGTCAATATTTATACATTTTGCCATCATTTTGTGGAACTGATCACATTTTCTCTTTCTGATCTGTATTATATTTGGTTATCTCTTGCTTTGTCACTCATCTTTGTCTCTTAGATTGGATGTTACACATTTTACTGACGTTCAACTGGCTTGCATCGGCAGTTTTATCCGCATATGATGTATGAAATCATCTTTGGTGATTACTCTTGCAGGAAAGTGGTGTCTGCGAAAACCTTTTTCTACTTCATTATTGGAGATTTTGTATTCTATTGGGGCCACACGATCTTACCTACAAAATGGCTGTACAATGCATCATGAGATTCTGTTTCTTGGTTTTGCTACCATCATTGGTTTATTTGTGTTGCTTCAGGATATTTGGTACCGACAAGGGTTACAGAAAACTCAAGGCCCTTAAAGAAACCTGACAATTAATAAGCAAAATGTGAGACTTGGTTTATTCAAGAGAGATGTCTCACTCTCAAAAACTCTCATTTTCTTCTGTTTTGCCTCGCATAAACACTTAGAATTTTATTCATAAGAACATCATTATTTGCAGCACTTTGGCTTGCACAGTTAAATCTGCTGGTCTGATCATCTTAGCCAACTGATGTTTGAATCTAGCTTACCGGTTGTCTCAATTTTTTTGTCACAACTACTGCTCGTAATTGCCTTTAGCACATAGGATCCAATCGCATGTCTTTGCCTTGCGGCACAAACAAAGCACCTCCTATAAACTATCAACAACCCTTTGTATTATACTATTAAACTCCACATCATTCCGCTAAAATCTGAAACATATATTGAATATTTGAATGTAAACACGAGCAACAGAGGAGAATCATATATGTAAAAATGGGGTGAGAACCATCAACCTAAATGGTCTCAAATTCATAAGGTATTGAAAACATTATCCAACAATTTGGAAATTATACATATATGTATTTAAGGGAATGAGAAGCCGTTGATAGTGAAACCTCCATCAACGCAAATGGTTTGACCAGTAATATAAGAAGCAGCAGGAAGACATAGAAATGCCACAAGCGATGAAACTTCATTTGCCTCTCCAACACGCCCCATTGGTGTCACACTCTCTACCTTTTCTTTTACTTCACCACAGAGAAACTGAAACATTTTCACATAAATTAAAATTCATTAAAATAGTTATAATCATTATTTTCCCTAGTTTTAGTGAGGTTTTTGTTTTGTTCCATGTCATATACATCTTTAGTTGCAGGAGTTGTGATGAACCATGGACAAACAGAGTTAACCCTTATGTTATCACTCGCCCACTCGCAAGCCAAGTTTCTCCCTAGCTGATTCAGGGCTCCTGGAATGCAAAAATTAATGTTATTATAGAAGCAAATGATCATTAACTTTTGAGTATGCGCATATGTATGCCTTTGGTTGCTCCATAGATGGATGTACGACTCAAATTTACAACCCCAGCAATGGAAGACATGAGCACAATGTTCCCTGAACCAGAGGCTTTCAACAACGGGTGTGCGAGCTGTGCTAGATGAAATGCTGACTCCAGATTTGTAGCCATGATAAACTTGAATTCTTCTGATGTACACTTTATGGTCGCTTCACAACACCCGTTCCCACATTGCTTACCTATATACACCCATAACAAACCAAACACAACATGATTTGGCACTTTTACCAGTTATATGGATAGGAAACTGTTTATGTGGAAAATCATCTGCAGGTTTTTATCATGGGCTCTGATACCATATTAGTAATGACTTGCCCAAAGACCATCATCCCACATGATGTGGGACTAATAATATCCCTTTTAACTTCAGATTTGGGATTTTGTACCGATGCGATGCAAAAATGACTAGCACCTTGATGGAGATGAAGAAAACTTGAAGAACCACACCTTTAGCTAAATTAAGTTCCTAATACAAGAAGAATGTTTATTTATATAAAGCCATAGCTTAAAGAAAAAACTAAGAAGCATTTATTGTACAAAACTGGTTTTTTGTTGAATAAATTTGAAAATTATTAAAAGGATCAGTAATGAATCATGCTTCTCTTTTTTTGAAGAAAAGAAACTAATGGAACTGCCAAAAAGTTTATGTTTTCGTATACACACTCACATCGTGAGGTTTTTATTCAAGTTTAAAGACAGTTACAAAACGCTAAAAGGCCATTATCTCAAGCCCGTGACTGATAGGAGAAACCGTTAACTGTGAGGCCTCCATCAACACAAATGGTTTGACCAGTGATGTAGGACGCTGCAGGTAGACACAAGAAGACCACTAGCGATGCAACTTCATTTGGCTCTCCAGCACGACCAAGTGGAGTTCTACAGAACAATTTTTCCTTGAAACTGACGTCCTCAAGATACTTTAAGAAACAAAAGTGAGTTAGGGATTAGAGGAAGTCAGTAGCTAAATTCACAAAACAAGATCTGTAAATTATATATTATTATTACAGATTGAGACTGTCGAGTCTTGACAACATTAGGTGCAACAGCATTGGCTCTTATGCCGTCTTTTGCCCATTCACATGCCAAATTTCTAGCTAGCTGGTTCAGAGCTCCTAATAAAAGCAATTCAACAAAATATTAAAAAAATGAAGAAAAATTTGTTGATTAGTCAGTCATGCAAACTGCATCTAGTAGTAACTATTAATACCTTTGGTTACACCATAAATGGATCCACACTCAAATGATACAACCCCTGCAATAGAAGACAAGAAGACGATGCTTCCATAACCTGAAGCCTTTAAGAGTGGATATGAAAGCTGGCAAAAATGGAAAGCAGCTTCCAAGTTTGTTGAGCTATGGTAAGCAAAATCTACTGCCACATATTCTATTGTTGGCTTCCCGCGAAGTACTCCCACGTTATTTACCTATATGAACAAAAGGAAGATTTCTCTTCAGAAAAGTTTCCGTTAACGAATATGCTTAGTTGTTTACTTGTTTATTAAAACCATTTACTTACAAGAATGTTGAGTTTACCATCGAACAGGGAGGAGACATTTTGTATCAATGTTTCTCTCTCAGAGCGTGAGGTTACATCACAGACTGAGCCTTTGACTTGAAACCCTTTCTTTTCCCATTCACTTAAACTTTGATTGAGCAGAGTTTCAGATATGTCACATACGTGGATTTTAGCTCCAAAACTAGCTAATTCCTCTACTATGGCATACCTAGACATTCCAGTTCCTTAAATATATTATGTTAAATAGAATCAGAAGAAAGGTTAAAAGAGGTGATATTGTAGATCAAACTGAGAAGAAATGTGTACCCGATTCCGCTGGCTCCACCAGTTACAAGAGCAGTCATACCTTGAAGACTCCATCTTTTATCCATTTTTTTTGTTTTTGTTTGTGATGATTAGCAATGACCAGAAATGCCACAGATAATATACATACGATGAATGTGGATGAGATAAGTCTTATACCCCCTAATTATTGATTATGTTTGTTTGTGTGGTGGAAATGTCATGCAGTCGTAAGAGAGAGAAAACATGACTAACTAAAATATCTAAATTAGTAGTCCAAGGCAAAACTGGCTTTTAAATCAAAAGCTTCGACCAAAAGAGACAACAGAGAATAGGTGTCGAAATGAAGAATAAAACGTGATGAGTTGAGAAGGCTTAATTTAGAGCCGAATTTTTAATTATTTCAAAGTTTTTGTTTACGGTTGTGTGATTTATAAACCAGTTTTTTTTTTTTTTGAAACACAGCTTACTTTCATTCAAACTCAGTTGTTTTGGTTACAATAACAAGAGGGAATGTACCATCCTCTTTGATTAAAAAGATAAACTACAATGCCAAAAGCAGATAAAATAGATAGTTCTTCATGAGAAGATGACAGCGAATTCAAGACCAAGCTTAAATGCGTCGATAAGGCTTTCACAACAAAGTTGGATAGCTGAGAGATAGTCACATGAAAAGGTGACGTTAACACCCAATCCGCACCTCGGAGTATCGTCGAAACGAAGTCCGCTGCATCTTCAGGTCCCGAACGGACCGCTCCACAAGATAGCAAGACGGTTATAGATATGGATGGACACTTCCATTTAATGTTTGGAAGGGAAACACTCTTTAACAAAGAGGTATTGGATAGCACGGTTCGCTTCTTCACGAGGACTGATGCTAGTGAAGGCGATCCCGGTGAGCCCACCGGTAAATGATTAGAGAGTAAACTCTTCGCACAAGAGAAATAGGGCGTTGTATGTAAATCTGCTTCGGTAAAAACTCCGTTGAACCCATCGGAAGTCTTCAGGCAATTAATCAACGAGATTAAAAACCCCCACAAGACTGTGGGCTGTGAAAGCAATGGACTGGACCATTTATAATTAAAAGCAATTGGGCTAACCAAGCCCAAATTCAATATCTGAAGGCCCAGCTTAAGAAAAGTAGAATCGTGACCTTGTTGGAAAAGTGAGGCGGAGGAAGCGCGGTGATTGGCGGTGACGGTGGTAAGGGAGATGAGGGACGGCAAGCCCATGACTCTAAACTGGAACAGTTTCGGATCTAGAAACCGCGTTTTATGTGGAATCCCACTAACACCGGTCAAGACATCAGAAGTTGTTGTCTGAGAATGAGCTTGCGAAGAGATGGAGGGCGAACGTCGGTGAGGATCTTCTAGCCGGAGTGACATCGAGAGGGAGAGAATGAAATACACGGATCTGCGGTTTGAGCTTACAGATCTGAGACCACGATGAGGCGGGCGGTAAAGGGTGAGACGGCGGGTAGAGGATCTACATAGATTCACAGAACGGGAGTCCCCGTAGAACAACGGCGTCGAAGAAACCTTCGGCCTAGAGGAGACCATCGGAGCCCCGATGGATAAATAACGTGACCTTGAGCAGCAAAGAACACGAGAGTTGGAGCGAAAGGAGAGTAGAGAGATACAGGTCGATGATGACGTCGCCGCGAGTAGCCAGCGCCGACGGGAAAACGCGTCGCCGGCGCCGGAGAACATTGATTTATGGAGTGCCTCGAGCCCCGTGTCTGGGAGCGTTTTACTTTTTTATAAACCAGTTAAAATCCATAAACCACATTACCCTAATCTAGTTTTTGTACTTTTTAGTTTTTATCTAAAAGCATTTCCAGGTATCTTTTTTTAGCCAAAGAAAACCATATTGCAACGAGCATTTAAACTCATTTATCTGATCTCAGACACTATCAAAAAGGTTAAAAGATTTGATATGAGTTCAAAGTTTTGATATTAAATAATGGACACGTATGTGTATTACTAGGGGTGGGCACTTTACCCGAAATCCGAAGTGGCACCCGAACCCGATCCGAAAAACCCGAACCGAAATCCGAACCGAAGTAGCAAAATATCCGAACGGGTATTAAATTAGGAGAGATTGGATATCCGAACCCGAACGGGTAATATCCGAACCCGAATGGATATCCGAAGATAACCGAACATATGTATAATTAACCTTCTATTTTTAATTTACATCTTTCATTTTATATAAAATATTTATATTGATACTACACATACTTTAAATTCATATGATATACATACAATTACGTAGAAGATGATTTGCTATGCACTTAAAATACATGTCAAACTTTTTATTTCAACAATTAACAAAAAGTTACATCCAAAATTTAAAAACAATAACCAAATTAATGTCTTTTTAGTTTGAAAATGTTATGTCCAAATCTAATAACCATTCAATCTATTAAAAATACAAAAAATAGTTAAGTGAAAGTTATATATTTAAATACAAGAAATTTGAAAAATGAAAATTTTAATTTTTTTTTTCAAAATCTAAATATCCGAACCCGATCCGAAATAACCGAAACCGAACTAAAAATACCCGAACCCGACCCGAAGTACAGAAATACCCGAACGGGTTCTACACCTCTATACCGAAATACCCGAAAATCCGAAATACCCGATCCGAACCCGAACGGGTACCCGAATGCCCACCCCTATGTATTACCCGTGTTATGATCAATTAAGACACTATTTTGTTAGTACAAAATAGAGGATGGAGGAGAACATTTGTGATGCGTGAGACTCTCTCAGAGAGATACTGCTCCAAGCTTTTTGTGTTTCGGATTCCGGGTGAAAGAGCCGTGCGTGGTCGCTAAGATTCTCACTATTACCACAAGATTAGCATCTCCACAATGGCAAAACAAACTCGTTTATATTTTTTTTGCATAAACTCACAGCGTGAAATTTTTTTATTAGATAGCAGACACTTAGTTAAAACAGTTTTATAACAAGCGACAAGGCCATTCTCAAGCATGTGGTTGATAGGAGAAACCGTTAACAGTGAGGCCTCCATCAACACAAATGGTTTGACCAGTAATATAGGAAGCCGCAGGTAGACACAAGAATGCCACTAGTGATGCAACCTCATTTGGTTCTCCAATGCGACCAAGTGGAGTTCTACTGAACAATGCCTCCTTGAAACTGACGTCATCAAGAAACTTCAAGAAACAAAATTTGAGAGAATGATTAGAGGGCTTGAGGTTCTTAATTGTTAAGGATATTTTAAAGTTGATTTATTGTTTACTTGTTGAGACAAAGGAGTCCTGATAGAATTGGGGGCAACAGCGTTGGCTCTTATGCCGTCTTTTGCCCATTCACATGCCAAATTTCTTGCTAACTGGTTTAGAGCTCCTGTACAAGACTTGTATTATGAATCAACAAAAGAAAAGAGCATCCTTGTTGATTAGTTAATCTTGCCTCTAGTAGTACTTTGGTTACCTTTTGCTAGACCATAAAGGGATCCACAAGAAAATGATACAACTCCAGCAACAGAGGAAGTGAAGACAATGCTTCCAAATCCAGAAGCCTTTAGGAGAGGATGTGAAAGCTGACAAAAATGGAAAGCAGCTTCCACATTTATTGAGATATGGAAAGTGAAATCGTCTGACCCATATTCTGTTGTTGGTTTTTCACGAAGTCCGCCCACATTGTTTACCTACGTTGAACCAAAAGATGATTTCTCTAAAAATAAAATGTTTCAACGTGTATGCTTTACTTACAAGAATGTTGAGTTTGCCATCGAACAATGAGGAGACAGTTTGTATTAATGTTTCTCTCTCGGGACGCGAGGTTACATCACAGACTGAGCCACTCACTTGAAACCCTTTCTTTTCCCATTCACTTAAGCTTTGACTGAGCAGTGTTTCAGATATGTCGCATACATGGATTCTAGCTCCAAAAGCAGATAATTCATCTACGATGGCATGCCTAAGCGGGCGTTCCACAAAAAAAATATCACTTAAAATCTTGACCATTGAAGACGATATCAATAGGAAGAAAAACAAACCCGATTCCTCCCGCTCCACCGGTTACAAGAGCAGTCATACCTTGAAGATTCCACCTTTTATCCATCTTTACCTTTTGCATGTTATTTGCAATGACTAGAAATGCCATAGATTATATATATATATATATATTATAAAATGAAGATCACTAAGTGTGAATTAATTATATTAAAAAGATAAGATAAGTCTGAAATGAATGATTGAGTATGTATGCCGACACAAGAAAAAGGAGTTTGTATGTGTGGTGGAAATGCAATGTAGTCGTATACTATAAGCATATACTAAAATTGGAGAAAATGCTTGAAATATCATAAGTTAACTATTATTATTTTTTAAATATATTCAATCAAAAATATTTTATCATTTGCAGATAAAATTTAGTGATTATTGTTTAGGGTATAATATTGAGAAATTTCTTAAAATACAATTTTCAAAAATACACTCAATCAAAAATATTTTAATGTTTTGGTTTCAAGTTTAATAATTATTTTTAGGGTACAAGTGTCTGTTTAGGTTAAAATAAGAGAAATTGCTTAAACATTTGAGTTGCGATATACTGATTTGTAAACTTAAAAATGACTTGTATATTTTCTTTTACGACACGATAAGATTTCCACCAGACATACAACCAATAATTCGCTACGTTTCCGTCACAAAATCCACGTGCGATAGCCATTAGCCCATACTCAACTACCAATTTACCATTATTCTTGTTTTTCGAGTACTTCTTGTCATTATTGATTAAAAAAGTCAGTCTAATTCACTTGTGGCCTTCTCTTGCTACCCACAGGCAAACAAAAATGGATAAAAGATGGAGTCTTCAAGGTATGACTGCCCTTGTGACCGGTGGAGCCAGCGGAGTTGGGTTCGTCTTTCTCTTTTTGTATTTTCTACTTCTATTTAACGTCATGGATGGTCAAGATTTCAAGAAAACAATATGTTTGTGGAAAGTTTAGGTATGCCATAGTAGAAGAGTTAGCTAGTTTTGGAGCTAGAATCCACGTATGCGACATCTCTGAAACATTTCTCAATCAAAGTTTAAGCGAATGGGAAAAGAAAGGGTTTCAAGTGAGTGGCTCAATCTGTGATGTAACCTCTCGTCCTCAGAGAGAAACGTTAATACAAAAAGTGTCCGCGCTATTCGATGGCAAACTCAACATTCTTGTAAGTAAATGATCTTACAATAGAAACAACTAAGAAAACTTGGAGAAAACCGTCTTGTTTTTCAACGTAGGTGAACAATGTGGGCGTACTTCGTGGGAAGCCAACAACAGAATATGTTGCAGAGGATTTCACTTTCCACATCTCAACAAACTTAGAACCTGCTTTCCATTTTTCCCAGCTTTCACATCCTCTTCTAAAGGCTTCAGGCTACGGAAGCATCATCTTCATTTCCTCGGTTGCAGGAATTGTATCAGTTGACTGTGGATCCCTTTATGGTCTAACAAAAGGTAACTAGAGGTACTACTAGGTGCAGTTCAAGACTGGCTAATCAACAAAGAGTTTTTTGAATGTTTTGGTTATTTATTTTACAGGAGCTTTGAATCAGCTAACTAGAAATTTGGCGTGTGAATGGGCAAAAGATGGTATAAGATCCAACGCTGTTTCGCCTAATGTTATAAGGACTCCTCTGTCCCAATCTGTAAGTAAAAGAAAGAAAATTCGTTTTAAATATATATATATTTTTGTGAATATAATTATCTCAGTTTCTCTAATCATCTGTCAATTTGTGTTTCTTAAAGTATCTTGACAACGTTGGTTACAAGGAAGGATTGTTCAATAGAACTCCACTGGGTCGCGCTGCAGAGCCCAATGACGTTGCATCACTAGTGGTATTCTTGTGTCTACCTGCAGCTTCTTATATCACTGGTCAAACCATTTGTGTTGATGGAGGTTTCACTGTTAATGGCTTCTCCTATCAACCACATGCTTGAATCAGAGAATTTGCTTTGTTTTCCCTTTAATATTTGATGTTATCAATGTATACAAATGCCTCAAAATCATATTCTACTATTTCGAATAAGTAATCTTGCCTCACAACATATCCAAGGCCTTGATCTCCACTCAGTTGGAGTTCCGGATCCGCATTAGGAAAGAAATGAGTTACAAGGAGTCTGTTTTATACTTTGTCTGTGATAGAAAGATGACACTTGCCATTTCAAGAGCTCGTTGTAACAACCTTCCAACGACTTCCTCCTCCTCTAAATGTCTACCACATGTCCTCTACTTCCTATCTTATGTATCATAAAAAGTAACCAATCAAGTGAAATAAAAGCTTTAATATTTTTAATTATTTTACTCTGATTACTGTTTAAATGAAGGTTAAATGCTTTCTTTTCATTCATGATTTTTGGAGAGTAAATGAGTTGCGCTAGCTTCTGTTCTTCTTTCTTTTTTTTTTTTTTTTTTGCTTTGTAAATATATATGAAAGCATTTCTTTGTTCCCCTTGTCGTGCATATAATATGACAAAGCTTGAAGTTGAAGACATGAGAGATCATTTATACTTTATGTTAAACAACTCTCACACTACAAAGATCAACTGTCAAATCTCTGACGAGCAATGAACTTGAATCCCTTGGGTGCATAAGCAGAACCAAAACTGTACATCTGAACTAAACAGAGCAGAACATCATCGTTTCCTTCTCAGACAAACAGAGGCGAAGCAGACGGACGTGGATAAGCAGTTGCTATCCCGCCCACACCGGTTTGTTGAGCAAAACTGTCTCTTCTCCTACGCATTCTTTTCTCGGTCTCATTTCCTCCTTCTTCACGCGAAGCTTGGATGTTTTCGAGGTGAAAAACAATCTCGTTCATGTTTGGCCTCTGGTTTTTGTCAACGTCGAGACATCTGAACACTTGAGTAGCTACTTTATGTGCTTCTTTCACTGAGATTTGGTCTCGGATACGGTTATCGATAACTCGTGAAACCTTCTTCTTGTTTGCAAGTAATGGTTTTGCCCAATCCACTAGTTTTTGCTCTCTCGGTGGACGATTATTGTCCACTACTTTACGACCAGACAACATCTCCAAAAGCACAACACCGTAGCTATAGACATCACTCTTGGTTGTTAAATGACCTAAGTGAAAGAGTTAGTGGTTATCATAAAGAAGTAAATCAAATCACATAAAGAAAAAAAAAAGACTTTTGAGAGGCTAACCGTTCAAAAGGTAACCAGGGTCTACGTATCCATAGGTACCTATGACCCTTGTAGAGACATGGCTATTATCACCTGTTGGACCGTCTTTAGCCAAACCGAAGTCAGATAGCTTAGCATTGTAGTTCTGTGATCATGTCAATGAGATTTTTCTCAAACATAAAATCTTATTAATTATGACAGCTATTTTCCATTTATATCAAAAGATGGAAGTACCGAATCAAGAAGTATATTAGAGGTTTTGAAGTCGCGGTATATGACTTGCGTCTCGGCACTGTGAAGAAAAGCTAGACCTTTTGCACAACCAAGAGCAATTTTCAACCGAATATTCCAAGATAACGGTTCGAAGTAGGAACCTCCTGTAACAGCAAGAAACAAGATTGAATAACATTGCGAGTTACCAGATGAATGAACAAGAGAAGAGAAGACAATACTTCTGAATAAATGATTCTCTAAGCTTCCACAAGGCATGAACTCATACACAAGAAGATGATGTTCATCCTCTAAGCAGTAACCGATGAGTTTCACAAGATTAGGATGAGAAAGCCTCCCCAAGTAATTCACTTCCGCCTGCAGCAGCATTAATCAACGAAAATCATAAACAAACAATCTTCAATATAAGTTTTTTTTTTCTTCAATATAAGTGATCAAAAGATTGAAGTTAGCTTTTCGAATCTACCAGCCATTCTTGATGACCTTGCCAACCCTCTATGTTAAGTCTTTTGACAGCAATAACCATGCCGGTTCCCGGTTTAGATGCAGTGAGAGATTCCTCATCAATCCATCCTTTAAAGACACAACCGAATCCACCTTCACCAAGAACACTGTCTAGTCTGAAATTCCTAGTTGCTGCTTTGAGCTCAGCAAAGCTGAAACATTTTAGGTTTGGAGATTGCAAGATCTCTCCTTCGGTTCGAGGGCTTGTTCTGACAGACACAGAAGAGCATTTGCTTCCCATGCTTTGTGTATCATTTGCCTCTGAGCTCATATACTTCGGACTCGCACCTATGCAAACACCAAACAAATAGTTTACATATAAAAAAACTTTTGATTGCACTTTTTTCACAAAACCCATTTATCCGAAATTTAGTACAAATGGTTTTGTTGTAATTAAGAGATCAGACAAATGTAAAGATTCTGAATTTTCTTGCTTGTCTTTTCCTCTGGCAACTAAAATGAGCCGTGAATTAGCCAAACACCCAAAAAGACAGTTTACGAAAACCTAATCATTAATTTGTTTTTTTGAAATATAAAAAAAAAACTAATTATTTTTAGCGTTAGAAACCAAACTTTTAAGTTAAGTGACTTAAGTCCCGGAAAGCCTAACCTCGAATTGAAAAAAATACGTAAAAAATAAATGAACAACAAACCCTAAAGTTTAGACCCTACTCTATTGCCGACCAAAATAAATTCAAACTCTTAAAACCTCAAAATTAAATATTTGTTTACAAATAAACATTTGTAGGAGTAGTCGTTATTCTATATATGAAATTTGAAAGCTTGAGCCTTGTAGTACCTGTGTTACTTGGACTCTCAGCTTTAACCTGAACACTCATGCAAATCCCCATGATTTTGAGACGGATCAAACAAAACCCATTTTTCTATCTCAAGAAGAAACATATCATAATGTGAGGACAAAGAGATTTTGAAATGTTTTCAAGCTGGATGAAAGTACATATTAAAGAAACCGAACATTAAATTAATAAGAAGGAAACTTTGCTCACCAAATTTCGTTGTCAACCAAGCAGAGCCAGTCCTAGAATTTGAAAGGCTGGATGCAACCAAAAAAAAAATATATATGTGGCCACTCTTTAAGTCTTTGAAGAAAAGAGAAGAACAGAAAGAAAATAAGAAGTTGAAATTGTGGACATACCTGTTAGCCACTAGACTAAAGAAGTTATTTGTAAGGTGTGGCCGAATTTAATTAATAAAACCAATGGCCGCAAGCGAGTGCATCGGCTTTGTGTAAGGGCCGGCGCCACAACCAAGACACAAGAATTCATTAAGTTAGTTATAGATTGGCGAAGACATTTTCGTAGCCAGGTTTTTTAACTACACATATAGTGACAAAACACATAGTTTTAACTTTGTAGCTAAATATGTGGCTAACTATAGCATTCCGTATCTATATAGCTAGAGACGGATTCCGTTGGTAATCTATAGCTAAATAGTTACTCATTAGCTAGAGATAATTGGTTGCTATAATTGTTCCATTTAGCAACGACTAGCTACAATTGTTTTTATTACTAAATATCATTAATGTCCTCGCTTTGACACAATACTATATATAAATCATAAAAATAATAAAAATTAGAATATTTTGTGTATATATATATATAGAATGTTAGATTATCGATTATTTTTTCAATGTAAATACCATTTATGTTCTAAGATAATTTTTTAATACACATATATTAAAAAATAACACTAGTAGTGTAATAAAACTAATGGTTAGACACATATGTTCGTTTAAGATTATTCACATATACTAATTGTTGAGAATTACGATCATATTGATCCACCGAACCGAATCCGGCCTGATAATTAGTAAAACCCGAATGGGACATATGAGCGTAATACAAAAAATCTTAAAATCTTAATTAATCGAACCGAAACCGACGGGTCCCCAAACGCCAGACAATGATATATTTAAGATTGTAGTGTTGCAAAATGTTAAAACTATTTAATGAATAAACATTAGTATAAAAACTAGTTAATGAATAAACATTAGTATAAAAATTCACTTCGCGCATGTCCGCGGGTTATCATCTCGTAAGATTGTATTTGTTAAACGCTGATAAAGAATGACTACATGGGTTGAACTTGAAATAAATAAAGTTAAGGAATAACAATCAAAATATTTGAAAACCCTTTCTTCAAAAAAAAACAACCAAAATATTTCTATTCATTTGTGATGTGAAATATGTTAATTCCTTGGTGCTATATGAAATGCATTATTATAAAAAGTTCTTGGACAAATCATGTATGAACAAGACAATATTTTGTAATGATCTTTGGTTGTCCAATAGAGACATATGTTGCGCCAAACTACATTATTAAGAGTCAATTATTGTAGTTACACTGAAATTGAAACTAAAATCAAAGAAGATGAAACTAGATGGGTAGAACGACAAAGTAGCAGATGGGAGACAATATGATTGAGCATGAGATATAATTCAACTATGCTCCATGAGGGTGTGTGCATACCTTTTTACTAATTATCCATTTTTACTAGTAAAAGCGGATAAAGTATTTGGTATTTAGCTTTTATCTGAACAAGAAGTTAAATTATCTGCTTAACTTCAGTTGCTGAGTGGATTACCTAGTTTTTGTTTTTGTAACAGAATGGGATACCTACTTTAACAAGCTTATCTTCTATCTTTGTTGACAAAAAAAAAAAAAAGCTTATCTGCAATATAAACACAACTCGAAAAAGATGGTATAAAATTAACCGGTGTTACTGTGATAAAAATGTGATATACAATTAATTAGTCAATTACCATTGTCATCCACATTATTTTCTAATTACGTTTGGAAAGGCACGTAATAAAGCGCATACAATGATGCAAAGTTTAATGCTGCAAACAAAACGACTTAACGCAGCAGTCCGGCATAACGCAGCAGTCGCGGTGGTTACGGTTTTAAGCCTAGTTAACCGATTTCTATAACTGATACAACAGTTTAATATTGGTACATTTGCGTATATTTATGACTGGTTAACTATCAAATACAAACGGTTAAATAATAAATTAACAATATTAACACTTTATATAATTATAAAATATTAAAAATCATATTATTATAAATAAATATAAAAATATATAAAATCATAGTATTAAATTTTTAAAATTTTGGGGATTTCTATATGTGTATGTATATATTTGGGTATATATATATATATTAATGTCTAAACACTATAGCATATATTAATGTCTAAACACTATAGCATATATTTTTGTTTTAAATTTTAATATAAAACTAAAATATAATAAATATATATACTAGTATTTTATTCAGTTTTAAATAAATAATAAAATATTTATTTTTATATTTATATAGTTTTTTAAAATTATTTTTATTTATCTTACAACAACCCCTTGTTATTGTAACCACCTTTGAATTCTCAGAGGTTCTCAGTATTTTTTGTGATTGTTATAAAATGCCAATAAATGCAGTGTTTGCGGATTATAAGAGTATCTCCAAAAGACACTTTATAACTTCAAATATGAAGTTTTTTACTCTCCAAAAAAAACTTCAAAACTTCAAGTTTTGAGGAGTGAAACTCTCTCTATATTTGAAGTTTCACTACTCAAAACTTCAAATTTGAAGTTTCATATTTTTATTTGCATTTTGGTCCCTACAATCACACATCATCTTTATGATTCATAAATATTTTCTCGTTTATTGTTTTAATTCTTAAAAAATTATATCTCATAAATATTTAAATTTTGTTTACAGATTTTAAATTTTACACATAAAATTAAATAAAACTTTAAAATAAGATTTAAAATATTTTAAGCTAGATTTAGACAACGATAATATAAAAAAAAAACTTAACAAAAATATTTTAAAAAATTACATGAAGACATAACTATTACACAGATTTAAATATTACAACAACACTAACAGTTAGGTAAATTTGATCTGGAACCTTCAAATTTTTAAATATTGTCCAAATTTTTTTGTGTAACTGAAGATGGTTTTTGTTGTTGTTTTTGATGTCTTTTTCGTACAATTATTTCTTGTTCATATCGAATATATTCACGAGAATTAATATCATCGAAAAGAAATTATTCTTTTAGCAATATTTTATGTTTCTCTTTTACTTTGTTGTTCCGATCTAATATATTTACATGTATCAATATTACCCGATTTCAACAAATTTTAGCTCGTAATCTAAAAAGTAAAAATGAGAAGAGCCATTTTTACTTTGAAATGCACTAATAGATCATATATGCATTACGAAAATTATTTTATGAAATAATATGGTATTTTGTTTGACGTTTAATATTAATTAAGTTATTTTTATTTAATTTTTTTATATTTAATAGAATATTTTATTAATTAATATTGTTGTAATATTTTTATATATATGTTAGTTATTTACAAAAATTTTATGAATTCAAATTAGTTATGACAAGTATAAAGATCATATTATAAAATATAAATAATTTCGAAATTAAATTTGAAATTTTACTTTTGGAGAAGAACACTTTTAAACTTCAAATATAGAGTTTTGGAAATTTCAAGCTAAAGTTCTTTTTTAGAGATGCTCTAAGACAAAACCAGTTAACCCCTTCGGTTGTTTATTACAAAGTTATGTAAAAATGATTTTGTTTACTGCAAAACCAGTCAACCCCTTGGGTTGTTTACTACAGAGTTATGTAAAAATGATTTTGTTTTACAATCTATTTACTTTTTTGGAATTAATAACTTGAAAAAGAAAAACAAACCTTTTGTACAAAGTATAACAAATAGTCGCCACTACTCCAAAGCTACTGAAATAATACTACTCGTAAGTAAGTGAGCTTTTCTCCGATTTTTTTCTGTTTTCGAAAAGGAAATACATGCGTTGGTTGAGGTTTTGTTAAGAGCCAAGATTAAAATAATATTACACATATCGATATAATAAATTTCCGGACAATTCAACTATCTCTAGCCATCTTTTTTTTTTTTGTTATTCGTGTATGCATAACAAAGAGAAAGCGTGTACAATATCTTATTATTAGTGCTGGCTTTCTTTACCTTTCTTGCTTTTCATTGACAAATGTTGGGATAGGTCGATAGAATCTAAATTTTATATCATAAATATTTAAGATTTTTGTCAGTTAGGTGGGTAGTTTAATGTCATTGGATCGTCATTAATCGCCAGAGTCTAGTATATAACGTTTCGTTAAATTTTATCAGTTAGATCGATCTTTACTAGATGTACACACAAAGGGTACATTGTGTATGATCATATTTAATGGTAATACTTGGAAATATGGTGATGTGAGTGGAAGTATAGGTGGTGGTTCAAAAAAAAAAGAGTAGATGTATAGAGATAACATAGAAGGCATGAAAAAAAAAAAAAAAAAAAAACATAGAAGGCATGTGAGATCGACGTTCACATGCATCAAAGTTAGGATAAGAGAGTAACTAATATAGAAAATGATTTTAACTAATTTGAATAAGATGAAAGAGACAGGCTATCTTACTTGGGACACTAAATTCAATAATTTCTTTTAGCTTATGAATAAAGGAAAGTAAATTGACCTTTATCTTTTCACCCAACAAAATTGGCCTTTTCTCGTTTCCATGTCAATATGCTTGAAGCTTTCTTTATCTTTACACAATTATTATACATGATTTGCTTTTTAATTTATTTATTGGAGTAAAACTTAATCTAATTAAGCCAATATGAGAATGATACACAATACATTATAGTTTTAGATGCAATAGCCTGAGTATGTATCTTAATTGTCGGTTTTTAATTGGAAAACTTAAAACAAATGACGTTTTGTATTCATATATTATTCAAACCTGATTTTTTTTATTTACCTACTAAATATTTTGGTATGGTTAAATAATCTTATGCCCCTTAAAGCTAAATCCTAAATGTGACCGTGAAAAGCGAAACATGTGATTGGTATAGAGATTAACTAAATTGACGAAAACCATACCATATTTTTAAAAAGCAAAGCTTACATAAAGTAAGTATATTTGTTGCATCGGATACCTAAAACATTTACTAATACCCGAATGTTCTCAAATAAATTATTAATTCAAATACACAATTTAAAACAACACGCACACGGTATTACCATTATATAAAGCAAATTAAGTCACTAAAGCCATAAATCTTCCTCTCTCTCGTCAGAACTATTTAACTCCCTTCCCTTTCTACGTTTTTCTTCTGATAGATGGGTTTCTCGGACGCTGGAATTTGTCACTCCGATCAAAACAATCTCGGCGAAACCGAAATAGGGCTCCTTCGTGTACCCTCTATAGGGTTTTCAGACCGAAGCGTTCAAGTATTCTGTCCAGATCAAGATCTTGAAACCAAAGTCCGAGAACTAACTAATTGCTCACCTGAAGGAGTAAAGAATGAGGAAGAAGAAGAATTATGTAAGACTCCAACACGCCTGGACCAGATTCTCCCAAATATTCCAAATATTTGTCCGCCGGCGCCGAGGAAGCCTAAGGGAATCCAGTCAAGAAGCTTGAAGGTTCGAGATTCTTATAAAAGCAGGAGAATGATCATTCTGAATGTTTCTAGAGAGATTGATTGTATGTTTCATTCAGCATCTCTCGGTAACAAAATTAAGAAAGCCAGACATATTTGATGTTACATATGTATATGCATAACGTAGCTACATATAATTAACCAAATTGTAATAAACTACGTGTTATGTAATATTGTGAGATGCTTCAGTTTTATTTATTTGTTAAAAATATTGTTTTTCTGTTGGTAGTTTTTTTTTTGTCCGTGAAGGCGTAAAGTATTTAAAGCATCTCCAAAAGAAATTATATAGTTTCAAATATATAGTTTTTTGCTTTCCAATAATTTGAAGTTTTATCTTTTTATTTGCATTTTGATTTTTATAATTAATTACACAACACATTTATGATTTTTAAGTATTTTCTCATTTATTGTTTTAATCCTTAAAAGTCTTATATGTCATATATATTTCAAGTTTATTTTTATAAATTCAATTTTTGCACATAAATTAAATAGAAATTTTAAAATAAGATTTATAATATTTTAAAACATGAATTAGACAACAAGAATATTACAAAAGAAACTTAATTAAAAAAAAACTTTTTTAAAATATACATGAGAAATAATTATTACATAAATTTAAATATTACAACAACACTAATAACATTGGTAAATTTTCTCTCGAATAAATAGTTATTACATAAATTTAAATATTTTGACCTTTTTTGTTACATATAAAGTGTTATTTTAGAATTTCAGTGTAACTTATATTTACTTTCAGTTTAATATTAATTGCAAAATACATTGATCTTCTAATAATTTTGTTTATTTCAAATACTATTGGTTAAATAGGTGTAACTAATAAGAACATAAATATATTTCAATCATTTTTAATTTATATCAAAAAGTTAAAGAAACGTTTTTTTGTGAAAGTAGGAAGTATATTCAATTAAAATTAAACCAAAACAGCTAGTTGGTTTTGTAAATTGATATAGCATAAAAATAATAAACAAAAATTTAAATGAAACGTTTGGTTTAAGATAATTGGAATAAACCTTGAGATCGTAAACCAAATATATTATTCAGGAAATGTTATAATACCAGTTTCAAACTCAGACTTAGAATCAATCCACCCTCGTGGGATTGATAAATTTATCTTGAAACCTAAGAATATGTTTATGTTCGTGGTTCATGATTAGCTTTAGCAGATAAGTTTTGTTAGCTAAGGATAAATCGTCCATTTATGTTCTTTGAGTTAGTCTAAATCAATTTTGATAGAATAGAATCATTATGATCTTATATATATTAATCATTACGAAGATTCACATGGTCAATATTATAATCTGAAACATCGTCAACGGCATGTGCTTCAACTCTTAACATAGAACTTTGCTGTGATCGGTGTTGTGGAGACCAGAGTAGGAGATGATTGCAGATTGGCCTCTTGAGGGAAGGTGTTGTGTCTCGGCTCCCAATCTGGTCAACTATCGTCTTATACTCGTCGGGGTGTTGTGTCTAGGATCTTGTCAATCTGGTCCTCATGATCCATTCGCTTTCCAAGGAGCGCCAGTTGATCAAAACGAGTCGTAAACCCCTGAAAGTACTCGTTGATCAACTTGTTACCCTTGGACCAGTCGTCGATCTGTTATCTCAGTTGCTTGAAGTGCCCTCTGCTAGGTTTAGCGTAGGTGGAGTTGAGCGTTGTCCAGAAACCAGAAGGAACTATGAAGAAAAAGAAGGAAAAATTTTGAAAATTTTGGATGGCGGTTTCTTAGGTTTAGTGCAGGCTCTGATACCATATAAGATATTGAGCTGAATTTTATTAACAATATAGAAGAGTATTTATACATCGTAGACACTAGAGTATTTACTGTATAATAACATATTTACACAATGTTATCTATATTACCCTTATATAAGACACAGTGAATATTAGTTATATAGATATGTGTACCTAATCCCGCATTCGATAACTCCATATTAACAATTGGAAGAGGCGGGTATTACAATTTTTATCCATATATCTTTCACTTTTTTTTGCTTCCTTCTCAAACACGTTTTTGGTATAAAAGTGAAAAGTAAGAAATCTAGCACTTATTTTCTTCGTTTGTCTAATTTTATACTATCATGATAATCACTAGTTTACTTTTCCGATCCTTAAAGTCGACTAACAAAAAATATCCTACCGACTACATCAGTCTTTGCCTACTACGACTCTATAACGAGTCTTGACGTATAAAATAATCAGTCCACGAACGAGAAAACAACAAGTGATCATGTAGTATGTACTAGTTGTAACAATATGACTAATCTTAAAAAAATACTGATATTTTATTTAATAAGAGCCAAATATTTCAAAATTTTGGAGACACACAAGTTGAGAGATAAAGAAAGTGATTGGATCATGTAGGGTCAACGATCCTCAAAACACCACCCAAAGACTCTTTCCATCTCTTTCTCCGTTGGCAACTTACCAGCCATTCACATGTGATTTGTTCCCATCTAATTTCGACGACTTTAATTATAAAGTGAAAATAAGCATAGACTTCTCTAGGGAATACATTTCTCTAAACAAAACTTAAGTTCCCCTCGGATAAACCTTTAAATCCACTCCCTAGAATAAACATTTAAATTCGTCTCACCTATGATCAATCAAAATGTCACATAAATTATAAAATAAAAAATATTAAATAAAAAATAACAGAAAAAAAGAATGACGTTAGCCACCAGTTAAACCCTAAATCTAGATCTTAAATCCTAAACCTAAACTATAAACCCTAAACTCAAACCTTATACCCTAAACCCAAATCATACACTATAAACCCAAATTCTATACCTAAAACCAAAATCCTAAACCATAAACCCAAAACGTAAACTCAAAGTCAAAACCGTACATCCTAAACCCTAGACCTTAAATCCAAACCGTAAACCCTAAACATTACCCAAACCTAGACGCTATAAGGCTTGGGTTTAAGGTTTATAGTTTGGGTTTATGGTTTAAGATTTGGATTTAGAGTATAGGGTTTAGGGTTTAAGATTTGGATTAAGAGTTTAAAATTTGGATTTAGAGTATACGGTTTGGGATTAGGTCTAGGATTTGGGTTTAGGATATATGGTTTGAGTTTAGGGTATAGGGTTTGAGTTTGGTCTAGCGTTTGGGTCTTGAATTTAGGGTCTAGAGTTTATGATTTAAAATTTAAGGTTTAGGATTTGTCGGCGTTAGCATCGTTAAAATTAGCATAATTTTTTTTCAACTATTCTTTTCTAATTTAATATTTTTTATTTAATAACCTACGTGGTACTTTGATTGGTCCTAGAAAAAGAAGTGAATTTAAAGATTCAACATAGGGAATGAACCTAAGTTTTGTTCGATTTCTCTTATCCCCTAGTTTTAAATATGTTTATATATATTAATATAAATTTAATATATTTTTTATTTATTTTATTTATAATACGTTAAAATGGTAAAAATTAGTTTGTTAATTAACCTAATGATCTGATAAACTTTAAACAATTTAGTCATTTAACTACCGACACTTTTTTATTTGATTAGTATTATTTTAGCTGTGTGTTTGTTAATGCAAATTTATAATTTAATTTTGATCATATATATATATATATATACCAAAATTATTTGTAAATACTATATGGATTTCTAAATCAATTAAGAGGTGTTATTGGTTTATGTATTTTAAATGATTTAGAAATCCATATAGTATTTGCAAGTCCAAGTAAAATATACAGATTTTCAAATCTAACCTACAAATTTTATTTAGTTTACAAATTCAGAGGTTTACCATTAGATTTGGATCTTTATATTTTTAATAAAAAAAATTATACAAATTCATTCAAATCTATAAGAAAATTTAGTTCATCAATAAATTTGTATGATTGAATAACACCTAATTTAAATTAGGTTTAGAATTTATAAATTATGAAACCAATAACACATGATTTTGGTATGAGTTTTAAAATTACATAACCAGTAAAACTATATTTAGTTTGAATTTTAAAGGTTTCTACACCAAAGTTTGAGTTCGAATCTCAAACTATGAAATTTCTTGCAGATTATAAGAGCGAAGCTTATCGGAAGTTCCAGAGTATTGTATGTAGAGCCGTTAAAAACAAAAAACTGCCAATAAATACATAAACTCCAATAACATCTAGTTAGTGTATTTCAAACAATTTCTCATATATTTTAATTAATGACATTTGAGTCATTAGTTATTACCATTTACCATATTTCAAAATCTTTGACAAAAATAAATATTGAACAGAAATTTTACTTTAATTATAATATTGAATTATTAGTCATTAGTTCATTACCATATATAAAAATTGCTAAAAATATAAATTTTTATAAAGAAAATCAAGTGAGAAGAAGAGAAGATTTATCAAATTACCTTTCATACAATAAAAATGACCAAATAATAACAACAAACAAATTCCTTTTTTGACAAACTGATCAAAGAAACAACAAATCATTGCATTACATAATTCAACGTCATTTTTCCTTATTTCAATCTACATAATAAATTTCATCTATCTTTTAAACATTCACCCCTTACTGATATGTGGACCCGATCCTCACAAAATGGGTTTGTTCATCAGCTCGTTGTCGGCTGCGATCCTTCCCGAGCTACGGCCGGTTATCCTTCCGAAGGATCCAATGCTTGAAAGACCCATGAAACTGCTGCTTTCTTCGCCAAGGTTTATCGATCTTCTATGCTTTCTGAGTTTTGAGGAGTTTACATCACCTGCCTCACGATCAACAACTTCATATTGGCTCTTGCTCTTGTCGTTGTTGTTGTTCTGGGCGACGACTAACCGTACGATGACACTTCTACAGAACGGGCACACCGGTGGTGTCACGGTTGAGGTCGTTGGGTTAGGTTTGTTGTGACAGCACAGTGCAAGTGTGCATTGCGCACACATTTGGTGACCACAGTCTTTGACTTCAATAGTGCATACTTGCTCAAAGCAAATGCAACAGAGTTCCGAGTCACTCATCTGTTAACAACGTATTATACCGCGTTATTAGAACAATTTACATATTATCAAACAGACAATTGAAGAAGCCTTATGTCAACTAAGCGGGTGTGACAGTACCTCAGACATGTTATCATCCGAGGCGGTGTCAGAGAAAGATGGTGATGGTAAGGAGTAAGCAGTTCCTTTGAGAATGGTTTCCTCTCTCTCTCTGTTAGCATCCATCAGTGCCTGTTCTAAGAGCAGTTTTGCCTCCTCATTAAGCTCGCTGATGAACTTTAACGGAGATGGCCAGACCAGTGGCTCTGCAGAAGACGGGTTAAGCAACGCTCCACATGCTCCGTGCTTGTGTTTCATGGCAACAACATAGGGTATCCTCCTGAAAAAAAAATGATTTCAAGATTCAATGACTTTTAATAAAGCTTAGGAAAGTGGCAAAAGAGAATGTTTATATATACCCAGAAGCGTCTCTTTGAAGACGGTCAGCACCCCAAGCAAGCAATTTTCTGACACAATCGATAGACCCGCTTCTTGCTGCCAAATGAAGAGGTGTGCTCCCTGGAGACCTGTTTCAACAAAGCTTGGAGGATTAGTCCCAAAAACACTGAAACTTCTAACAAATGTTTGATTTCGAATGAAATGATTGTATTACCCGTATAGGCTAGTATTAGCACAAACAAGAGAACCACTATCCAAGAGAACATTCACACATTCAGGCCGTCTTTGCCTGGCAGCTAGATGCAACGGTGTCGCTCCTTTGTCATCTCTAATATTCACAAAGCGCGCATATCCCCTGAACAAACACAAATCTCAAGTGTGAGCTTTTTTGAATCAAGAAAACTGATCAAGATTTGGAAAGAGACCCCACCAATGAACAGCAACGGGACTGGATCGAGCAGCAGAGAGAATGGCTTGAACGCAATCAGCGTGTCCATAGTAAGCTGCGTAGTGCAAGCATGTTCTTCTATTGACAGAATCAAACATCAAAACCTGCAGATTGATTCACAAGAAAGATCTCTCAACAACAAATTTTCAAGAAGGTAGAAGATTAAAGGAAACGTGCTGTGAGCTTACATTAGCTCCAACTTCAGCGAGCTTCTTCACGGAAGAGATCCTTCCATACATAGCAGCCAGCATTAACGGAGTCTACAAGAATCAAAAGTTTTCAGCAAAATCAAATGCGAATCCGAAGATGTTATTTCAAACCTGCTTGTGACGATTCAACACATCTGGATTCTTAAATCGTTCCAGAAGCAAGGTCAAAATCTGCAATAACAGAAAACATCAGAAATGCGAGATTCCGGTGAGATTCCGGCGAGATCTCGGAGAAAACTAACCTCGATCTGGCCACTAGCAGCGGCGACGTGAAGAACGGAGTGGCGATCATAAGGAGTGGTCTGATGCAACAGACTCGGATCCGAAGTCATCACTCGACGCACAGTGACGATGTCGCCGCACTGCACGGAGGCGAATATGCCGTGCTCCGGTCTAGTTCCACAGCTCATGCTCTGCCCCATCTCTAGAGAGATGATGTGGAGGATAGGAGGAATCACGACACCGTCTGCCACCGGTGAAGCGCTCTGCTCAGGCGTGAGAATAAAGCGCCACGGTGGTTGGGGCGTCTTGGGATTGCAATGGAGAAGAAGAAGAAGAGGGAAGTTTCCCATTTATGTACAAGTTGATAGGCATTGAGATATTAATTTTTAAAATCTTTTTTTCCTTTTGGAAAGTGATTCTTTTTTGTGAAAAAAAAAAAAAAAAGAGAGAGAGACGGAGACGACGACTCTATTGGTGTTGGAATTTGAGGATCCCCCAACGGGCAGCATTTTTTATTTGCCCGTGTCAGTTTGATTATAGTTACTCGGGCAGCTTGTCAGATATTTTCTAGGGCAATTGTCAATAATAGCACATTTCGAAGTTTATGTCACAAAAATAGCACTAGAAGGAGAAAGTCACAAAAATGACATTCATTAAAGGGTAAAATATCTCTAATACCCTTGGTTTAAAATTAAATAAACAAATAAAAATAAATATAAATAAATAAAATAAAAATAAAAAAAATAAAAAAAAAAGAATTTTTTTTTATAGTTTCAGATTATATTTTTCAGATTCGAAATTTTTATAATTTTTTTTTGAATTTTTTTTTTCGGATTTTTTTTTTTATTTTTTTTTTAGTTTTCTTTTTATAATTTAAAAATACTTTTTGAAACTGTTTTTAAAATTTTTATTTTTATTTTAGTATTTATTTTTTATAAAATTTTAAACCCTAATTCCAAAACTCCATCCCCTTAACTCTAAACCCTAAGGTTTGGATTAATTAACCCAAGGGGTATAAGTGTATATTTACCTCTTTAATGAAATCTATTTTTGTGACTTTGAGCCTTGAGTGCTACTTTGGGAACAAAAACTTGGTTTGGTGCTATCTTAATCTTTTTCTCTATTTTCTATCCTCTTTTTTTTTAATGACAAAATTTTTTTAATGGATTCTGTTCAAATCACAAATGATTTTTTTTGAACAAAAATCACAAATGATTTGTTATTAAGAAAACTAGAAATGTTAATGCACATATCATATACTGAAAAATCATGCTTCTACCGATTTATATTTTTAAATAATTTTAAAGATAACTTTTCTAAAAAGCACAAAATAATTATCATAAAAATAGCACAAAATGAAAAAAAAATCATAGAATAGCATTCATTAAAAATTAAAAATAAAACTAAAATACTAGTAAAAATAATACATTTGAAATACATGAATCTTAAAAATAAAAATATTATAATTTACACCCTAAATTCTTAACAATAACCCATAAACTCCCACTCCTAGAATTTAAGCCTAATTCATAAAAATTTAATTTTAGGAGTAATGTGTGTTTATATTTTTTAATGAATAATATTTTGTATATTTTTCTTTATATGCTATTCTGAAACAAACAAACAAAAATTATCTTATTGTTTTTAACGGCTTTTTTATGTTACATATGGTATTTATCTATTTTTAATCTACCAAATAATTTTTCGTGTGTTGCCAATATTTTTATTGTAAGTTTTATTTATTTTTAATAAAGATAAACTAGGGAAGACAAACACGAAATGCACATATGGCACAAAAATGTAAAGACCAGAAAAATTAAAATGTATTATATAAAGTTATAATAATTTATGAAATAAATGTTTAGCAAAAAAACAACAAATAAATGAAAAAAAAAAGTACTTTACTAATTTCTTTGGTGATAACAGAACATTCCGAACCAATGGTATTACGTTCTTAGAATATGAGACACTATTTCTATTATTGCTCCAATTTTTTTCTTTTATCTCCATATATATCCGTATATAGGCCTGGGACAGATCGGGTATCCGGGCAAGTTTAAGGTATCCGGATCCGGATCCTTATCCGACGGATCCATAATTTTACTATCCTTATCCGGATCCGGGATTTTCGAATATCGGGGCTTCGGATATCCTTCTAAAAATTGTAATATCCGGCGGATATCCGGATTCGGATCTAAATCCTTAAAATAAATAAAAATAATAATATTAATATATATAAAATATTAACATTAATTTAAAAATCAAAATATATATAATGCTTTTAATTATTTCTAAGTATAATATTACAAAATTTACAAAAAATTTATATATACTATTATAAAAATGAAAATATATTAAAAAAATTAGTTTTTATATATAGATATTATTATTTTTGAAATAGTTATTAATAAAACTTATGGATCTGGATATCCGGACTAAAAAATCAAGATATTCGGATCCGGATCCGGCTCTGACGGTTCCAACATTTTACTATCCGGATCCGAATTCCCTCCGGATATCCGGATCGGATCTCGGATAAAAGTTCCAGGCTTAGCCATATAGGTAGACACCACTTCATCTCCTTTTCTTAATCTAATTGCAGGTTTAGAGTTTAGACAGAGTTCAGTAATAAAAAAAATTGCAGTGGCCAATTTTTTCTACTAGTAATTTCTTCTACTTCAAAACTATTGTGACAAAACGATTGTCAACAATGCAAAACATTTTAAAAAAAAAAGTATCTTCTACAGCTATTATTATTTTGTGTAAAATTTTAAGTTTTTCATGTTTTCTGTGTTACCATTAATCTAAACATACAAAGATATTGAGTTTCTGTTTTAATGATGATAAACAGCGGGGTAGTTCAGTGGTGCTTGAGATAATATAAACCTAATACGGTGAAACCATGGTTCTATCTCTGCTGGACATCCAAACTATTTTAAATGACGAGAATACGTGGAGTGCCGTGGACTTCGTGGAACTAGTTGCTTGACTTCGGTCGCCTGAACCCACGGTTATCAAAACAAAAAAAATTAATGATTTAATAATTTTAAAATCAAACTCGATATTGTTTTGAACATGAACCATGTAAATATGAATAATCTTAGATGAGATCATACAATAGTAAGAAAAATACATGGATAATAGTTAACAATGATAAAAAGTAGAATAAAACATATTTACAAATCACTAAAACAGCCTGAAACCTTTCTAAAGAAATATCTATAAATACTGTAAATAATAACACTAAATTAATAAGTTTAAAATTCATGAATATAAACGACAAAATGATTAAATGTTTATACATCAACCTAAATCTGAAATTTTGAAGACTATAAACATTTTAAAAATATATATATTATTTTTAATTTAAGGGTTTATCTCTATATAAATATCTATAAAAATTTGGAGGTCGAGACCATGTTTGACGCTCTTATGCCCGGCCTTACATTAATCCTTAGATATTTTAACAAACAAACTCGTGAATCCTCCTTTCTCACATACACATGTCTGCATAGTTAGAGCATTTTTAACAGTCAATTATCTCTTTATTTTTTTTAAGGAGTTTTCCATTCCAATAGTCTATTATCCTCTTAAATATTAAGGAGTGAATAGTACACTATCAAATTTAAGAAAACACTAGATTTTGATCTGCGCTTAGAAAGCGCGGATTTATTTTTTGAATTTAATAATTTTTATTATAAATTTTTATATAAGATAGTTTATAAGTTTGGCCATATTATTCAGAACCGAATAATCAACCCGTACCAAATTGAAAAAATGAAACTAAACTTGAACCAAAATTTATAAATAACCGAATATATCATATATATCTAGAACCAAGATAAATAGATACCTGAATTTTTAAAATACAAATTATATACGTACAAATATTAATTATATGTAATTTCTAAATAACCAAATATCTTAAATATACCATTTATAAGCTGAATTATCCAATAAAAACAAATTACTCAAAATATTTTTTCAAATATTAAAAAAAATATCTTAATAAGTCCTCAACATTTAGTCTAAGTTTCCACTAAAAGGAACCAAAACACTAATAAGTGGTATCTACAGTCAAACCAGTAAACGCAGTCACCATATATAATCTAGTTTTAATTTAATAAAAATCTATTATTTAAAATCCTTTAAAATCTAAAACCCATATTAACTCGTGAATCTATACCCGATGACATGGTAAAAATCTAAAATAACATGATAATATTTTTTTAATTTTTGATTAAATTTCTCATATAAATTTTACTAAGATATAAAATTGAATAAACTATATTTTTTATGTTATACATTCTAGTTTATAGGTTTTATAATGACAATATTAAGATTAAATTTTTGAGTTTTAGAAATAAAATTATTATTAAGTTGAGTATAGTTGAGTTACCTATAAATGTTAAAAATAAATAATATATTTTATTTAAACATAAAAAATATTCTAAAAATGCTATAATTTTCTGAGAAAATATTTATACAAAATATTTCTCCTAATAAACCCAGTTGTAAAGGATTTTCATCACAAAAATAACCTAGGAAAGTTTTCAAAGAAAAAGCTATAATTTTGAAATATAATTAAGCTTGTTGTTGTACTGTGAAGTATTTCTCTAATCGTAATTGGAAGTTAATATGTTTTGACCGTCGAATGGTATCATGTTTTTAACTTTCTGTTAACCGTACTTGCATCATGTTTTTATGTTAATTTGGATCATAAAATATTTAATATGAATTAAATGTATGGTATTGTTCAGATTTTAATTACCAATAAATTCAAATGTTTTTATAGTAACTGCTTTTGTTAAAGAAAAATGATCGTATGTTGTATGATTTTAAATCAATTATAAAATAATATTTTTTTTAATAGGTTTAGTGGCACAAAAGTAATATTTCAAGGAGAAATAGGAGTAAAATATATCAATGATTTTGAATTAATAATATTGATGTATAAATCTTTGGTGTATTATAGTAAGTTGAGTATTAAATAAGAGCATTGGTTATTTTATAGTTAGAGAAATATAAGGTAATTGATTAGTGTATAGTTAGAGAAATATAAGGTGAGACCAAAAAAATAGTTAAGTTTAGTGAATAGGTCAAATAACCTTTCATAAATAGATTTTTTGAGACTCCTTCCTTTTTAATAGTATAGATTGTCTATCTCCTTAAAATACTATTCACCTTTCGTTTTAGTCTATATAATTATATATGTCTTGAAACTGCATGAATAACTTTTTATATATTATATTTTAGTACTTATCGTTATGTTTTCTTAAAACTATTTCGATTAAAAATATATTATTAACATTGTTTATACTATTTATAGTTATATTTGACTACATATTATTATATTTTTAAAAATTATTTTATTTTAATATCTGTCAAATAGTATGTTTATTGATTTTGAAAGTTTAATAATTATATTTAATTACTGATAATATTGAGGACAGAAATATAATATATGATAAAATTTAAGAAATATTTAAAGATCACGATTGGAGAACTATCTTCTTCTTTTTTGAGTTTCTTTCTTTAATTAAGAGTGTCTCTTAAAGAAAATAAGGGGCTAGTTGGAAATGATCTTAGGTGATTGGGCACATAATTATTTCGAACGAAAAGCTTATAAATGGGTGGTCAGTATAATACTAAAAGCTTATAAATGGGTGGCCACTTTGAAAGTTTATTTCTCGTCGGAGTCCAAGTGGCGCTAGATGACTTTTGTTTCCCGATGTAGACTTGACCATACTCCTATATCAAATGCTTTTTCACTTCTTTTTTGTTCAATTAATGTTTTCGGGTGAAAAAAAGAGCAAAATCTTTTGTCTACTAATTTGGTGATATAAAGGTAATCAATTTGATGCACACTACTAACAAAAAGAGTTATTTTTTAGTTGTAGTTTGATGATTTAAAGTCTGTAGATTAATATTAAAGCTAAAATCAGTTCATACAGCTCAACCAATCACCCACACTATAATTTTTAATGAAAATAGATGGTTATTATCTAAATATATAGATTGTTTATCACATATTTCTTTCAATTCTGTTTTTGCTGAATTTTAATTGGATTTCATATGTCTCATGAACGATAAAATAGATCCAATGAGATATCAAATGGAATATGAACTAGTTATTCTGTCATGCATTACTGGCGACATAACTTTTTGTGTGTGTCGGATCGGCATTTGTCATAGGATCTTATTTAGTACCTTTTTCTTACGAATTACAGACGTAATTAACTGAGAATATGGGTACGAAATAAGATTCAATTTTATTTTATTTTGCTAAAAATATCTTATGAATTTGTATCAAAACATTTTTTTTGACTGAAAACATTAATTATGTTGATAAACATTTCACGTTATTTATTTATGTTTCTGATGTTTTGGCATTCATTTATTTCTGGTAATGCGTTCATATTTTCAGTAGTCATTGTAAAGTTGAAAAAAACAATTGAGTGACCGAAGGTGAACTAACTATTTACACAGTCGTTTTTCATTTATTAGGAGTGTATTTAACTGAAGTTTGACATGGTTTGTATTAAAATGATAAATCTACTATTATTCAAACATAGATTTAAAAAACATTTTAAAATATAGTGTTATAGAACTTATCATTTCATAAAACACTTTGAAATCCATTGTTCTTGAAAAAAGTTTAAATTGAATATTTTTAAGTACTTTAAGTGTTTCTATAATGTTTTTTTAATTATAACAATAAAAATTCAGATCTCATAATTTTAGATGATATTCTAGAATTATTCAACAAAAATTACATTAAATTCTCAGATTCACTTACAATTATCTAAAAACTCATTAAAAATTACACCATTTCAGATTTCCAATTCAATAAAACCTCCATAATTTTTAAGAATTTAAACTTAATTATACTCAGTGCCGACTTGTGTCTTGTGCACAAAGCACATTTGAAGAGGATCCACCAAAAGTTAAAAGAAAATTTAGTTAAAATTTAGGGTTGAATTTTGTCAAATTAGGATCTTATTTTGCAAATTATTTATTTTTTTCTCTTGAAAAGTTCTGATGATACCCCTTTAAAAACATCATGTTAGTAGTTAAGTATCTCAATTAAAAGACTCATGACATACATGATCTGTTATTATTATTATTATTATTATTATTATTATTATTATTATTATTATTATTATTATTATTATTTTTGATGATCCAAGTATTCAAATATTTTATGGAGTCTGAGTAGCACCTGACCCGCCAAAGATATCTCGAAAGACCACCGATTTCACTCCATATTAATTGACTGTAGTCAGACGTCGCGGAGTTAATAATTTCATATTAGAGGAAAATCGATCCCTGGCTTGAACCAACGAAACATTCTTTCTCTAGCCGAGACCATTATTATTTTTGATGTGGTTCATCTGTTATTATTTTTGGCCATCTGTTATTATTTTGGGTGAATAGATAACATAAATTGCATTCTATATCCAAAAAAGCCAAATTTCCTCTTTTTTTCTTACTACCTTTCCCTTTTATCTACAAAACTAATTTCCTTTTTATGTTTATTACACAAATATGCCAACAAATAATCATTCAAAAATATAAAACGGTGATGTATGGTTTGGGGAAAATATTAATATAATTAGAAAAAAAAGAAACTAAATAAATAGAGTGTACGATGGATGGAGAAGTTTATATATTACAAAATATGAATAATAAATAATTGATCGGCATGCAAGCTTTGTCAGACTTGACAATTTGTTTTTTGCTCTTCTTTTTATTTTCACCGACAATTTTTTTTACTTTCATGTCTCGTCTATTTATTTTTCCTACGATTTTTTTTTCCTTTCTATTTGGTGACACTTTTTTTTTAACTATTTTGTTGGCACTTTGATGATTTCGTTTTAACTCATTTGGATGTCTCCTATCCATAGCACTAAGGTTGTGACCAGTAATTTACAGAGTAAAAGAAAAGTATATCAAAAGTGAAAATGAGGGAGAAATATAAAATATGGTAAAGAGAGGAAAAAAGAAAAAATTAGTTTTACTAGATAGTAACTAGAGTAATTTAGAGAGAAAACAATTCTACTTGATTAGCAAATAAAAGTAATAATCTCCACCTCTTTTATTTACTCTTACAATGCTAACCAGTCATATTCTATATGTAAAAACAGACTATTGATTATAATTCAGATTCTTAAATTATTTTCATTTTCAACCACGACCCTTGATTTTTTTTTGACAAGGGCGACACTAGTTTTTTTACACTAAAATAATTTTATCATTATATTTTAAAATTGAAATTTACTATTAGAATTTAATATGTTCAATAAATATTTATTATGTAAGTATATATTATAATAAAATATATTTTATTTTACTCTTTTTATTGTATTTATCTTAGATATTTATTTAATTTCATATTTAACTAATATAATAACTGAATAATATTTAGTGGTGTAAATATGTATCACACTTTGATGTAGTACTATAACTTTACTAGAAAAAATTTAGTGTAAAACTAAACTAAAACGGTGTTTTACTGTTAGATTGGAGACTATCCGAAAATGATACATAATCACTCTTTTCTTATAAATATATACACATTTATAGAGTTGTATTTCCTAAAACATGCAAAATAACCTAATTTTCTCTGAAAATTCTTAATTAAAAATATCATGATTTTTAGTGTTGGGCTAAAAAAATTTTAGCGCAAAACTAAACTAAAATGGTGTTTTAGTGTTAGATTGGGGACCACCCGAAAATGATTCATAATCACTCTTATTCACATTTGTAGAGTTGTATTTCCTAAAACATGTAGAATAACCTAATTTTCTCCTAAAACTCATAATTAAAAATATCATGATCATGGTGCTGCAAGAAGTCACAAACAATAATATTCTCTTAAGGACCTTAGACTATCTACAATGGCCAATTTAACACTTTTTTACCAAAAAATAATAATATTCTCTTACCAAGTGTTTACTATTAATTAGTATCAACTCAAAGGTAATCGCAAAGCGTACGAATAATTGCTCTTCTGATAAACCTTAGATATCTTTTAATATGTCAAGACTGAAGAAATCAAAGTATGAAATGGGTTTTGTTTAGAATAACAAAAAAAAACCTACTAGACTGAATGTACTGTAGTGATTATAACGTAACGTAGGTTACAACCAAAAAAGGTCCTGTGATTATAAAGTCAGATTTTTAAGCTGCTGCAAGATGTAAATTTATGGTACCAAAAAGAGTATATCGTATCTCATAAACAAAATTAGTAACCTAAGACAAGTGGATTCATAACGTCTGTGCGAAGTAATTAACTAGGAATACTATTTTTTGGCGCTTCCGTTATATTAAACACACAAATTCTGAAAGGTATTAGCGATTTATTTACTTATCAAGTAAGTGATATTCTTTACTTTAAAAACAGTGGAAAAAAAAACAGTGAAAATAAAACGTTAATATATAACAGTTTTAGATTTACTGGGATCTGAAGTTAAGTATATGGAAACAAACATCAAGTCTCTTTGCCAAAAAATTGTTTGATGGATCTTGATGTCATATGAGATGAGTTTAATGTTTAAAACAAACAAAAAAAAAACAGACTCACATATATATATTACAGTTTTTGAAATTCGCAAATTAGTGAAACCAAATCAAAAAGTCTCCTAATAAAATAATCTATTTGATCGGATACGTTAAATACTACAAACTAAGAGTAGACTTTCTTGTTGTTGTATACATCATCGTTCAACAGAAAACTTACATGTTAGACAATTATACATGGAGAATCGACAGTTCAGCTTACAACATATATGAGTTTCCGAGAAGTAGCATTTTATAATTGTCTTTATCTGAAAATTATTAGATAATTTGTATAAAGGATGATAATAAATAGTGTTCAACTTTAATATACACAGAAATAAATTAACACAGCAAACTAATATTGTATAACTTGAATTTTAAGAAAATGATATTCGTCCGATGATTTTGTTCTAAGCTCATAAAGTATAGATGTTTCTTTTCACACAACATGCAATTTAATAAAGAGATCTCTTTAATAAACGTATACAACTCATCCTGTTCGTTGAGTAGCAGAGAAATACTTGTCTTGTTAGCACAAGCAAGAGCGTATCAGAGAATCATATCACTTAGATTTTATAACTTGTACGGCTTAATAACAGATGTCATATCATAAATGTTAAAATAAGTGACATAAGATTCCGAAAGATTCTTCTAAATACTTTAAACTAAGAATCCATTTGATTATATCAGGAATATTTTATATGTACGTAGGCAGGGGCATCTCCATGAAAATAAATAAATTTTAAAATCTGCCACATATAACTTTTCAAATATCCAAATACTTTATTTAAGAAATGTCGGAATTGAACACTTATGATGAATTTTTAAATAAGACTTCCCGAAAATGCAATTCTAAAATATATAGATAGTCTCCACCTAAGATGAATAAATGGTGGTCAGAAGTAGATATGCGTAATGTTTGTCCAATAAAAAGAGAGATTTAAGATCTGATTAAGAATTTAAGATGGTTAATTAGATTTTTAATTGGTAAGTAGCTTTCATGGGGTTTAAACGCGATTAGGTGGCTGAAAATAGTCTTTAGGTGGAGATGAGAAGAATAGACAATCAGCTGACTTTTCTGACTACTAATTAGGTTACGTAATTTTTATCTATTTACTAACCCTTGGCGTTAAAAGTACTTTGTGTTGTGAGAATATCGGCGAACAAATCAAGCGGACTATATATGTAGCGGAAAGTACAATAACATAAGGATTTTATTTAATCTTTGAATGCATAAAATCAATGTTTTTTTTTCAAATTCGTTGAGATTTTTATAGATTTACCAAAACAAGAAACAAGTAGAAAATTCATAATTTTATTAATCAAATGATAAAATTCAGTACAAACTTAAGAATAAAAGAATATATATATAAAACATAAAATTTTAAAACAATAAAAATAATTATTTAAATTTAATATAACTAATCAAATAAATAATAAGATATTTGAAATATTTATCTGTATCATTTTTTCGGATCGGAGAAGATTCGTCTTCGAATCTTGTTCTACGCTAGATATTCTTTCTCTATAACTAGTGATGTCAACCGAGAACCTGGACCGCGGGACAGGTCCGTTAAGGCTTGGGGCGGGGCGGGTTTGGGCCCATGTTTTGATATCCCGCAATGTTGCGGGCCTCGCGGGAAAGGAACTGTGCGGTATGGGCTTTATGCGGGATGGCCCAATCGAACCCGCGGTAACCCTAAAGTCCCGCAACATCTTCTCTTCTCATTTCGTCAGCCACCTTTAGAACATAAGAGAGAGAGAGAGAGTGACTGATTGAGAGAGAGGAAGACGAGTCGCCACCGTTAGAAATGGAGCTCCGGCGACGGCGATAAGCTCCGGTACTCGTACCTCGGGTTCTAAACTTCACAGATCAAACTCCTGTCTCGGGAGATAAGTTCTTGACTTAAACTCTCCGCGAACTCCTTTTCCACCGTAGACCGGCGATGGTTTCTTCAGCGACGGCGACCGCATGCATGTCACAGGTAAAGAAAGATCTATGTAGTTACTGTATATTTTTTCTTTTTTGGAGTTCTAACAGTTTTACTCGTTTTCAGGTGGGTGAAGACGTAAAGTGGGCACTCTGCTTCGATTCACTACCGGTTCGAGTTCCATAAGATGCATGCAAGATCCGAATATATGTAAGACTCTCTAAGACTCCTCCTTCCTCAAGAAAAAGATCGAAGCTCATAGTTGTTGTTTGAAATAGAGATTCGCTTTGTTTACTTGTTTGAAATAGAGATTCGCTTTGTTACTTGTTTGAAATAGAAATTCGGTTTGTTACTTGCAACTATATAGTTCTGACTTCTGCGGATCTTCGCCGTGTAGCTAATGAAAAATCATTCAAAAGAGTGAAGACTGATTGTTCGTTGGCTACAGGGCAAGATCCGCATTGAAGTTAAAACAACTTGAAATTATATGGTTGCTTGTTGCATGTTGTTTCAATTGTCTGTCCTGGTTCGCTTGAAGTTTAGTGATTCAGTTTCTGATATCTCTTTTATTTTTGTAGGTGAACAAGGATGAGGCTGGTTATGACGGTGAAAGCGGTGTAGGCTCAACACGATATAGCTGGTTATGGTGTTGACTTAATGTATGTGTTGAGCACACACCTGCTTTCCTGTTATAACCAGCCGCTGTCTTGCTTGTTTAAGAAAACCATATACTAATGAGAACTAAAAGCATGGTAAGTCTTTAGTTTGTACTCATGTTCTTAAATCTTAATCTTACATCAACATCAAGTCTCTGATATGTTTTTTTTTTGGTTGGTTGCTTCGATTCACTACCGGTTCGAGTTAGAGTTACAAAGCGACCGTTCGAGTTACAAAGCGACTTCTGAGGGTATGATTCACTTCCCTTCTTCCTCGTTGTTAACTGATAAGTAGTGTTGTCATAGAAGAGATTACTTGTTTTGACTAGTTCAGCGGATTTTAGCTGCGTAGCTAATGAAAAATCATTCAAAGGAATGAAGGGTGATTGTTCATTGGCTACGCTGCTGAATCCGCTGCGAAGTTAAGACAAGACTCTCTATGTGTATCTGATGTTTCTCGTGTTCATAAGTTATGTAATCATGTCTCTGATGTTTAGTTGTCTCTGATCTCTCTTTTGGTTTTGATTGTTTTCTTTGTCGACCTGTTGGAGTCTTGGTGAACAAGGAGGAGGCAGGACCTCAGGTCATGGACCAGCCTTTCATTCCGTGAAACTATCTTCAGGACCTCAGGTTAGTCACTTAGCAATAAGATATTGTGAAAAGAAGCTGATGTAGATTAGAAGTTAGAGCTCGCTAAGTTGATTGGAGAACTCGTTGTCTTGCTTAGAAATAGGAAGAATTGATATGAATGTTTAAGCTGCTTGTCCTCAAGCAATTTTAAAGTTTCATACTCTAAGTATAAAATTTAATTGCAATATTTGTGGTTTAAAAAAAAAATAAAAAAACCCTAAGACCACTAACCCACGTATCTTTTCTTAGGGCACGAAGCCGTAACTTAGTTAGAAACTTAGAATTATCGGAAAAAAAAACCGTGAGAGCTGAGAGCCTGAGAGACGATATGGGATCAAGAGGCGAATCAGACGATCAGTTGACGTATGATACTAACTACACGCCACCGGCTACGTTGGATTTTGAGACTCAACAACTCATTGCTAGACTTGGTGCAGCTGCTGAGATCGGTAGTCAACCCCGTGATGAAGAAGTTATTGCAAGAGAGAAGCAAAGCAGCAAAAGAAAGCTCATCAGTTTGGTTGATTCGGAAGAGGACTCTGATGTTGAGATCACTCCAACATCTCAAACAACAAAGCCTCGGAGACCAACCACTTTTGGAACTGCTTCGCAGAAATCCATGGTCCAATCCACACTAGAAATTGGTAGTGGCTCATCCAAGCAGGCGTGTAGTCAGAAGAAGTATGTTCCTGTGAAGTCGGTTATCCGTGGAGGGAGAAGAACCAAGGGCGTGTCTAAGGGCTCCGGTAGTCAGTCTCAGAAGAAGAAGAAGAAGAAGATGGAAGAGGAGATACCGGAGCTTGAGGATGAACTGGATGAAGAAGGGCTTGATGAGCTTGAGCTCGGGGAAGAGGAAAGGGAAGAGAGGCAACGATCAGATGTGTGGAAAGATTTTACGGTGGTCCAAAAACCCAATGGAAAGCAGAAAGCTGCTTGCAATCATTGCAAGAGGGAATATGCATGGCAGTCCCACTCGCATGGAACCAGTGGGTTGAGAAGGCATCGTATGAGATGTAAAATATATCCAAGGAATGGAGGAAGGCAGCAGCAACTCAATGTCGATGGAAGAGTTGTGTCTCGCAAGTATGATCATGCTGTGTTCAGACAACTGGTAGCTAAGACAATAGTCCAGCATGATCTACCGTACTCCTACGTGGAGTATGAAAAGGTGAGAGACACATGGAAGTATTTGAATGCTGATGTCCAAACCATATGTCGAAACACAGCGAGAGCTGATGTGTATCGCTTATATGAAAGTGAGAGAGACACGCTGAAGAGAGAATTGGCTAGTCTTCCTGGACGAGTCTCTTTCACCTCGGACTTGTGGACATCAGTGAAACGGGAAGGATATATGTGTGTGACAGCACATTACATTGATCGGAATTGGAAGTTGAATAGCAAGATCCTGACGTTTTGTGCTCTACCACCACCACATACTGGTATGAATGTTGCTATTCAGCTCCTTGATTCACTAAAAGAGTGGGGAGTTCATAAGACAGTGTTCTCGGTGACGTTAGACAATGCCACCAGTAATGACTCGATGCAAGATATTGTGAAGTCACAGCTGAATTTGGATGATGCTTTGCTGTGTGGAGGAGAGTTTTTCCATGTGAGATGTGCAGCGCACATTCTTAACCTCATAGTACAAGATGGGTTGAAGGTAATTGGAGACTCTTTGCACAAAGTAAGAGAGAGTGTTAAGTATGTAATGTCATCGGAAACACGTGAAAACTTGTTCCAGAAATGCGTTGAGGCTGCGGGTGTAGTAGAAACTGGGGGTCTACTCCTGGATGTTCCGACAAGATGGAACTCCACTTTCTTTATGCTTGAAAGAGCCATCAGGTACCGTCGAGCCTTTGCCAAGTTGGAGACATTTGATAAGAAGGGTTATAAAATGGCTCCCACTGCTGAGGAATGGACAAGAGCTGAGAATATCTGCAATTTCTTGGGTCTGTTTGCTGTAATCACGACCTTGATGTCTGGTTCGAACTATCCTACTTCAAACTTGTATTTCTATCAGGTTTTCCAGATCCATAATTGGCTTCGGATCAATGAGGAAAGCGAAGATGAGATTGTGAGATACATGGTGCCACCGATGAAAGAGAAGTTCGATAAATATTGGGATGAAGTCAGTGGTCTTTTTGCAATGGCAGCAGTCTTCGATCCAAGGTTTAAGCTTTCCATTGTCGAATGCTGCTTGGAAAAGCTTGACATGAGTACACGTGATGCAAAGCTAAAGAACTTGCGTGAGAAGCTTAGTATTTTGTTTGAGTCGTATGACAAAAAATCCAAGAATAGCTCACCGTCTACAGAGCCACGAGAGACTGTTTCGCAAAAAGCTTCTGGAGCAGGGACAATGGGACTGTTTGAGAACTACGGTGTGAGTGTTTATTAATTTTTAAACCTTTTGTTCATCTCTCTTTTCATTTCTAATTTTTTTCTAAATAACCTTCTTAGGATTTCTTTGCATTTCGCAAAGTCAGTGGGGTTGCGACTGGAAAAACACCTCTAGAAGCTTATCTTGATGAACCACCTCTGGACATTACTAATTTTCAGAGCTTGGACATCCTCGATTGGTGGAAGGATAATGCCCATCGGTATGGGGATTTGCCTGCAATGACATGTGACCTGCTAAGTATTCCAATCACAACAGTGGCTTCAGAGTCCTCTTTTAGCATTGGATCTAGAGTTCTTAACAAATACAGGAGCCGTCTTCTCCGAAAAAATGTGCAAGCTTTGATATGCACTAGAAATTGGATCAAGGGATACGAATCTTATGCACATGGTAATTAATTCACATTATTATTTCTTGTAGAGTATCATTATCCCTTAGTCCTAAGTAAATGTAATTTCTGATATTTACAGATGAAGAAATCGATGGTGATGGTGAAGAAGAGAAAGTGCCATCATTTCAGTCCATTGTCAATGGGGAAAATGAAGATGAGGAAGCTTGAATTGTTATTTTGATTTGGTGTTTTTATTTTTTACAGTCTGCTACATCTTGTTTTACTTGCTTGGTTTTGTTTTGACTGCTATTTGGTGTTTTTCTTTATTTAAAATTTGTTAAGACTAAACATCTCAGCTTCTACATGCACTATAAGTCGAGCTTGTTTGTGTGTACATGACTTCAAGAACTGATATGAATTGAAATTGACTACAAGAACAATATGAAGTTAGATATGTAGTATAAAAGCCTAAATTGTACAGCTTTAACACGTACATGAAGCGTCCTCGTCTCCTGGAGCAGCATGCAGCGTCAATACGTGTTATGGAGCAGCACACAGCGCTTAGAAGTCGATTGGTGCACCTGAAGGTTCGCAGCCCGCGGGACGACCTGAAAAGGCTTGTGCATTTCGGCGGGTCGGGCTTGGGCCGACCTTTTGGAGACCGCATCCCGCGCGGGCCTGACCCGCCTTAACCCGCAAAAGAAAAAACCCGCAGCGGTCCGGGCCGGGACGGGACGGAACAACCCGTTTGACATCACTATCTATAACTTTCTTTGATTGATCCCGCACTTGACATATCGCTGAACTATTTTTAATATTCATCGTGGTGAATATTTCTTCAATAATAGCATAGACAAACTTTTTCAAAGCCACCGTGACATGCCAAGTCTTTTTTACTTATTAACTCATTGCTGAAAGAGTAGCCAAGTGTGATACCAAATCTTCTAATGCAAATATAGACCAGTTACCTTCTTCAGAATTTGATGTTTCACTTTTTACAACAAAAAAATCCCTCGCGTCCATTTTTGTTGTTTTATCGGGACATTGTGCGTTTTTGTTGTTTTGAACGGATCTTTGCGGAATATGTACCTGGTTTCATAATTATCATGTCTTCACCAATATTGATCATATATTGGAGGACCAATAATTTTTTTGTACTTCTTGTACAAATCTTCTGTGGAATTCATCCGTAGGATAATAACTTCTGAGCAACATAGTAATCGGAGAAACATAATTAATTTGATTAAGAAACCAAAGTGCCAGTTCTGATACCGACTGATGTAACGGAAGTTACGCCAATACAAATCTTATTTAGTATTTAAATACATAAGATCGATGTTTTTTCAAATCTATTGAAATCTCTATAAATCTACCGAAAACAAAGAACAATTATTTTTTTAAATCAAATTAAAAAATACTCAATACAAACTTAAGACTAAAAAACTATATATAAAAAAGCTATAACACTCTAATTAATAACAATAGTTATCTAGATTTAATTTAATTAATAAAATAAACAATAAAATATTCATAAATATTCCAAATACTTACGTACATCGCTATATAATCCAGCTAAATATTTAAGCCCACCATATGGCGTAGGCTGTTTCCTACATCAAATATTTTTTTTATCAACTCTTATCAAGAAAACCGGAAGTAAGCAAAAAATCAAAACCTAAGTCTGAAATAAAACAGATATAGTTTAATCTAAATTTTATTAGGTTATCGTATTTATTAAATGTTTGTTTATGCTTGGTTTAAAAATTATGAATTCAAATTTTTTTGGGTATCTTTTAAAAAAATTGTGGTTTACTTTATCTTTCGTTGTTGATAGGAAACAAAAAAATAATCTCGGCGAAGTTTGGAGGAAATGGAGGCAGCACATGACTATGTGCATATGCATTTGGACATTCTTTTAGATTCGAAACATTTTTTTGGATTTTGATTTTTTTGGTATTAATGTTATATACTTCATTCAGTATTTTTTTTATTGGATTTGGTTCAGTTTTGACTAGGTTTACATCGGTTTGGACATGTCTCTTAAAAACCAATAATTACCCGAACACCCATTAGATATGGTATGCACTAGGTACTTATCGAAAATAATCATATATATATATATAATTTGGTTGGGCTTTTTAAAATTAAAACTACCTAAGTTTATCGAAAATACTCTAATTACATAAACTATAAATCATAGTCTCACGGATTTTTTTTCACTTTTACTGTAAATCTGTGCTGATCTTTGACGTCGCTATATAATTTGAGAGTGATAAAGAAAAAGGCTGGCATGTGGTGCAATTTCATCCCAACAGCTCTCCAAATCTCGAAACATTAGTAAAAAAAAGTAAAATTTATTTATTCATTCGATTAACAACTGGCACTTTTTATTTTGCTATAATATTTTGTACATGAATATATCAAGTGAAGGTGTAATACATTTCAAGGTATCAATGAAATTGTAGAGAGCGGAAACAGATTCGTTTCCTAGCAAATTTTTAATATTTTGAAACTGTCAAGGTTGGTATTGAATTGGATAACCAAGAAGAAATTATGCTATTTTTTTTTCTTTTTTCTTTTTTCTGGTCAAAATCAATGGAGTCTTTTAAGTTGGAAAAAGAAATAAAAGAAACAAGTTTTTTTGCTCTGAGCTCACGACTAGGTTTTGTTTTCGGTTCGCACAAACCCAATAAACACATCAAGAACCGGCCCGGTTAACATTCTGGTCCAATAAAATGATCCAAACCAGAACAATCCAACAAATGAAAAGCACAATCCTTGTCTCACCTAAGAAGCAATTTCCAACCGTCGATTCATTAGGCCCGGATCGCCATCCTCAGCCGTACAATGAAAACTTAATCGAACGGCTATTATTTAGTAGTCTTTTTTATAAATCTCTACATCTCTGCTTCCTCCTATTCACAATCTGAATATCTTCTTTGAATCTAGAGAAAGTTTCCAAAGAAAAATGTCAGGAAGAGGAAAGGGAGGAAAGGGATTGGGAAAAGGAGGAGCGAAGAGACACAGGAAAGTTCTGAGAGACAACATCCAAGGAATTACCAAGCCTGCGATCAGGCGTCTTGCTCGCAGAGGAGGCGTTAAGCGAATCAGCGGCTTGATCTATGAAGAAACGAGAGGAGTTCTGAAGATCTTTCTCGAGAATGTGATCAGAGACGCCGTCACTTACACCGAGCACGCGAGGAGGAAGACGGTGACGGCAATGGATGTGGTTTATGCTTTGAAGAGACAAGGACGTACTCTCTACGGATTCGGTGGTTGAATCGTTTCCGATTTGTTGTGTTGTTGCTACTTTTATTAAGTCTTGCGGTCTAGAAATTTAGCTTTAATTGCAGTGTTGTAACGAAGTTCTTCTCTTTATCGGTTAATGGAAATATGATTAATCAGATCTCTTTCTTTCGCTGATAGAATTCAAGTTTTTATTAAATCTGATTACGATGACACGGTTATCCTCATGAATTGGAATTGTTGCTGATGTCCAGAAATTTATATTGCTTAAACTATATTGTGATATTTCGGTATTTTTTTTGGCGTGATTTTAATACCCATTTGTGAAAATTAGTAAAATAAAACTAATTTTCGGCACTTCCCTGTCCCAAGTTACTTAGCATATCACTGTGATGTTGTGTTTGAATTGAATTGCATTGTCGAAGTTTGTTTATTAGCAACATAGTTCTAAAAAAAACTTTAAAATAGCGAGAGAAAGAGAGAAACCCTAGTTGCAGAAGCTCTAGCTCCGGCCGCCGCTCCGTCGGTTTGCCGGGGGCGACCTCCATCTTCCCTTCCTTTTTTTTCTTTGCTCTCATTCTTCCCACCATCCCTTAGTTGATATGCAATCTGCTCTGTAAAGGCCGAGAAACTCCGGAGTTGCTGCGTGCTTGACGGAGGCGGTTCCCGAGCCCTTGTGGAGAGACGGCGAGACCCAAGGTGAGGCGGTGGAGAAGGGAGTCGGCGTTTAGGACTGAAGATCCAACCGGATCTGGTTTTCTCTTCTTCAGCTCTCCGGTGAATCTTCACGGCATCAGCGCGTGGTTCCGGTGAGACGCCTTCTCCACCTTAGATCTGCTACTTTGTGTAGCGGTGTGGTGGTTGGAGGAGAGGTACGACATATGGTGAGCAGAATTTTGTATCCTAGTTCTCGGGGACAACACGCGCCAAGCTTCACGATGACGGAATTGTCACCCGGAGTAGTGGGGTTGGTTGGAGACGCGTGGCGAAGCTCGGCTTTCGAGCACCGGCAGATGGGTCGCGACTCGCTCCGGTGGTCGACCTCCGCATTTCTTCAAGCCGCGATTTGGTATACTGGACGCGTGAGCTGCTGCCAAGGTCCGTCTTTCAGTCCGGTTCTTGTGACCGGTTTTTTGGCTGTGAACCCAACCGCTGGTGGTCCTAAGCTGAGTCTGATATGCGCCTTGGTGTGGATACTGTTGGTCACGGGCTGAATTCCTATCATTTGGGATTAACAGTTTGTCCTTGAATTGATCTCCAAACTTAGTTTTTGCTCTACTTGGTACTGGTTGTGGCTATCGTGGTCTATTTTAGGGAGAAACATGTCCCAAAGCCCTCAGATATACGGAGAGGAGTATGCGTCGGTTTGGCGTTGAAGTGACTGGTCAGTCTAATTCTTCCGATCTCTAATCCAGTTGCAAAGTTCTCCAATAGAAAACCTCTCTCAATAACGAGAAGAAGCTCCATTCCGGTGATGAAGCAATGGCCGAGCCTAAAAGACAAATCAATAGAGTCATTTGCTATGTGTTTGTTAGAATTCTCATTATTGGTATCTGTTGGTTTAAGGATATGTTTTGTAATTAGTGGTAGAATTTAGTGGTGTAAGAGACGGTTCATTCCGGGTTGTGGGATGTTCTTGTTCTCGTAGTGGTGAAAAATGCAACATCGGATTGATTCGGGTAGCGTAGGATCCTTCTAAGTGTTCCTAGGTGATACTAGATTCCGGTGTTGTATGTGGGGTGAAAATCTTGTGAGGTTGTAATCCTGTTACCATGATTTGGATAATGAAAAGTTGAAGTTGAGCAAAAAAAAAAAAAAAAAACAAAAAGAAAAATCCAAAATTTTCGTTTTATAGTACTGTGAAATTGAACCGCGAAGCTAAAATTTTAAGTTGTTTTGTTAGGCGGCAAACTTCTAGAGAGTCTGAAATTTTCAGATGTTTTAAGAAAACCCACAAATTAAGGACCGCACGCCACATCATCAATCCAGGATAAAACTTTGCAAACGATGCATAAACCGTTAGATCATAATCAGATAATCAAATGTCAGTATAACTTTGAAAAATAAGGAAAAAGAAAGGGCCCTACCGGATTCGAACCGGTGACCTATTGATCTGCAGTCAATTGCTCTACCACTGAGCTAAGGACCCCTCTTGTTTAACTATTGGATATAGAAATATATTAATAAATATACAAGATGTTCAAATTATGATCCAAGAATCATTATTATTGATAATGCAAGTAGAGTCATGTGGTGTTCAAAAAAAAAAGCAAGTAGTCATATAACCACAATAACGTATTTTCGATTCCAAAACATACATTTATAGATTGTAACAAAAAAAAAGTATTAAGGTAGAGACTCGAGACACTGTAGTTTCTACATTGGATTAAGCTAGAAACGCAATAATTTAAACGAGCTTTCAAATGAGTCACGTAGTATCTATATGTCTGTTTCCATCCCAAAACACGATCGGATTAGAGAGACTGATGCAACGACCATAACTCCTGCGAATATCGTCGGCACGCAAAGGTCGAAAGCTGATCGCTTAACTGTTTCAGACGGCACGCACACCATCTCTCCCGGTAAATCAATTGAAATCCTCACCAAACCATTTCCTCCGTCGCAGAGATTTGAAGAAGATGACAATGTAGACACAAACGCCATCTCTGGTGCGAAAGACGCAAAACCCACCGTCAGCATTAGGAGCAATGTCCACGTGGCGGCTTGTACAATAACCTGCCAAGGCGCCGCTGAGATTTTCCTAAGAATTGGCTCCATTGGAAACGATCTGAGTGAGATTTGCCTTAAGGAAGAGGAGCAAAAGAAAGATGCGATTTCTGCGTGTGTGACAAAGAAGAGTGGGAGAGAGGACGCTTGCACGTTTAGTGAACTCCTCTTCGATTTACAGTTTTGCCATCTCTTCATCCAAAAATAATATATGTAACGAAATTTATCAATACAATCAGATATTATATTATTATAAGGTTGTGGTGTTGCTTAATTAAAATTATAAAATGGTGGCTAGTGGGTTTTATTGATGAACATCACCTAACTAACCAACGACCGAGAAATGTCCACCGCAAAACTAGTTTCAGTTTGAAGGTGTTGTGTAATGATAGTGTAGAGGACCGTGAATAGTTGGGAATTGTCCAGTCATTAGCTTTTACAATGATGATGTGTGTAACAACCAGGTGGTAGTTTTCAATTCCAGTAAAGTTTTGTGGCTTTGACTTAATCAAAATGTAAGTATGTGGCAGTAGTTTACCGAAAGTAAATGATTAACCTCTCAAGTTAGTGATGTATTAACTATTTATATTCTTGTTGACAGGTGAGGTTTAATTAGATACTAATATGAGTCTTACAAGTGAACCAATAAAGAACATCCAATTCAAACTCTCTCTCGTTAGCTTTTGTGTTTGGGCTATGGTTGAATGATATTTTTTTACAAGTTTAGCAACTGTGGCTCCCTAGAAGATCACATCTAGTTTAAAAATAGGCTAAATGAGAGTAATTTCAGGTTAAACTAATTCGAAGAATGAGAGTTAAACATAAAGAGACGATTAATCATTCCATATTCTATTACACAGTAACCAAATCATAAAGCTAAGAGAATCATAATCCATAACAAAAGAAAAAAAAAAAACTCAAAAGCGCTCAGATCTAGAATCCTAACAAGTGATTTCATTCAAGAGCTAGTAAACTTAGTAACAGCCTTAGTTCCTTCAGACACGGCGTGCTTAGCGAGCTCACCAGGAAGAACAAGTCTAACAGCTGTCTGGATCTCGCGAGAAGTAATGGTCGGCTTCTTGTTGTACCTTGCGAGTTTGGACGCTTCCTGAGCAAGCTTCTCGAAGATGTCGTTGATGAAGCTGTTCATGATCCCCATGGCCTTGCTCGAGATTCCGATGTCTGGGTGGACTTGCTTAAGAACCTTGAAGATGTAGATCTTGTACGTCTCGATGTTCTTCTTGCTGCGCTTCTTCTTCTTGTCGGTTGCGCCGATGGCTTCCTTTGGTAGCTTCTTTCCGGCCTTGGGCTTCTTCTCCGCTGGTGCTTTCTCAGCTACCTTCTCTTCCTCCACTGGCTTCTCTGCGGCGGCGGCGGCGGCGGCGGGTTTCTTCTCTGCTGGTTTCTTTCCTGCCTTTGGTGCCATCGTGAATCTCTCTCTCTTTTTCTTTGATTTTCTCGGAAAGAGATTTAGGTTTTGGGATGAAGGAACTCTGAAGCGTCTGGAGATATTAAGAAGGAAGAAAAAACACATTCTATTGGATAAGATTTATTCACGAGGATCGCTGACGTAAGACGACTATGTCCGTTGGATGGATGAGATTATATATCTAAATCAACGGCTGTTAGATATGTTAGATATGTGTTTTTTCTTTTCGGATCCCTGACCTGGACCATCGCGTTTTATCTTTGGTAAGGTGTGATATAATTATAAAGAAAATAAATAAATGCGAGTAAAACATTTATTGAGTTATTTCTAATTGATTGAAAAACGCTAACAAAACATAAAATTAACATCAAGTTTAGTATTGAAAAGAGATTAAGAAAGTTGGTTGAGAAAAGAAAGAAAGAGACGAGTATAAATGTGTCTTACTAATCAAACTACTGTTCGACGTGTATTAACACTCTAAAGAGATGAGTTGATGATCAAAGTGTATTAACACTCTAAGAGATGAGTTGATGATCAAAGTGTACTAACACTCTAAATCGTGATTATCATACTAAGATTTGATCTTCGTTTAAGACTTTCGAAATCCAAATTGTTCCAGTTTCTGCCAGACTGAAACCAAATCGAGCATATGACCAAATTGTTCCAGTTTGGTTTAATATATACTAGAAATTGATCTGTGCATCCGCATAGTATTGGTTTTTACAGTTTTATTTATTGATATTTATTTTTATATTAATGTTATATATTGTAGATGATTCATAATATAAGTAATTTTATTCAAAAGACCTTAAACAAATTAGATAGGTTGTTTTTATTATAAACTAGATCTTTTCTCCGCGCTACGCGCGGATTATATCATTATTTTTTATATTTAAAAATAGTTTAGATTACTTTACACTAAAAAATTCATTAAAAAAAATTGACAATACTTAAATATTTTTAATTTTGATTCTCTAAATCGATGAATTTTACTATATTTTGTATTTTGATGCATTTATTATTTATATACATATGATTTTAGCTTTTAAATTGTTCCTTTTTAAAGTAGTTAAATAAACTTCATTTCAGATAAATATATTAATATTTGTTATAAATGTATTGTATTTCAGAAATATTTTACTATATTTTTGATAAATATTTGGATGATAATAGTTTTTATAATTAATCATTTTCACTCAATTAAATCTTTAAATCTTGAATCAGTATTTTGTTTTAACTTTTTTGAGAAAATTAATTTTTATATTTGTGTTATTTTGTAATCATATTATGTTGGGAAATATCCTAGGATAGCAATAAAAAAATCTATGTCACAAATATAGACTCTAAGGATCAAAATGACCAAAATGTTTCATGAAATAGGTAAATATACACTTATACCCCTAGGGTTAACTAATCCAAACCTTAGGGTTTAGATTTAAGGGGTGGAGATTTGAGATTGAGATTTAAAATTTTATAAAATAAAAAATAAATATTAAAAATTTGAAAATAAAATTTTTGAAAATAGTTTCAAAAAGTATTTTCGGATTACAAAAAGAAAATTTGAAAAAAAATTATAAAAAAAAATTATAAAAAGTTCGAATTTGAACACATATAATCTAAAACTATAAAAAATTATTTATTTTTGTTTTATATATATATCTAGAGTATTACGGTCTTTTTACCTATTAAATAAAATATTTTGGTCATTTTCCTTCTAGTGATCTATTTTTGTGATAAAAACTTGAAAATTGTCTATTTAGAAGAATTGCCCTATTATGTTTAATATTAATTTAATTTAATATAATTTTTGGTAAGTATATTAAATATGTCATATTGCATAATTATACACTTGTGTCATATGCATTTCAGAAATTATTTTAGAAGTTTATTCCTAAAATTTGCAACATATTATATTTTCTTAATATTTACCTAACAAAATTAGTCAAGAATATTTATACCAAAAAACCGACTCAGAATCAACCCAAAAATCAAATTCTCATACTCTGTTAGACCTAGCCTATATCCTCGAGCGGCTCTTATAGTGTTATATCTGAATACTCATATCAAACCCAACCCGCACCGGAAACCGAACAATTTTTTTGAAAAATATTTGAAATTTTTAATTTTTAATATTTCTATTATATTTATATATATGTAAATGAGTTAATATGGTTTTCACTAACTTTAAGTTAAATCACATTTAATAAATCATAACCTATTTAAACTCATTAAACTAAATGAGAGTCATTAATAATCCATTTCACCACAAATAAATATAATTGTAACTACATTAATAAGAAAATATAATATGTGATAGAATTTCAAAGGGCGGGTAAAATTTATCATTGTCCTAGTAACATCAGTATTTATATTTTGAAACATCACATGTATTTATCCCTAAATAATAATGTGATCGAACAATGTATTTGAAAACATGTATTTTTACTTTAGGTTTGTACAAACTGCATATAATTTATAGGACTTGTACTTATACCCATTTATTAAATTTGGGTTTGTACAAACTGCATATAACTTATAGACCTCGTACATTTATATGAACCTATAATTCTTAAAAATGTCAGATATCTTAAATCATCTTGTAACGAAAAACACTTTAGGTAAATCTCAATACAGTTCTTCTTCCCCAACCTGTTAGAACCACTGATGAGTTGATCATGTCTTCATTTTAGGTTTTTGGGGATGATTCTTTTGCGGTATGTAGTTGGGATTGGGAGATCTCCTATACGGTAGCAACAAATATCCACTTGCTCTGTTTTCTTTTGTTTTATGAGTATTTGACTTGGTGTATTTTTGTTCTTGAAGCCACATGTCGTAGGTTCAGACAAAAGAAGTCTCAGTCACAACAAAACAAAAGCTATGATCATAAGTAATTTACTATTTATCAAAATCCTACAAATTTTGAAAATGTGGCCATTACTTCTGTATGTTAAACTCTATTTGGGTGATATCAATGAAAAAATAAAACATACATAAAAAAAAAGAAATAAAACTATTACATTATTACTAAAACAGATGAAAGAAAGATGAGATACTTGGTAAATCGGTCACCTCGAATGACTTTGCAATCACCTGAGGATTATCAAACAATATCCAGATTAGAATAAGGTCTATGAATCATAAAAGCATCCTACAAATCTATGATAAATCTGTGAAACCTCGTAGAACACATAAATAAAATAATATTTCAGCTGCACGTTTGGTTACCCTGCATATGATAACAGATTAAAAATAAAAATTATTCACCCACATGTGTCTAGTAGTTACAAATACACAGAATTCCAGAATAGAACTTGCTCGAAACCTGTAAAATAATGTGATATCAGCTCATGCGTAACAGAAAATAAAGGTAAAAGTATAGAAACTACTCCACAAAATTACAAATACCAAATGGTCAAAGTTTTTCTGCAGTCACTACAACTAAGCCATGAGAGAAAATCAAATGCTTAAAATTACCATGGTTCTGTAGGATGCAGATCCAGAGACTTAACTCTCTCAAACCTTTGAGCTAATTCTTTCTGATCCAAGAAAATAACATATAGCGAATCATTAAACACAGCTTAAAACCATAGTGAATCTTTAAAATACAATACCTTAACTGATCAAAATCTTTTATTCCCATTCGATCGTTGAAGGAGGCTTTGATGTAATGTCTCGAACCACATGAGAGTTTACTCCTTGAATACTGTTAGAGATTTTCCGGAAAGTATCATCCAGAAACTTGTGCTCAAAATTGGAGCCTGCAAAATCACCACCAATCTTAGTACAATCACAATACAGATTCGTGTTTGCGTTTACACAACTAAACCAAGCAAACAGGAAGGCCACCCATGATACGTAGCACTGAAGACAAATACTTTTTATCCTAAGAATCAATATACTTTTTGTCTATATTTGATGGAGACATAAAGTTACATCACAGATAGTGAAGAAACGTTTAAACAGGTATGAGACACACGAAATATACATATATACATGAGTTTAGATACTCAAATACATGAAACAAACAGTCCTAAAGTTCTCAAATATAAAAAATACTCACAATAACTGAATTGACCAACCTTAAGTATTCACATCAACAAAGTAGCAAGTCGAATGGTCAAACGGGTTCTATATGGATCGGTAATAAGAAAAGTAAGAAGTTTACCAATTTGCAGTCATTCTGTCTTGGCTTGTAACTGCGCGATGAGAAACGACATAGAATCTGTTCTCTTCTCACCTTGCACTCCAACTGATATTACTTGAAAGAAAACTTCAAAAGTTTCTTGATGAATCAAAGAGAACCGTCTGATTAATATATTGCAAACATGATGAGGATAATCAAAGTGACCATGAATCAAAGATAAACGCCAACTGAACATTAGTCGCTAACCTTCGATAATCATACGTTTTTCGCTTGGCCGATAAGTTTCTGGGGGCAAGAACCTGAAATAAAAATCCTCATTTTTGTTAGCTAAACATTCTAAACACTCTGATCGCCACAGACGTCAAAAACGTCAGAATCCCCTCCGAACCGGTCTTCGCTCTTCTCGTCGTGTGCACAACCTGCAATAATTTTGGTACATGTCTTGACTCCGCCGACGTTAACCCTCTCTACCGCTCCATCTGTCTATTAACTTCAGAATCAAATCCCAAATTAGAATCCCAGACAACTAAAGGACGGGAAGAAAACACTAATCCTACTTACCTTGCTGTTACTAAAAGTAATATAGAGCTAAAGGAGAAGCCAGACGTTAGGGGAGGGACGATTTGCCTTCATTGATTGGAAGCCATTGTTATGATCTGTTTGTGTTGAAAAGCGGAGAAGTGTGGCTTGAATGGATAATGGATTCATAAGGTTATATAGAAGAGGGAGGGGAAGAAGAACATCGATGGGATTATGTTGAGGATTCAATGCTTTGGGGAAGTAATTGATTGTAGCAGTAAGTAAGATGTGTGTAACAACTGTGGACGGTAGAAACCGGCGATCAAGGGGAGGGAGGAGGAAGGTCGATTTGGCAATCTTATAGCTGAACTTTTTGGGCTTAATTTTAATTATAGGGCCGAACATATAGATTAAAGAATGTATAATTGGTCGTGACCCAATGAAATGATGCTCTCTGATTGGTAGGAATTTTTATGCTGATGTGGACACTCTCTCCACTCACCATATTCCCCTTTTAGTATTAGTTAGATATCCGAACTCGTTTTAGATACATTTGTTATTTATATATATTTTAGTTTCATATATATCAGAACCAAACTCATTAAGGCTCAGAAGAACTCAACTCAAAATGTATAGATAAATTTATAATATTTAAATGGAACCTAATTTTTTTTTTAAACAATACAGTGAAAGGAGCAAGTTCTTGCTTCGCATGTTACTTCTACGACAATCACATGTCTTCAGGCAAAGGTAGCGTTTAGCTACGACAATATAATGAAGGTGGGATCCTGAAAGAATCCTAAGAGATTTAGTTTAGTAATTAACTGGCTTTGTTTAGTACTGGATTTGTAACCGAGAAGACGAAATGGAAGTGTTAAGACGATTATCATTTGGGACGAACATTAGGATCACTGAGATTGATATGAGCCATTAAGAAATTTTTAGAGGCCTACAATGATCCAAATTTAATATGTTCCGCATAAAGATGGTAGGACGTGGGAAAATACAGATAGCTGATTGGCTGTTTTTTTAAGGACGTGACATAGCTAAGCATTGAAAAAAAAAGACATACTAAGCATTGAGAGTATTCCCCTTTAGTATAGGATAGATACTACGTGGGAAATAAAATAAAAACAAGAAGAAGAATCATAGTACACATCAAAAGGACACTGACCACATCAAAATAAAGGTATGGTTTACACATTAGGCAAATGAGGTTTTCGCACTGTCTAGTCTTAAAGACAATAGCCTACACATGCATGCATGCATGCAATTACAAAAACCAAGATACTTAATTTTACAACGCATACACAACCCCCTACATTCAACATCTTGTAAAATTAATTATTTTATAAATTATTAGAACTTCCCATTAATTCTACTGCAGAGAGAGAGAGAGAGAGAGAGATACCTATTAAACATTTTCATTAACTCAACTAATTTTATCCAACGGCTAAAAATTTACCCTCACGTACACATGTTTTCGTAGTACTTTCAGATAGTATATGATACATGAGTGAAACACCTGCAGAATCTCTTTTGTAAATGTTGTCTTTTCTTTAGAGTTTGGAACTGTCTTGTTTGGAGTTGATGGATGAGATTGGGAAGAGTTCAAGGGTTTTTGGTGGTATCTTTGGACTGTTCATCATCATGTTGATACATGGAATTGGTGATAATGAGGAATATGATGGTCGTGGACCCATATCCATCATCACCATCCAATCTCGACCGTACGATGAGTTTTGGCCCGTGATTGGTTTTTGCATCAACATATCTTCAGGTCCACTTTTGTTGTAATAATATTCATTCACCACTTTGCTTTGAGCTTCTACTCCAATTCCCTATATTTTCCAAAATTGCAATCTAAAATTTAGCATCATATAGCATAAAGTTAAAAACTAGGGCAAACAAAAAACGTGTTAACATGCTAACAAGTTAACATTCCTCATTTCGGCTTTCTATCTAAACGGTTTAAGTAGCAAATTAAACAAACGTATGATATCATATTCTAAAGCTTTGAGTCGGTTATAAATAAAAATTGTATATATAAATTAGTTACAAACCAGAGTGGAGGCTAAGATTGTTTGTTGTTTGTATCCATATAAGGCCAGTTTTGGTCATAAGCATTTATCCAATATAACTTTATAAGAAAAACGTGTAACCTCAAATAAGTATACGATTGATATATTATATTACATACCTGATGAGAAAGACAAACGGAAGAAGGCTGAGAGCAGCAAGCGAAAGACGAATGATCATACGGACGATGGTGATTATGGTAGTAAAGATTGTGATGATCGATGATGTTATTAAGTGGTTCAGACACCATCGATATTGGTTTGAGCTTAATTTGTTGGAGTTGTTGTTGGTGAAGTTGCTTAGCGAGTTTCTTCCTTAGCTTCTGTCTATCTCTTGCCTTATGGTTCTGAAACCAGTAAAACACGTTTTTTCCCTCAATACGTCCATAGAAAGCTAAGTGAGCTGTGATCTGTTGTATCTGCACCGCATTAGGAGTCCGTATACCGGTCCGGTACATTTCTTCCAAGATCATCAGTTGCTCCGTGGTCGGACACCACCTTGTTGAAGCCACCGGACTCATTCTCCGTTTAACCAAATATTGATTTGCTTTTGAGTGTATTATGGTATCTTCGAATATTGATGGTTTGTGTTTGGATGAGGTTATTTATACCCGAAATGAGACTATATGGTTGGAGAGCAAATTGGAAACTATATTTAATTTTTTAAGTGCATTGGAAAGGGACGCAAGAGAGAGAAGGGTTGGACAGAAAATAAACATAAAGAAAGAACATTGTACTATATTGTTTTTATGTTATGGTGTATTTTAGTCTTTACTCTTAATTTTCTTTTGTCGGGAGTTTTCACTTTCATATGCAGTAGTATAATATACTGTATTAATTAATGATGTCAAAAAGAACGAGACAGTAATATATTAATACCGGTGATATTTACCTTGACATTGAATGGCACATAATTGCAAACTAGCTATGTCGAAGTCTTTTGTAAATTAAACAAAGAAACATTAAATACAGAGAATTAGCAACCTCATTTACAAGAGTCTAAGAAAATGGAACCGCCTAAAATTTTTGGAATAAATATATAGAAGTAGGACAACCAGCTCTTGTCACTTGCCCAAAGAGAATATAAATTTCGGTTCAGAACTTTTTGAATTCAAATATATATAGAGACTTAAGCTTGATTTACTTTTAGGTCAACGGAGTGTACTACATCTTACGTTCAATCTATCTATGTAAAATCATTAGATAAAAACTCAAACGAAGATGCATTCATTGTACAAAAATTAATTTTCTTATAAATTTTCATTCATTTCAAAATTAAACGTTAAATAATCATTTTGTAAAACAATATCTTCTCTCTCTATTAAAAATATGCATCTTACTTGAATATCTTACGACATTCTTCATTCTATACTCATAATTTTGGAACTAGAGAGAGAGAGAGAGAGAGAGAGAGAGAGAGAGAGAGAGAGAGAGAGAGAGAGAGAGAGAGAGAGAGAGAGAGAGAGAGAGAGAGAGAGAGAGAGCACTGGAACAATAATCAAAGAAGATCGATAAAGGTGCATGGGTTGTCGAGGTAGATCATTCAATATGTTTAAAATATATTCCAATACTCTCATGCAATTAATTAAGACATTGACTCTACATAAAAACACAAATATATTAATTGATTTTCTTATTTTTGTACATAAATACTAGCACTGTTAAAACATTAGCACTATGCAAACATAATAGTTCTGGTATATGTGTAGAGAGAAGACAGAAGGAGAAACTTAAATTATTATGTCATAATTACTTTATTATGATTTACTCCTCAACAGAATGACGTTGACAGATCATATTAAAAGAAAACATAGGTAAGTTTTCGTCAATCCTTACATGGACAGACGAGCAAGTAAATTTGCACAACCATGTGAAATGAAACATACACACGTTCTGTATAGCCAGTCGCTAAAGTGTATTATACGTGTTCTCATTATAATCATAACCAAATAAATTGTAAATTTAGAAGCATGAGTAGAACTAATTATTTATAATCTACACATTATTATTATTTAAGTGTTGACATGTGTTAGTTCTACAGTTTTTGTAAACTAAGAAATGAAAAGATGCTTTCAAATATCAATTCACGCATAAAACTATCTGTTAATAAACTCCAGAAACTGAGCATTTTGTCTTTATAACGTCTGAATGAAAAAACATCGCATGCATTAGCATTCGCACCTATTAGTTGTCTATAGGCTCTAAAGCCTTGTCTAGCTTTCTCTCTGCCCACTGCAACATTCTTGATTCCGAAAAAAAAAAAACATTCTTGATTCTGGATACAATTTCTTTTCGGACTAAAGTACATTTATGGACCCATCTAGTAATAATAATTTTTTGAATTACCTTTTTATATAGTATATTCTACATAACCAACAACGTTTCAATTGAAAATCTCAATAACTTACCTCATGTTCTAAAAAGAACTTAATTACGGTAAGAACTTAGATGTTTCTATGATTTAATTCATATAACTAAATTCTATTTATTGGACGGCTGTGCCAACGAATACTCTCTCCGTTCTTAAAAGATAGACTTTTTAGTATTTTCACACATATTAAGAAAACACATTAAACTACCATAATAAATGTAGAGTGATTTTCATAAATAGACACATATTGACTTTTTATTACATGATAGAACACTTGTTGCTACTCACACACATTCTTGTGGTTAAAGTCATGTGTGCCCCTAATAAAGTGAAACCAGATGGGGATATTGTGGTAATAGACCAAATTGTTCTGGTTGGTTTGGTTTATGGGTTTAAATTTCAAAAATACCATATTCTGATTGGTGGACTCAGGAAGAAGCGTTGTTTGTTTAATAAAACTAATTGGTGTCCGTTAAAAAAAAGTAAAATTGTAACTTTTTCACTTTCCCAACCCTAGACCTAATTATCTAATTCCCCAATTACTTTCATTATCTCCGACGACGAACAGCGGCGAGAAGACAACAGAGTGGGCGGCTGACGCCGGAAGATAAAGTGGTGGTTATAAGAGATATCACCATCGTCGAGGAGGACGTAGGCGGGGAAAGCGATAGCCGATGTTTAAGTTTTCTTCTCTCAAAATTGTCGCTTTAAAAGATATTTGGGTTAAAAGAAACCATGACTTGAAATTGATATTTGTGTATGTTGAAGGCTTGTTTTGTACCAAGTTGAGGCATGAATCCAAATTTCTGTGGGATTCTCAATTGCCCTTCAGTTTTGGGCGTTTGAAGCCATCCCCGCTTTGCTTGAGCGTTTAGGTGGAGACGATGAGGAGAAGCTGCTGAGTTATGTTGGTGAGAATCTCCCACAACATGATGGGTTGGTTCTGTACAGATGTACATGTGGACTTGTAAACGAATGTACTTTTGGCTGTACATGTGGACATGTGAACGAATATGCGTTTGGCTGTACATGTGGACACGTGTATTATGTGGTGTCTAGCAAATTTCTTTGGTTCTGTGTACTGAGAAAAATACATGAAATCTTGTACTTTTTTGTATTAGAAAGCTGAGAAAAATGAGATTTTTACATGAAAGCTTGTATTTTTTTGTGTCAAAAGGCTGAGAAAGATGTGATTTTCATCTTGGTGATCTATCATTATGAAACTTAAGTCCAACAGCTGGTAGGATGAGTTGGTTTATTCTCACATGAGAAACCACATTGGAGGTGAAGAGTTTAGGTACATATGTATGAACTTTCTGCATGTACATGTCTATCATTATCCACATGTACAACAATGTACACCAATATAAACAAGTTCCACATACACCGAATTATGATATCCACGCGTACAACTCAACAAATGTACACATATGAACTAAATATTAACAAATCGATACTTTCAGAAGGAGAAGTCTGGAACACTGATGCAATGGTTGGGGATGAGAGTTAAGATGTTGACGACGATAAGGAGGAAGAGGATAATGAAACTTAAGTCTAACAGCTGGTAGGATGAGTTAGTTTATTCTCACATGATAAGCCACATTTGAGGTGAAGAGTTTAGGTACATATGTACAAGAACTTTCTGCATGTACACATGTCTATCAGTATCCACATGTACGATAATGTACACCAATATAAACAAGTTTCACATGTACACTGAGTTATGATATCCACACGTACAACTCTACACGTACACATTTGAACTAAATATTAACAAATCGAAACTTTCAGATAAAATCATTAAGTGAAAGTCTATTATTCTCTTCATATTCATCCATTGGCATGTCAAAAAGTTGTGGTTAGGGGTTTTGAAGCTACACTTCTCTTGCAATGATTCAATCACCCAATGTTCTAAGTTAAAACATTGTTCCACAACCATTTTTAAGAAAGTACAACCCCATTTACATGATGAATTAAACCCCATTTTTAAGCAATGATTCAATCACCCAATGTTATGCTTTAAACATCTCTTCTAGCATATCGTCGCTGCAAAGAACAGTTTCATCAATGAGTGAGAAGAGGATTAATGTGCTGATTTTGCTGATTTTGTGCTGATTTTGCAGTAGATTATCTTGTTAATTTACAGGGTAATGAGGATTGAAGGAGCTGACTTTACGTAGAGAAGAGGATGAGGGAAGATGGGGAACAATTGGAAATGATCTAAACCGTCGATTCCAAAAGGTTGATCTAACGGTCTAGGAGCTAAGCAGGGGAGGTGTCTTGTCTAGATATATGAGATTAAATCCCAGGCGTTGAAAATAAAGTAAGATCAAGGGGTAGGGATGAATCCCGCCAGGAAAAAAAAGGGGAAGAAACTTGGTACTTGATCTGTAACGAACTGGGAGAAATATTAGTTAGAAAGTAACTAGAGTTAAGCCAAGTTGTTATGTAAAGTGTGTGGGTAGCTCAAAGTGTCCTAGAGTGTGATAAAAAGAGGAAAAGTGTCTTAGAGTGTAAATCTTTCATAAATGTATCATTTTCTATAATTTTCAATTTTCAATAACTTTTAACCTATAATAATTCAATAAAGTCAAATAATTTTCTTGAAATTTATAAATTTTTCATAGAAAACACAAAAAATATATCTTTCTTAAACAAAATTTTTTTCTAAAAAGTCTATCATTAAGGAACAGATGGAGTAATATTTAAGGTTTATTCTAAAAAGGCATCGAGTTTTGAACCTTAAATAATTAGTTTGGGCTAACTAAAGAAACTCATTAACGAATTAGACCATTTCCAATGGTACACAAAAATGTACTCTATATTTCACTCTAAAATTGAGTAACTCTATTATAAAGTTGAATTTGCTCCAATGGTTCACTCTATAATATAGTAGAATATAAAATAATATTGTTTTTTTACTCCAAATATAGAGTAAAAAAACAACATTACTCTATATTTCACTTTATTATAGAGTAATTCTATTATAGAGTGAATCATTGGAGCAAATTCAACTCTATAATAGAGTTACGCTATTTTAGTATAAAATATAGAGGAAGTTTTTGTGTCCCATTGGAAATGATCTTAACTTTGAACACACAACTGTCATGATCAGAAAACACCAAATAAACATATACATAATATAAACAAAGGTTGAAAAAAGAAAAATCTAAACAAAAGTTTTCAATATACATTTCAAAATATTCGAATAGTTATGTATCATCATTGATTAATTAAGGATGTTATCATTTTCTGCAAATGCAGCAATTTTCTACTATTCTCAAATATTGTTGGTGTTTCATTCTGTTGATCTCTAATATTATTGGTGTTCTATATATTTTAGAAAAATAGATACATTTGCTCTTTTTTTTTGAACAAAAAAAAGATACATTTGCTCTTTGTACGAATAGTAGTTTTGAAGTTGAGAAGAAACAACACACAAAAAAAAATTAGTTGCAAAAAAAAATTAGTTGCAAAAAAAAAAGAAACAACACAAAATATAACAGATGAAATGATTTTGGTATTTGTCTTCTTTTAATCATAACAAAAATTACAATTTTTTTATCTGATCATGCCTTGTACTTATTTCAAGACGACCACGTACACGATACCAACATAAGTAATTTCTCCTTTTTTGTAAAATATACTTTCGATATTTTCTCTTTACTTTCGATATTTTTCTCTTTTCCTTCTTTGTAAAATATAGAGGAAAACAAACTAGTTAAGAGACAAGACTATAAATGCATGTATGCAGACAAACTGCAATTTGCCTCTGCATTTCCTTTTAACAGTCTTCTTTTCAGTTTTCATTTTCAGAAATAAAAATAAAAATTTGTATCCACACACATAAATGCGTAGTGTTCTGTCAACATTCTTATTAAATCCCAAACTGTTGGTAAAATACCAAATACTCTTTTGCTGTTTTTTCATTTCCTCTCTTTTTGTCCCCATTTCTGTTTTTTTTTTTCAAACTAAAATTCTATGAGAACACTTTATTGCACAATGCAAATTTTAAAGTACCATAAAGTATAAACTAATTAAGATGCGTAAACCTCCAACAGCGACGTACCAATCGATGAAGTAGTTGCAAAAATGGACCATATGAATTCTGTAGTCTCAAAAAGAATGTCAAAGTAACGTTTTGCTACCTCAATGGAAACTAGCACCTATTGATCTGAAATTGGGTAGATACACGCACTACACCGCAGAACTTTTGTATAAAATAGTGTTAAAGAAAATAGGCTGAGCACAAACCCTATTGATCACCGAGTCTCTCTAGAAACCTAATGTGTTCATCAGCTGCTAAAGTAACATTAAAATCTTCCAATATGACCAGTGAGATATTAGGATCCACGTAAACCAAAGCCTTGACCATAAAGAAGACGAATCTGTGATCTAGCTAGAAAGAACTCATTCTAGATTTTTGTTTAAAATCTTCAAATCTACATAAACCAAAGTATTGACTATAAATAAAATGTAATTCCAATAACTATTAAAAATTGAAATAAGCTTTTTGTTTAAAAATCGAAATGACAAGCCATCTTCAACTGCATGGATTCCCGTAGGAAGTCGCAAGTCTTCCAATTCTAAAGCTTTTGCTTCGAGTAAAGCTGATGTTCAGTCCATTCCCTTTTTGCCAATCTTCATCCATCTTATTTGTCACCTTCGGAAAAGGTTCCAACCTAGGCATAGTCTTTTGACCAGTCGGATCATTCTCCAACTTCTCTAAAGATTTTCTTGCCCTTTCCTCCCTGGCTATCTTTTCAGGACCCTAAGCCACCATTAAGTATATTCTCATTCCTTCCAGAACCTCTTTTGCAATCTTTGGTCTTCATAAGACATGATCTAATCCTAGATGATTCTCTGAAATGACCCCGTAGAGCGGATCGGTTTCATTTAAACTTTCTGTCACATCCGATCTTTTACTTGTTGTAGATTATACTGATACCTTCTATGTAACCTCCTTCATCCTCATGAAAAAGGACACTGAGGTTTCTCATGAGGGAGTTTCTGACAAGTGTAACACCTTTTCTAGATTCTTTCATAATCATATAGAATATTCATCACTTCTCCACTTGGTTCATCTTAGATCTCCTCAGAGGTTTTGAGACATCAAATTTCACATGTATCCTTACATAATCTTTGATCTGAGCTTTTTCTTCGAAGGCAACTTACACTACATGTCTTGCGAAATCTCCCCAGAGCTGATAGAGCTTTGCATGTATAATGATTGATCGAGATATTCCTCAACTGCACCCACACAAAAATATACTGGAGATAATCGACTGGTAGCTCCTCCACCCATCTCTCCATGACAATAGGCCACATATGAACACCTCTGTTAAGTACACCGAGAAAATCATGCTCATGTTTGAAGATAAACTGAAATCAATCTCTATCGTACAACTGCCATTTTTGAAGCATATCATGAATCAAATCTAACATTTTCTGACATCGAGGGTCCATAAGACGCTCTACCAGACTCAGAGAATTCCGACCTGTAGAGTAATACTCCGAATGGTCTGGTAGCACAAATGGTTCATCTTCTTCATCCAAAGACATGTGTAGTAAAGCGTTCTCTAGCTGTGACGACATCACAACCGCTTCAAGACTTAGGAATCACAGATACCGCCTTTAAACAGCTTGGATCTGCGAGAAACCTTTTGATTTGAGAACTTTCAAAATAGGCCCCCAACCACAAACCCTACATGTTCAAGTAGATCTGGTCCTCTGGATGAAAACAAACGAAAAAATAAGCCCAAAAGAGAGAATCAACTATTATACGCCGAGAAAATCAGCAATTCACAATAAGTAACCGGGGATTTGTTTTTGAAATGAGATGTATGTTTCTAGTTTTTTATAAACAAAGTGTAATTATTTGATCACACATAAATAATAGGAACTGGGCATATAAATTTAGAGTCATTGCATAATTGCCCTCACAAATAATATTTTCTAGGAGTATATACAAACTTTAATGATACCCATATAAAAATAATAGTTTTAATAATATCATGAATACAATATCGATATAAGAATTTCTCTGTTTTTTTTTTAGAATTGGATTTTTTTTTCCTTTGGTTTGGTTTCTTATGATGTGTTAGTGCTCGATCGCTGGTTAATAGAAGCACTGACCCATGCTCTATTACCAACCAGCCACTTCAACACACACAAGAAGTTTTATCATTGTTTTTGGCTAATGTTTTATCATTGTTTCAAACAAGTTGAACATTTTCTTGTTGGAACAACTCCATCAATATCCAGAAAAGAACTAGTGACTTGTAAAATAAGCATTGCGAAAAAACAATAGATTGGAAGCTCATATCGAAAGATGTTTACGAAATTTGGCTGGATTTGTAATAGTTCGAGAAAAAACAAAATAAAACAAAATAGAAATAAACTAACAAATAAAAGACATGATTTGACGAGTGACTGATCAAAAATATGGCAGACTGTCCGTACCTTTCAACTTGCCAATCTTGTGGAGTCAATGCACTAAATTATCTCATTCCAATCTCAAATCTCCATATCCAATACACTCTTCTTCACGCATTCTTTGCTATTTCTCAAATAATATTGTCTAGTCTTCAAAGTTCATAAATGATTCGTACCCAACAAAGGTTCATAAATGAAAGATTTATCTTTGAGTAAGAATGGTCGATGTGTTTTCTGTTTAGTGCCCCTGTGACATTTCAGATTGTTGTGTGAATTTGGAGTTTATATATTAGGATTGTTTTTTGTCATATCACCAATCAAAGTCTTTACAATTAACTATATTTGATCATCTTAACTGGACTGATCGGATCATAGTTATTCTAATAGTTACTGGTATATATCATAGTACAAAGTTTTTGTTTGATTATAAGGGGGTTTAAATTGTAACTTTCTGGCCATAAATATACATCATGTCTAATTTAAAACCAAACGGGGGCGCACTAGCACAAACCATTATACTAATAATTATGTCGTTGATGATTAAATTTAGTATTAAAAAGTTAAGTATGTTACTTCAAACGTTTTGAAAATTATTTTTTAGTAGGAGGATCACGTATTTCGGTAATCCAAAAAACGTTTTGAGTGTAGAATGTTTTACAGCAGTACAACATACCTTCTTATTATTAATTTCAAACAGAATCAACCGGAACCGGTTTTCTTTAGTGGTCTTTATGAAAAATTATGTGTAACCTAATTTTTTTTTCTAGTACTTCCTACTTGACTTAAATTATCCAATAATTTCGTTTACTATTTTTATTTGACTTGCTTGAAATAAGTACTTATTTTATCAAGTACATGCAAAAAAAAAAGATACTTATAAGTTATTTGACTTACTTTGTTATTTGCCAATCAAATACTTGTCTCTTGATTATAGACTTGCAAAATGAACATACAATTACGTACATGTAAAACGATACATACATCACAAATTTAGCACACAGAAATCACATGAATTATCCAAAAAAATAGAAAAAAAAATGAAAATAATCTTTCGAAATATCGAAAGACCACATGAAACTCATGTTCCTCCATTTTATTTCGATGCTCTATATATCGGCAAGATTAATGGTAAACAAGGGCTTTATTATCTTATTTAATAATGGGGGTTGCCTACTATATTAAACTAATATTGATATTATTGTAGTGAAAGAAAAGACAAATATTTTGAAAGTAACAAATATTATTTAGTAAGTAATGAGTCAATTACAAAATAAAATAATATGATACTTGATGATTGGCTTGTTTTTGTGCGTATTGAAATTTGTTGACTTACTACTCATCTTTCCAACGCCAAGTACTTGGCTTCTCAAGGCATGTACGGGTTAAATCATGAGTATAAAGTGAGTGTCAAGTAGTGATGTCCATCCCATAGATTTGATAGTACATACTAGTACAATTTAGTATAGCTTATCGACATTTATATGCATATATGATTTCTATTTTTTTATTGAATATGGACAACAAGATCGGTCAAATGTAAAGAAATTATTATTTTCAGTTGGAAAATTAAAGAGTTTATCTCTGTTTTTCTAATTGGTGAAATATTTAGGGTAAATATTACCATTATTATTAATAAATAATAACACTATCATCTCTCTGGAAAATTAGTGTCTTCTCCTTAGCTACTGTTGATCAACAGAAAACTAGACTGTAAAATATGATAATTTATCCTAAAATTAATCACAAGGGCATAAGTAGTCAGCCATTTTTCACATTATTTATTTTCCAGCACAATTAAGAAGTATTTTACGATATTTGTTTTTACCTTTTTGCTATCAAATAAATATATCTTTTATCAACAAATATATTTCGGGTTCATCCACATTTCAGGTTAGTTTCTTTCGGGTTGCCTTCCTCATCGCAATGGCCGGGACAGGGTTTGGTCTTTCCCTCCTCCGCTTGTTTGCTTCCGCTCGTTTCGGGTTTTGCTGATTGTGCTAGCTTGAAGGTGCTCTGCCTAAGCTCTTAGGTTCTCCTGGCTTTTAGTCATCTCTGGCTTTGCCTGTTGGTGCAAATGTTGTTTTGATTATCATTACCGTTCCTTGCATCAGTTTAGATTTCATAAGTCCTAATTGGTCCAACTTAATGAATTAAGTATCATCTAGTTTAGACTGTACCTTGTTTTTAATTTTTCTTTTACCAAGATAGACTCTAATTTATACACAAAAAAAGATAGACTCTAATTATGTTCTTCACTTTTTGTAACTTGTTACAAACAAGCTTCATATTTATATGTAATTCACATTTTCGGCAAAAAAAAAACAAAGATTAAATATTCGAAACGATTCTCGCAATAAAAAGATGATACAAAACTAATATAAACTATAGTTGAAAGAAAAATCTAATTATTTTGTACTGATATTCACTACACGTGAAAGTACGTTGAAATTATTGAAAAAAATTTACATCGCTGAAATTTATTTAGATGAGATAAGAAGATAAGCCATTTTTGTCGGGTGTATAAACCAATTTTTATTAAATCGAAACAATATGTTGTAAATACTATATTAATCTATTGTTATATCTATATGTATTTCATGACTCGAAAACAAAATCCTTTATATTCATTATTTTTACAAAATCATCATTGACTCGGAAAACAAATCCTTTTTTTCAAGTTCCATTCATATAGTTGTATGGAGCTCACATTTTAATTGTTGCTCTTAATCAAATACATGACATATACATGAGAAAGAAAGAAGTGTTCAACTAGTCCCACCACATTATTCGTAATAAAAGAAACCTCAAAAAAAATTGACCAAAAAAAAAAAAAAGAAACCTCAAAATTATTGGGGTTAATAGATTGCTAGAAGCCTTAAAACTCAAGAATAAGCCCAGAAATACCAAATGGGCTCTACAAGAAAGATTTATTATTTGGATGGTGGGTTTATGTGAGAGGCAGAGCATCAAAGGAGTGAAGAACTTGTTCCAACAACACTCTCGTACTTGAAGCCAATGGATTCTCTGGACTGTCTGAATGAACAACGTTCAGTATATAAAGCTTCTTAGAGCTCACAAACGCAGCCGAGAAAACCCTTTTGATTCCTCCTCTCGTGCTATCAATTTTGTATTCAAATTCGTACACTTGTCCTTGTCCTAATCTCTCTCCTACTGATACAACTTCTGCTTCCTTTGTACTTTCCTGATTCCAACGACAACAAATCAAATTGAATATTTTTTTTTATTGGGTCATTTTATTTTTATTACCTTTCGCTTCTCTGCGTTGATGAGCTTATCAGCTACAAATTGAGGAGTACCAAAGTCTTCAAGACTCTTTATTCGGACAGGACTAACCACAACTCCTATATTGTTGCTTCGCTTCTCTGGTTCCTCAAAGAGAACATTGGCCCCTGCTTTCTCCACCTTTATTACAATAAGAGCCACAAGTGTGTTATCATGTTATCAGTAATTCAGCATTTTGGAATACGTCATTCGGATTAACCTTAGTCCAAGAAGAGGGTACGAGAAGAGTGAAGCCATCTTTGGAGTCGGTGTATCTTTGAAGATCTCCCGATTCTGCCATGGATTTAGCCTTATCTAACAAGAACCCACCATTGAACAAGAGGGTGAGAATCGAGAGATTCAAGTGTCTCTTGCTGAAACTGATGCCAACAGCGGACGAATGATTTTGAGTAAAACAGAGGAAGGTTTGGACTTTTCGATGATGAGAAGAGGAAGCAAAAGAAGATGATGACAATAGAGAAAGCTTGGAAGGAGGAGAGAAAGCTAAGAAGCTTGACGACCACATTTTTTCTTTCTTTCTCCTTAGTCCTTATCACATATTGCCGTTAGTCCCAAAGATTTTAAGAGGATAACCTAAAAAGATTAAATTCTATATTACAAAAGATTCGTTTTGTTCCAAATTATAAAAGACTGAAAGAGAATTTAGATGGCCTAACCAACAAAACTAGTAAAATTAAACAAACGACCAAAAAGATTGGTCATGATATTTGTATGATTTATACAATACAAGGAAGTAAGAAATGCATATTATCTATTTAAAATAATGTTCAGTTCTTATTGCATTTTCTTTCTTTTTACTTGTTTTAATTTTGTATATAATATGTTTTAGTTTTTCAAAAGTTAATATATATTTATTTTATATATGTATTTTTATAATAGAAAATCAAAATTCTCTGTTATAAACACAATATAGTATTTCTATCTATATTTTTGTGCTAAATGACCATTGAGTTCAAATACTAATCAATATGTTATTTCAATGCAGTATACTATACCCAAAATACTCTATACTTTTTCTTTATTTCATTAGTTTTGTCTATAATTAGAAAATGAGGTAATATATATTTTGATTGATTTAGATATCCATGTAGTATTTATAAATTCAAGTAAAATATGTAGATTTTTAATTTTTTCGGATTAGTATTTACAAATCCAGAGATTTTCCTTCGGATTTGAATTTTTGTATTTCTAACAAATCATCTCGCAGGGCAATTTGTGATATTCGCAAATCACAGATACAAGACAAGTATATGAAGAGATATCATCTTTCAGATACATACTATACAATATACTGTACATGTCGCCATTCACTCCACGTAATAGCAAGTAAATATGTGAACAAACGGTTAGTTTAGAGTCACAGTTAACCTGTAAATGTCTAATGCCGATGGCTTTCCGGTTTGCACCGGTTTGGTTAACTACTTCTAACGAGTCACACAATGATTTCCCTGAAACCAGAATCGAAATTACATGAAACCACAATATCGCTCGAAACAAAATTGTTGCTCCTATAAACGAAGCATTCTACAAATTTTTAGAAAGAACTATTTTTTTTTCCAAACAAAGAGCCGTTGTTGATTAATTTGCTTGTGCTGAACAAATCTTGATCTCTTGTTTTTCTTCCTCCATACAAACATTAGATTCGGTCACTCTTTTCTCTTCATCATCGACCCTTGTCTCAATCACATTAGTCCGCTTGTCTTTGTGAGTAGCATCATAATTGCAAGAAGCTAAGTGATCCAAAGCCATTACTACATCCGATATCACCGGTCTCATACCAGGCTGATCTTGAACACACATTGCAGCTATCGCAAGCGCTTGGTACAATCCTCTAACCGGATAATCTCCCTCCATCAATGGGTCAACCATTTTCTTAAAGTTCTTCCTATCTTTAAACAAGGGACGCGCCTGTAAGAACATGTCATAACGTGTGAATTACGATAACTTGAAAAAAAAGGAGAAAAGTTAGAAATTTTTATCATTACCCATCCAACTAGGGTCTGGTCTTTACGCGCTTTAGTTTTGTAAATAGCTTTCATTCCAGTGATAAGCTCCAAGAGGACAACTCCGAAACTGAAGATATCTGATTTGAATGTGAGTTGACCCGTCATTGCGTATTCAGGAGCACAGTATCCGTATGTTCCCATAACCCTTGTGGAAACATGTGTTGCATCCCCGCTTGGTCCGACTTTAGCTAACCCAAAGTCAGAGAGTTTCGGGTGATAGTCTTCACCGAGCAAGATATTTGAACATTTAAGATCACGGTAGATCACAGGAGGCTTCATTGTATCGTGAAGATACTCCAAACCTCTCGCTGCACCAGCCGCTATTTTCATCCGGTTGTTCCAAGAAAGTGGGGTTTTACCATTAGGAAGATCTAACGACCACCAAAAAAAAAAGTCAGAACAATCAACATCTCATAAGTATTCATTTAAAAGAGAAGCAATTCCAAAATAATGATTAATAATATGCATAGAGAGAAACTGTATAATACCATGGAGATGATCTTCAAGAGATCCCAGAGGCATGTACTCGTAGACCAATAGCCTCTGAACACCTTGCGCGCAAAACCCTATAAGCTTTACAAGATTGGGATGGTCAGCGAGACTTAGTGTCATCACTTCCACCACGAACTCTCTAATTCCTTGAGCACCATTTCGATCAAGTTGCTTGATTGCAACAACCTGCTGTATCAAACAACCATTTCACAGACTGAATCGATTGGATCAACACATGTATGCATATATAACCTGATTGATTCTCTCGATGAGACCCTTGTATACTTTTCCAAAACCTCCTTCACCTAGTAAACAATCAGACCTGAAGTTGCCTGTAGAAACAGAGAGCTCTTCAAAGGCAAAAGTCATTGCTTTCTTCCCCGAAACTTCATCTTCCACATTTGAATCCTTTGCGTCCAAAGAAAACTGATCCTCCTCAGAAGGTACCTCCTTGTTCACATCATCTCCGCATGGACTGCCCTCTAAACAACAATTCACAAACAAGATCACGTCTCCGTCTCCTATGATTAGCAACACCAAAACATCTCTAACAAACGATTCAGCAGGACGAGTAAACGCGCACATTACGTAACGGTAAATCGATACGAAAACGGCTTTTGATGCAATGTAGCCAAAATAGAGGAGATCCTCTAAATAGATTTGGAATCTATAAATCGATACCTGAGCTAGGATGCGTTTGTGAATCGCGATCTGCGCTCTTACGGACGCAGTTTGCGTCGATTTCGAGTTTGTTGTGTTTGGCGAAATCGTTGTTCTTCTTCTTCGTCTCGGAACGTTTGCTGGATTTTCCCGTGCGGCCGAAGCATCCCATGGCTAAATCTACGAAGGTGGAACAGATTGTAATCTTTGCTTATGGGGGAAGGAAGGAAGGGAGGGGAAGGGTTACGGGAAGGAAGGAAGGAGAGAGAGAGAAAAAGAGGAAAGGGCAAAAGTGAGGGAGAGAGAAACTTTGGTTTTTGAACTTTTATAAATAAATTATGTGTTGGATTTGTCTAGGGGGAGGCACACGAAAGCTTACGATACACCCCAAGGATCTAATCTATTAATTTAGGGTTCTATTTTTATCTACCATTAACAAGTCATAGTAGGACCATTTAAAGAATTAGTTAATATGACATATTTGATTATTTACATTAATAATGAATCAACTATAAATTCGAATTTTCTTTTAAAGTATAATAAAATCTGTTGAAGAAGAATCTAACAAAATCTTACTTCAAATTTTAAATATTTTTATAAAATAACATATTAATTAATTTCGTAATTAGTAATATAATATTGTTATAAATTAATGTTAGCTAAAATTTTATTATAAAACAAGAAAATGAAAATTATATACGATTTATTTTATAAATTCTATAATTATATTATGTATTATATAAAAATAGAAGTGAGATATGAATTAAATATGACAAAATTTTATTTTTTTTAAGCTGTTTCATTTAAATAAATTATCATTCATCGTTAAAATGGGTTAACATTAAACTATATAATATTTTTATACAAAAATAAATTTATTAACATATGTTAAAATTTTATATCTGCAACTATATATTATCTTTTTATTTATTTTGAAACTCTCAACAATATATTTTTTTAATGTTTATATACAAAAATATAATAGTATATAATAACCTTTAGTTCATATACTATTTAAAAATATGTTATTAGAAAACTATGAAATTTTAGTAATTCATTTAAAATATTAACGAAAAATCAAATTTAAATAGAAATTTCTTTTTAATTTTAACAAAATCTGTTGAAAAAATTTAAAAAATATTACCAAAATTTCAATATTTTTTATAAAATAATGTATTAATATAGTAACAAAGAGAAATTCAAAATTCATGTAATCTTCCAAACGTGGTAAGATTTACACAATATATAATAACAAAATTCATATAATTAATAATACCGAATAAGAAATATAAAAAATAATATTATAGATTTACACAATATATAATAATAAAATAGAAATTATATATTTAAAATCTTTATAATAATATCAAATATATTTATAAAATAAAAAAATATCCGCACGAATGTGCGGGTTAAAATCTTGTTATTTATTAATAGTAACTAGTTAATATTATGACTTTGGTTTAGTTAGTAAGAGCTGGCTTATCAGTCAGATATTCAAAAGAAGGTTCTCATAAAAAGAAATTATTATTTTAATAAACATTAATTAAACATTTGATTTTATATTTACATTAGATGATTAAAATAGCGAAATGCTGACACGTAGAATAAAAAGTATTATCAGAGTTCTAAATGTAGAATTTGGTTTTTGATATTTTTTTATTTACATAATCAATATAAGAAAAAAAAGGGAAAATCTCCGTTTTAGGATCGATTCAAATAGCTTTTGTCAAAAAGTTGGCTAGTCTCTATATGGTTTTGCTCCACAATTAAAGATGTAGAAATATGTGTTGTTCCATGGCCTATGCCATTGTTTCTAACTCATAGTGGACAGAAAACATCCCTTGTGTTGATGGTATGGTAATGTATATTAGTATGATCTTAGAAAGACAGTTATTCATGTTGTTATTGTTAGGAAGTAAAAGTTTCGAAGGAGACATTGTGAATCATAAAGGGAAATGAATGCCAAAGTTTTTTTGTGTGCTGGCTGTGATTAGAGATGGCAATTGGGTTGTTCCGCGACCAAATGTCTCGCTCTGCTGCGGTAACTGTTCTATTTAGGTCATAGCCCACGGCAGGATGCGGTCTTTGAAACTGATACCAATCCCGCCCTCCATATATATGCAGTTAAGCAAGTTGGCCTGCGGGACAACCAAAAACATGTAATGGCCTGCACAATATTCATCAATCAGAAATTAACAATTCAAAACTCGCCAAGGTATTTGAGTCAATTTTAAAACTTGTAATTTCATTTATTTTATAAACATCAACCTCACTAGCAAATTTAAGTTATAAAAATCAACCTCACTAAGAAGTGTATGCTCCAACAGTCCCATATATATTTCCTGAATGTAAGCGAGAGTATACTCCTAATGCACTAACACATCAAGCAAAGTAACCACTTTGAAGTAAAGTTACAATTAAATGCGATTATCCGAGTTGAAATCGATGCTCTTCGCTACAGTGAAGTGAGAATATGAACTTTGGTACCACTATTAATGCTGAACTTAACGCTCATAACATTCTCATTTTAAAAGACTCCAACCTCTTAATTACTACTACTGCGGCTGAGCCCAATGCTCATAAGATTCTCAAATCAAAAGACTTCAACATCTTTACTTAATCTTTTGATGTGATTGAGAATTAAGACAGAGGAGATAAAATGGAGGCACCTTTCTTGGTTAACAAGAAGAAGTTCCGAGATCGAGGATACCCATTTCTTCTTCTAAAAAATGCTCCAAATTTAACTTTCAGATTTCAGTTGAATTGTGGTGATGACGACTTGTTGATGGAAAACAAAAAGGTACAAAGAAGTTTGGAAAGAGGAAAAAAATTTAGATGAAACGTCGAAATGACGCTACTGAGGCGACCAACAAGGATTTACATGACTTATGAGAACTTGAGATCTTCCTCTCTCGTGTTCTTCTACCACCTGACTTATGAAAAAGAAGGCAAAATAAAAAGATGAGTTGATGATCGAAAGAGAGGAAGATGTGTGGATTGAAGAAGAAGAGAAGAACAGTCGCCTATTACTGTTTTGTCAATGATGCGGTGAAGATCGAAGAACAATGGGTGGATGCGGATCACCCTAAAAAACCCGCTTCTAAATGGCTCATCGCGTTCAAGGCTCAACTCCATGGCTGAAACATTTAAAACTTACATGCAGATATTTTATAGTAATTTTGTGAATCTTAGTTTTGGACCCAATTTTTTTAAATAATATTGTCATGAGTGTTGATGATATCTAACAGTTATTGTGGGAAACATGGTCCCTGGAAAACGCAAACTTCATAAGCAGTTTACCATTCTCTTGAACATGAGCATGCCGTCCATTCATTTAGAAACACTGACGAATAAGCATTACAGAGAAACATGTAAATTAAGCATACATGTTATTATTAAAGACTAAGTTTCCCACATCAATAGTTAAAAGAGGTCATACTCAATATATAAGATAAATGTGTCATTCCACTTATCACCAGTTGATTTTAGGTTGGAAGCCTATCTAGTTTAACATGGTATCGGAACCTTATCCAAACAGTCCAACCCGATTCCACGTCGACCCGATCCAAAGTTATCCCTTGATCCTTGCCCGAACATTCAGTGATCTAAGTGAATTGTTATTCTTAATCGGTTATTGCTTCAGGATGTCTAGTTAGCAATGGAAGAAGCCACTTCAACCTTTTATGATTTACATTGTGCTACTAATCACATAGATATTATCTTTGATGTTATATCAACGATGGTGAAACTGGAAAGCAAGGCAAAAAAATATCGTCCATCGAATCATGTGGCATATCCACACTTGGCATAGTATCATTGGGTGTATAAGATTTTTTACATTATCTGCAACATTGAAGATTTTCTTTTTTAATTTGTCACTTGCTTACGCACCGGCCCTAGCAAGTAACTAACAAGTCCATTAGTGGGAGTAACCAGAATTGGAATAATTTATGTTTTCCAGATCTTAAGTTTTATATGTTTATGTATCTTTTAAGGATGAAGACTTGGTTAGCACTTACCATCATGGGCAAGGGCATAAAAGTATTTGCTGTTTGACTAAGATAGCAACAAAAAATGCATTTCTTCTTCTTTTCTAAGGTCAACTCCAACCGGACGCTTAAACGGTATAATAATGCATAATTTGACGTTTCTTCTCTCCAACCGGACGTTAAACACAACTGCATTATAGTGTTATGCTACAGTGTCACACCATATTTGGTGATGCACTGTAGCTAACGGCAAATTTTTTTTTTTCAAAATTGTTTTTTTGATCAAATCAAAACTGTTCATTTAAATATTGTCTAACTAAAATTGATTACATTTAATTTATATTACTATTTTATAATTATATCAGATATTATAAATAAAATATATAACAAAGTTTAGTTTAAGCAAATTAAATTACAAAATAAAACTAATACTTTAATATAACTGTTATATAATATATTCATACTTAAAATAGAAATATTATATTATTATAGTTTTAAATTAGTTAACAGTTTTTACTCATAAAATAATTAGTATTTATTAAAACAAAAAAAAAATAAAAAGAATCTTGATTAATAATATAATAGTGAAGAATATTTTTTTAGTGTGATATTTGATGTTGTGGTTGGAGATGCAAAAAATTTTAATGCTAAAATTACATTAAAATAGTGTAATTTTGGCACTAAAATAGTGTTATGGGTTGGAGAAAACTTAATACATATAATATTATAAAATAGTTTTAGTGTGAAGTTTAGTGTTATGGTTGGAGAAGACTTTGGTTTTAGTGTTGAAATTACACTAAAATAGTGTAGTTTTGACACTAAAATGGTGTTAGTGGTTGGAGATGCTCTAATCATTATTTCAATTGAATTTTCTAATCAACTAACTTCTCCCTTTTTCATGCCGACATATGTTTATTATGGCAAAGATGGGGGCAAAATTACAGTATACATTTATTGGAAGAAATCAACTATATTTTTCTAGGATTGTGTTTTAAATATATTTAGAACTACTGAAAGACGGGATTCTATCATTTATAAGAAAACAACTATCATTCAAACTTTATAATAAACTTTTTTTCAAACGGAAAGTACAATGTAGTACCACTCAAATTGATACAAGAAAAACCAAAGATACTAACATTGTAGTATACCAAAATAGTTTTCAAAATCAAAAAGGAAACTAATATATATATGGAAAAAGTAAACAGTGTTGGGAGGATGTGAATGCGATACATAATGATAGGAAATGTCAAAATCATGGGAGCCAACTAATTTGGGAGGATCTTTAGGGGAAATGTATGAACAAAAATGCGTGTCTGCATCTTGGCATTTCCCATATAACAAGAAATCTATATGTTAGATTTTATTGGTAAACATGTATTCATTATAGTTACTAGTCAAAAATTCCGACCACCTGCCTCGTTATTTCTGAATTAAATTTCCTCTATTTCTCAAATTTAACTTTGCGTCTTATTTATTTCTTATCTAAACTATTCAAATTTTCATTTTGTTTTTACAAAAATGTAATGATGCATTTTAAAGATTCATTCTAAAATGTTGCACTTTATGCTTTGTGCTAAAAACAATCCTAAAATAAAACAATCATCAAAGAAGTTCAGAATTTAAGTTGTAACATTCCCACTTGAAACATGTGTTATTACGGTGAACAAAAAGAAGCTCAAAAGTTCAGTAGTTTCTGTAGTCATCTAATCACATGTCACAACCCATAAACATATGTCTTCACTTCAACAATCACATCCCCATAAATATTATTTTCAGCCATGGCGTCCAACCAAAAAAAGTTCACTATCTTACTTTTTCAAATTAATCATGTTTAATTAAAAATAACATTTATCTACCCACTTGTATATTTCCTTGTCGGCAAGGTGTCTACGTTGCTTGCTTTTAAAAGATGTCGCTGATATTTTATCTCGCATGAATCGAACAACTAGCATAATACTATTAATTAGTTATAAAAATGATGTAAGAGGATCCCAATCCTTTTTTATAATTTTGTAAGATTAGTATTTTGACAATATTACCTAAACTATTATAAGAATATCCGGTAAATGTTACAGACTCTTTTGTATAGCGAGAGTTATGAGATAACAAAGGCTAACATACTTTGTGTTAAAAAAAAAGGCTAAATCCATTGACACATCTAATATCTAAATAATTTTTCTTAGAGATGAATATTGAAGTCAGTATATTTGTTTTTAATACAAAATATGAAGTAGAGAACTCTTACACCAATAGGAAAAAAGGTTACTATCGGCAAAATATGATTTTCAATGAAGTAAAGTATATAACAGTACATAAGCTTTTGACAGAAAAGTAAGAGCAGTACGAGAAAGAAAGTAAGAAAGACGAGAAAGTCACATGTTACTTACTCATGGTCGTGAATCGCATGTAGGGGGAGAGAAATTGGATATCACAAGTTCTTAATCTTCTTTAGATTTGCGTTAAGAAAATAGTATATAAGACTTTAGGCGACCCCAGCCGTTAGATCGCTGACCCACCTTATTGACCATTGTGAAAGGACGATGCCGTCCAAGACAGATCTTCACAATCTCATGTTTTATATGTATACATACTATTAACATGTGCGGTAGTACTCAGTTCACGATCTAGATGGGTCAGATAGTCAGATATTTTTGGCATAACATCAATGGTTTCTTTAGAAGATATATCTAATCTGATTTTATTAGAAAGAGAGTAGATTTTCCTGACTGTTATTTACATCTATTTGCTACAGAAAGAATTAGAATAAACGTAACAAGCAAGTTTTATTAATAGTTTGCTATAGTTAAGCTGCTTTATTCGCTTTATTGACAATGATAAAAAAATTTAGATTTCAAAATTGGCTGTTGTAAGATTTTATGAAGCCATTAACTATATTAAACTATACTCCCTCTAGATTTAAATATAAGATGTTTAAAGTTTTACACACATATTAAGAAACAATAAATACACTATTTTAATTGTTATTTTTTTTTATTATATCAATAAAGTTTCACCACTTATAATTTTACTTTTTAATTTATGTTTAAATTTTAAAAATAAATGCATTAATTATATCTTAAAACATCATACATTTGTATACAAGATAAAAATATAGAACATCTTATATTCGTATCCGAAGGGAGTACATGATAGTGTAAGTCTCTTTAGTATAGTGGTTTGACCAATACTTCATTAATATTTTTTACACCAGGAAGTTATATAGTGCAATGCGTACTATCGAACATGGATCTCATAGGACGGTTAAGAATAGCATAGTCATATGTGCATTCTTATAAAGTGGTAGAATTGTTAGCTCATAAACAGTTAAAAAAAACTAAGAACATCATTCAAAACCAAATAGGTAATAAATAAACAACATAAACTACACAATTAAAGAAGAACTACTACCCCCAAGTAAAAGCTTATTAACCATTATTTTTTTGGTCTTAATATATGTTGGAAGTTCTGATTACATAGGAACGGTTGTTTAGTTATAGGATTTGATTTTGCAATGTGTAACCACTTTAGCATACTTGGTCATTATGATTTGTATGCTTAATATTTTAATTTTGACTAGGTGTTTTCTTATGCAATGCAAAAAAATAATATTATATAAGACAAAAACTTGAAGTTATTAATATCTAAATTTGATTTACTGGTTTTTTTTTGTTTAATTCCTAACAAACCGATTTTAATGTATTGTATCGTATTTAAATTCAAATAAATTCACAATTAAAACTTTGAATAATCATTTTATTATGATGATTTATGTATCGACAAATGTTTTTGAATTTTTAGTTTTCCATAAAATTTTGAATTTTAATTAAGATTATCTTAGTTTTGTATTTGTTAAGATCTACCTACATTTTGTTTTGAAAAATATAGATATTTATACAAAGTTGGCTAACTTTTTATATTTAGTTGATGTGGAATTTTCTTAATTTTTTTTGTAATTATATTATTTTAAAATTTGAACGATAATTATGTAGATGATTTATATATGGTATGTACCTAATTTTATTATCTCATTTTAGGAATCTTACCAAAAACAAAAATTTATCATTAAGATTTACATGTTTTAATAAGAAATGTCATGTCATATTTTTTACTAAAGATGTTGTGTTTTTTTTTTGTGAGAGGGAATGTAGTATTGACATGTAAGCAAAATTAAAACAATCACTACTAGCTTAAGGAATAGACTTTTGGAAATCTCATAGAAAAGGATGCATTCTTAAAAGTACTTTTAATTTTGGTCGAAATTTGAATATTTAATGCAAAACAAAAGAAACAGAAAATATACGTAAGAATAAATTTAAATCTTATGTTACTAGAAATATTGGTTTGTGAATCTGAAGTGTTGTGGAATATAGATTTATTTGTGGTTTAGTGTTTGAATATTTTTCTAGTAAAAATGGCAGATATAGTGTTTTTAGAACCTCACATGTTTATAAAAGATTAAAATGGCAGATATAGTAATTGTTTAATATTTTTCGCAGGTATTTTTTTTTGTTTTTCAACTAGTTATAAAAACCTGAAATTATTTGAATAACATAAGTGAGATACAAAAAATATATATGAATAGTAAGTAATAGATGAAGAAAAATATGTTTTGCTAACTTGTGCACATTTATTTTTCTTTATTTTATTTACATATGAAATAAACAAATTTAAACACACAATTGTTTTTTTTAATAGTTTATTGTTATTTTACCATCCAAGTTATAATTTTTTAAGAATTTTCAAATTTTAAATTTGATATTTATTTAGACTATTTGAATGGAATTCTTTTGAGAATTACAATCTTAATTAGGTGAAAATGCCTAACCCGTCGAGCCGGTGCCGAGGTTAGTAAACCAAAAGCATTGACCAAAAAGCAGAAGTGCGTAATTGAAATAAAAAAATCTAAAAGTGAATTAAAAACAACCGGAAACCTGGTAAGCCGGTAGACCACTACCAAAAAAGGACCAACAAGAAAATAACGTTATACAACATTACCGATAATAATTATCATATAGTAGTCTCTATTATAAATGTTGGATCAGTCTCTCTAAGAAAGGATATGAAATGTTCCCTCACACGTCTCCCTCCTTTTAACAGTCTCTGTCTCTCGCCGGCGTTAACATTATTTCCGTCAATGAAACTTCTCTTTCTCACTCTTCGCCGTCACTTTTAAACTGAATCAACGTCTCAAAACCGTTAGTTCTTCGAAAATCTCCGATCATCTCTCTCTCTCTCTCTTCGTGTGATCGTGTTGACTAGATTGTATAGTATTTTGTTGGAAAGATGCTGCTGGATCTCAACCTCGACGCTGACTCTCCCGAGTCGACTCAGTACGGTGACTCAAACGCAGATCGGCAGACGTCAGACGGCTCCGGGAACCGAGTGGATGAGTCAGGAACGTCGACGTCATCGGTAATCAATGCAGATGCAGACGACGACTCTTGCTCAGCTCGTGCCTTCACTCACAGTTTCGATATATTAAAAGTCGGAGGAGGAGGAGGAGACGGAAGCACCGCTTCTATCTCCGGCGTTACCAAGGAGCTTTTCCCGGTGGCTCGAGACTGTGGGAAGCTACGAGGTTCGAGCTCCAGAAGCTGGATGGATCTCTCTTTCGACAGGGTGGCTCCTGCTCCGGCGCCGGCTCAGGTGAGAAAGAGCCGGAGAGGACCGAGGTCAAGAAGCTCGCAGTATAGAGGAGTCACTTTCTATAGAAGAACTGGTAGATGGGAATCACATATTTGGTAACTCCTTTTTTTCAACTTTTATTTGTACTTTGTGAGATCAAATAAATAAATTTTTTTTTTTTTTGCAGGGATTGTGGGAAACAAGTTTATTTAGGTAACATTAATATTTTTAAATGATTGTTGAGAGAACAACAAGTTTTGTTGGTTGCATCTTTAACTCTCTTCTTGATTTCTCACTTGTAGGTGGTTTTGACACTGCTCATGCCGCTGCTAGGTACTTTTATGATTATTCTTCTCAGCTTTATATTTCTGGATTAGAATTTGTACATGAATCAGATAAAGAAAGTTTTTTTTTTTTTTTAAATAAACACAGAGCTTATGATCGGGCAGCTATAAAATTCCGAGGAGTTGATGCTGATATCAACTTTACTGTTGGTGATTACGAGGAAGATATGAAACAGGTATTTTTTTTAAAATATGAATGTAGTTTTGGTTTATATATTTGTGTCATGTGATCTTTCTTTTATGGAATATGTTGTTTGAGTGAAAACAGGTACATAACCTGAGTAAGGAAGAGTTTGTGCACATACTACGGCGCCAGAGCACGGGCTTCTCTCGGGGAAGCTCAAAGTATAGAGGGGTTACATTACACAAATGTGGCAAATGGGAAGCTGGGATGGGGCAGCTTCTTGCTAAAAAGTGAGCAACTTTTCTCCTTGTTGTCTTCAGTGTTTTTCTCTGAAATGGTGAAGTTAAGAAAAATGCTTAGCAAATGGTACGATTGTTCAGTCTTGGAGATTTTAAAATGGTTGAATTGAAATAGAAGCTGCAATGTCCTATAATGATCATGATTTATTTGTTTACCAGAAAAAAAGATTACACCTCCCTAAGAAGAACTTCATTAGTTTTCAAGATCCAACTTGAGTTGTCTCTCTTTCTGAACACTTGCTTCTTGAAAACAGGGCATACAACAAGGCTAAGATAAGCTCTAATGGTAGGGAAGCAGTCGCAAACTTCGAGCTTAGTACATACCAGAAAGAGATCAACTTTGAGAGTATGTAATCTTGTGAATATTTTCATCATCAATCTATAAAACAGCTCTGATTGTTTTCTTCATCTCTATGAAGGTGGTCATGACAAACTTGATCTCAACTTGGGAATCTCTCTTTCTCCTGGGAATGCGGCAAAGCAAAATGGGAGATTCTCTCATTTCCCTTCTAATCCGTATGAAACTCCACCCGGAGTTAGCTTGACGGTAATTTCTCAATATCCAATCTCTGAAGATTCCTTCAAAATGGTTTCGGATACTGTTTCTTACAAGTGTTTAAAACTGCAGATAGATACCGAGTTCATGGGAAAGCCGGTGAATACACATCTTCCTTATGGTTCATCGGACCATCGTGCTAACTTTAAGGTAAAGAGAACAGTATCTGAAGTCAAACAACACAATTCTAAGTAAATTCCAGACAGTGAAACAATGTTTGATGTTGTTTTTAATGTTATGTTCTGATTTTTCAGGAGAATATAAGTGAAGCTGAAGGAGGGATGATGAGTAACTGGGGATGGCATAGACCTGGCCAGACCAGCACCATGAGACCGCAACAACCAGGCGCACAACCACCACAGTTGTTCTCAGTTGCAGCAGCATCATCAGGATTCTCTAATTTCCGGCAACAACCTCCCAGTGAAAACGCCTCTCATGGTTATTTTTATCCACAATTTTGACTATACAGAAGGAGGCTTACAAAAAAAAAAGTGTGTTTGTATATGAATTCTTTATAAAATGGATATGTTTTCTTTATCTTTAATGTGGGAAAAGAAGGTTATGCGCTGTACCTTGGTGGTAACTGGTAAGAAGACTCTTGGAAATTGGAAGATACATTTTGTAAATAAATAAGGCACCAGGATTGAATTTTTGTCGTTATGCGAAACTTTTTGAAAGGAACGTAAAGAGAGTGAGTGAGTGAGTGATAATAGAATGCGACACATTTGGCTGCCTCTTTTTGGAACCCTCAATGGATTAGGAGACAACACTTTTTTTTTCCTCTGTAAATTTTCGTTAGCAAACCAAGATGAACACGAGAAAGTACATACACTAAACAGGCAGAAACAAAAATATCCCCTGAGACTAAGGCCGCATATAAGAAACAAGCTAAACAAACCGATTAAACAACAGAACATAGCACCTGGCTACAGAAACATCATCGGACGAAGGTGCAACCAGCAATACTATCCAAGAACGGACCGTAAAGGTCTAAAGGTCCGACGTGAACACGACGTTGATGGCACCCATCATCTGATGGGATTAACCAACACAAAGCCTTTGTAAATCTATTTGTCATTACCAAACAAAGAAACATGTTAACATTATTCAGTATAGTTTATTTTCATCTAATATTATTTTAGTCTTGCATATATTGCAACTAGTCTTGTTTCTTTCACTGTGTAGAAATGATCAACGTGTTTGCATATATTTTAGGCAAGGCTTGTCATGGATGTATTGAGATTGCATTACTCACTGATAACTAAACTTTAGAATTTCCATTTCCATAGTAGCCAATGGATAATACATAAAAAAAAAATGAAGCAGAGCTGGTTGATATGCAAGCAAGTTTAGGGAGAATTCGATGGATTGCTACGATTAGCATTGAGGTAAGATTGAGGTGGAATGAAGTAAGGGGCAGTGAAATTGGAGAAGTTACTTGTCTTGCACTTACCCCCGAGAGTGAATATTCCGCGTTCGCTTTTATCAATGAAATAGATTGAATTTTGGCATTTCTGGTGCGAGCTAGCCTTGAGGCAGAAAGGTTCAGACTTGGAGAGGAAAATGCAGAGATCTCCAATGTCAGTAGTGTAGCACCATTGCAGTGGGTTACATCTGTTAAGACCTTGCTTGAACACCCAGATTTGATGCTCTTCCATCCTCCCTCCCTTGTTGTTATTTCTCTTTCTGAACCGCTTAATCATAAACATTTCTTGCGTCGATCGTGACTCCACCAACTCTTCGACCGTGCAACACAAATCTAATTCTTCCCATTCTGACTGCAACAACTGAGGAGTGTAAAGGCCTCTTCTACACAGCTTTGGTTTCTCCAAGTTTTCTCCAAGATCCCAGTATCCAACGTGTGTGCCCCCATAAGCGGGCATGGCAAACTTTTTATCTCTCTTTGTATACATGACTCGGGAGTTGAAGAAGGCCGGGTCTTCGATTCTGATGTTGACCCACTTTTTATTCTTTTCAGCAGGCCTACATAGGCTGAGCTGAGGTCCAACGAATTTGACGGCCAAGATGCAGTCTTCGTCATCAGGAGAAGAGGATGACATGGCCACGTTTGTTACCAGTTCGGTTTGACAATGAGGCAGGGTTTCAAAATCAGGCAGTACGATTCCCGAAAAGTCTGATTCCGACACTCCAGGGTTGAGATCATCTGAAAGATACGGGCCGTATTTCGAAGTAAGTACCCAGCCATGTGATGCTCCCATCGTTCCCGTTTCTGCCATCATGTACATGGGCACCGTCTTTTCCAAAACCCTAGTCCAACAGCTTGGCCCAGAAAAATCTGTAATCATGAGTCTACCGATATCCCCGTCAACCCAATTCTCTCCACAATGTTCAGCACCGTAGATGTGACATAGAGGGGTTTCCGACAAGAAACGAGCACCAACGAGGTGTCTCTGCGGATTAATCCGGCACCAGAAAAAAAAAAAAACGAAAATTAAAGAACAAACAAAGTATTACATAACAAATTAAAAAGACAAGAGAGAGTAGTGGCTTACAACTCCTAGCTCAGGTGGTTTCCTCAGACAGAGCCTAGAGAGACGGCTGAGAAGTAGAGAACTCATAGTGTGTTTTTTTTTCTTCTAGTAATGCAAAAATCTCTAGTTGAAACTTTGGTAATGACTCCATTTAATATAAGATGAATAGCCTTGTTCCTCAAGTCTTTCCATATCTACTTTTCCCTTTATGTGGTTCTCTTTTTCCCGAGTCATATTTATTTTAATATTTTTGCTTATCAACGAATGGATCCATATAACTAAGATGAGTAGCCTTGCTCCCCAAGTCTTTCTATAACTCCTTTCGACTTTATGTGGTTCCATTTTCTCACGTTTTTCGTTAAATCTACTATGATTAAAATAAGTCATCCATGTTTGTCATTAAATCTATTAAAATTAAAATAAGTGATTTACGAAAATATTCATGATACTCGTATATTAGTTTGCAAAGTAAAATTGTGACTTTGACCAAGTCAACAACCATTAGTGTATTTTGCTTGGGTTTATAATTTTATTTGAATAAACATATAAAAATTGTTATGAATAAGAATAATCCAATAAGTTAAATTGACATAATTTCCAATTAACAAATTTAATTTCAAATTCTAACCCACAATATTCAAAATGAAACATTTGCTAATTTTTATTAATTAGCTAAATCTAAAACTTTTACAAGCTTTTTTATTTTAGTCATTTTGGAACTTTTATTTCTCATTTAAAGCAATTCTGATTTTAACAAAAGAATACATGATTTTAAATTGTTTATGGTGAAAATTTCATCGTGTCCAAAATTTCGTCTCTCTAACAGACGTCTCCATCGGAAATCTACCTGAAAATGGTCCACGGCATTTTGTTAAAGTTCAACATAGGCACTGAAGCCATCAAAACCAACATAAAAAAGTATTTAGTATCTAATTCAGTTTCTTTGCAAGGAAGCGAGATCTTGTTTCTTTTTCAAAACACTGGGAGATCTTGTTAATAAACACTTTCTAGCCGGAGTGGCATATGCAACAAGTATGTTGATATTGCGCATCTCACCAGAACAATCCCAGTGTGACTTAGCTCTCATAACATTTGTCATACATATAATTAATTAACTAACAACAATCTCAATCAAAATAGGAAGAGTTGTTGTATAATTGTGATGCTCAAACTCCACATAACTTTTAAAAGTAAAGTCAGACTATACAATAGAAGTGCGAGTGAGTTTCCATTGTAATCCAAATGCGAAAAAATAAAGAAACACAATTAAGAGGATTGAGGTGGAATGAAGTAAGGGGCAGGGGAAAAGCCATGTCCACCAACCCAGACATTATCGCGGATATTGACTTTTCCGAAGTTAAAGTGGCCCACGTAATAGATGTAGTTTGGGTTAAGGCCATACAAGCTAGCCTTTACAGAGAAAGGTTCGCCTTTGGTGGAGAGAAAAATACAGAGATCTCCAATGTCCTTAGTGGAAACGGCGGTGCAAATTTGATCATATCGTATCTTGAACACCATGAAACGCTGCCAACGCGGATTACCAAAATTGCCCTCGCTCCCCCACAGGAGATCTGAGTACCACTTAACAATAAAAGTTTCACCTGTGGGTGCCTCCACCAAGTGTTCGGTCCTGTAACACTGAGACAGCTGCTGCAACTGCGACTGCACAAACTCTTCGTAGTAGTAGGAAAAACTCCCCAAGTTACGCGATCTGTGTTTTTCAAGATCCCAGTATCCTATGTGTGTGCCTACACAATCCAGCATGGAGAACATCTTATCTCTCTTTGAGTACATCACACGGGAGTTGAAGAAGCCCGGGTCTTCGATTCTGATGTTGACCCACTTTTTACTCTTTTCAGCAGGCCTACACAGGCTGAGTTGAGGTCCAACGAATTTGACGGCCACAATGCAGTCATCGTCCTCAGGAGAAGAGGAGGACATTGCCACGTTGGTTACCAGTTGGGTTTGGCAATGAGGCAGCGTTTGGGGACGAGGCAGAGAGATTCGCTTCGGATCTGAGTTAGACGCTCTCGGGTTTAGATCGTCTTGAAGACACACTATGCTCTCTTTAAAAGTAGCTACCCACCCATGGGATGCTCCTATCGTTCCTGATCCTGTCATCAACTCCATGGGCACCATCTTTTCCAAAACCTCGTCGTCCTCAGAGTCCGAAGCATTAACATTGTGAATCACAAGTTTGCCGACACTCTCATCCCTCGAACTATACTGACAATGATCAGCGCGTACGATGCGGCAAATAGAGGTTTCTGACAGGAATCGAGCGCCGCATAGGTATTTCTGCAGAGTAAAATCCAACATCAGATAAAAACAAAGTATTAAATAACAAATTGAAAAGACAAGAGAGAGTGGCTTACAACTCCTAGCGTAGGTGGTTTCCTCAGACAGAGCCTAGAGAGACGGCTGAGAAGTAGAGAACTCATAGTGTGCTTTTTTTTCTTCTAGTAATGCAAAAATCTCTAGTTGAAACTTTGGTAATGACTCCATTTAATATAAGATGAATAGCCTTGTTCCTCAAGTCTTTCCATATCTACTTTTCCCTTTATATGGTTCTCATTTTCCCGAGTCATATTTATTTTAATATTTTTGCTTACCAACGAAATGGACCCATATAACTAAGATGAGTAGCCATGTTCCCCAAGTCTTTCCATAATTTCTTTGTCATTAAATCTATTAAGACTTTATGTGGTACTCATTTTCCCACGTTTTTCGTTAAATCTACTATGATTAAAATAAGTCATCCATGTTTGTCATTAAATCTACACATTTTACGCTTAATTTATCATTCGAAAATATGTAGAACAAATAATCTACACATTACTCAAAATCTACAATCTGTAGAATGAATAGTTCCAAAAATATGGGAAGTGTATTTATGAAAATATTTGGAAATATTTTGTTTCCACTTTTGAGAAAATTTTCATTTGGAAATATTTTGTTTCCACTTTTGAAAAAATCAAGTTTTTGCGCACACAAAAAAAAAAAAATTCACCTTTTTATTTCAAAGGCCCAATCTAGTAGTTTTATTCTTTTTTGACATTTAGTTAAATGAAAATTAACTTTTTGGTTTCATTCTAGGATGTTGTGTTTAAACAAAAGGGTAAATGATTTGCCGGCATAAAGTTCTCGCATATCTCTAGGCTCCACAAATCCATGACAGATATGTATATGTATACATTTCTTTTTTTTTGGTAAAAATGTATGTATATGATTCATTTCTTTTTGAAAAAATAAATAAAAAAAAAACTCAAAGTGATCTACTTTGTTCTGCTTTTAGGGGAAAACGCACAGACATCCACTTTAGACATTAACTACAAATACCAGTTTCAAAAGATTGGGTTAACTGATTAAAAATGTAAAAAACGATGTTACCGTATAATCTGTTTTGGAAAAGCCAATTTTTCTTCTATATATTCTTTTTTCTTTTTCTGGGTGGTATATTTGAGGGGGGGAAATGGAATGTGCAATGGCTGGGGAGGATTCTTTATTCATCGTCATCTGAGATTAAAGTAAACGAGAAAGGCTTGAACTTGTAACCATCTCCATGGAAGAACTTCCCCATGAATTCTACCCAGTGAAGTCGCAGCGCATGAAGAAACGCACTTAGCGTTTCCATCATCAGAAGTATAAACGCTGTTGCAAATGCAAACACCACCACTCCTATTAACCGTATCAAAATGTTTTCATACCTGATTCCAGAAACATGTAAGAACTCAATAGTTTAAAGTTTTAAACATGAAATTAAGCTAATCTACTCACCCCCATGCAAGAAGAAGAACTTTCTCGTAGAAGACCGTTGACAGTTCCGAATGAGCCAAACTGTTCATATCAGATTAAAAGACAAAGACTATATTAGAAACGTTCATTAGAAAAACAAAGCAGAAACGTTCAGTAAGTTTACCTAAGTGCCCAGAGACGAAGGTAAGACGCTGTGTTAGATACTGAACCTAGAACAAACTCTATGGAGTGAATCAATTGATGTACAAAAATCTCGCTGAAGTTAAATTCTTCTTCCTGGTGGCTTCTCGCTGAGTCTGGGTCTACATCTAGATCCACCTCAGAAGTACCAAGAAGGCCGTAAGTGCGACCTTGAAACCTCTATAGAAAGTTTTTCATCCATTGATAAGCCCAGAGTCCATGAAAAGAATAGTTAAACAAAACAGATGCAGTGAAACTGGAGGTACCTCCATGTGAATTTTCCTGAGTGCAAAAGGTTTTGGAAAAAGCATCCATGGAACAGCAATGAATGCCAAAAGTAATAACAGAATCTGCAGATTAGAGTGGTTTAGACGAGTAAGGATGGAGCAAAAGCTTATGTACATTTGAATTTTTTTTTTTTTTAAAAGAGAGGAAATCGTGCCTGAAGTGGACGTTGGCCCCAGAACAACTCATTTTCACCAAGTTCTTCGGTGGGACTTAGAAACATGTAGATCATGACATGATACAAGTCTGCTTGAGAACCAGTGCACCACTTGATGATGATCAGTAGTGAGAGGTAACCGAATAGGCTGTTTAGAAATATCATCTGGGGGATAAACTGATACCTGATGGCACATCACAAAGACCTAAGTCATCCCTGTAGTCTTAGAAACAGGAGCATGGGAAGATAAAAATACAACAAAGAACAAACCTTATGTCTAATGAAGAGCCAAAGAATCGAGCATTGAAGAAACTTAATATTAGTCCAAGATTCATCTGAGCAATCCCCAGTAGAATAGACATCTTCATCTTAAGAGAGTTTAAGTAAGGCAGTTCTGAACGACTTCCACGCCAACTAGGATCTACCCCAAAAGGGTATGGATCACGATACTTGACCAAACCAGCTGTGTAAGCATCACTGGGCATACAATAATATGTATATCAGCAACAAGCAGAATAATAATAAAAGACTCGACTGCCCACTAGAGAGATCAAGATTCAGACATGCATATACCTACAAGTCGTATCTCTGCATTTGTAAGCTGAGCCACCAAAGATATGGAAAGGAACAGAGAAGAACTCATTGTAGATAAGCCCACAATATATTGAGAAAAGTGCCATTAGTAAGATTACATAGCGGCCTCCAAAGAGCATCTCCATAAAGCTTCCAAGTTTCTGGTAACGATAAGACACAGCAAAATCACACCACATGGATAGAAATTTCACAGAAGGTCATTGATATCCACACCACGAAGGTTATTTTTTCTAAGGTTAATCTTTTTCCTAGAGTGAAAAGGAAAACTAAATGTAATTATTATCCATATGGTCTAAACCAATTCTGGATAACCGAAAATCACCATCTCTCTCATTTGGAAAACCAAAGGCCTATCAGAGCACATGGAATCACATCAGAATCGAGAGCAGAAAATTGCAACCTACTATTACTGCAGCTAACTTCAAAACCAAAGATACACTTTCAATCAGCCACTAATCAAAACAAAATAAAGCTCTACGTTATTGATGGTTTATTTTTGAGAAGTAAACAACCCATGCTCGAAGCCATTATCATCACCAGTTTTTCATTCAACTGATACAGCAAAAATTGGGTGCCAATCATACCTGCTTACTCAGCTTCCTTTCACGAGCAAGAAGATACAACGCTCCTAGCAGCAAGCATAGACCATGACCCCAATCCCCAAACATAACCGCAAACAAAAAGGGATATGTGACAACTGAATAAACTGCCGGGTTTGCCTCTTGATATCTTGCAACACTGCAAGTAACCATAAAGTCAAACATACATGAGATGGTGAGAAGCAGAACTAAAAACGCACATGCAATCAAGGTAACATGATTAAGAAGATACGGAATGAAGAAAGTTCAGCTTTGTTAGAAAGCAGCCAGGTACCCTTCTACAATCATATATGCATGATGAGGGACACAAGGTTCTAAACACTTGCATCTAAATGATGAGGCTTTTCCATGCTCGTGGAACAATACGATAGTGCTAGGTAATGCTAATAGTGGAACTAACCCGTAAGCATCGATAATCTCCTGGAACGCATTAGTAAGTTTGTTCGTTCTGAAATAGGTGGGAGGTGATTCTACCGCATGCATTACATGAAATATAACGCCCACTTGCGAATTGCTGTCCGAAGTGGCTCGCTGAAGAACCTCATGAATCTGCACATAATTGTTGATGAATTTCACTTGCAAGAAAATCATAGTAGTTGATGTAAAAGGGAGCAAAACACTGTAGTGTACCTGGGTCTTAGCAAATGTGGGGCACCAACCTTCACCAACAAGGCATTTTTTGGTTACATCAAAATTGAGCATGTTCAGAGTATCATAAACCGCTTTTTCTCTCCGAACCTAGCAGCAAAAGGCCACCTAAAATCATGACTTGTCCATACTGTATGGACCATACAATCTCCGATGTACTTAACCAGAAAGATAATTCTATATATACAAAAATAGTTGCAGATGCTATTTTTTACCGTGGTCATCCATTTAGTCAAGCTGTAACCAACAACATTAAGAGCATTATTCCGATGGCGAGATCCAGCATCTAGAGTGGCTTCCAGATCAGAGAGTCGGGATAAAACCTATACACCAGATATTGATATTTTAGGAGCACTATATAATGTAGTAACTAACAGTCACTAGCACTACTGATCAGGATAAGTAATATTGGTATTCTTCAAATAACAAAATGTGATACAGCAACTAATCGCAAATGATTGGGATACAAAAGCCAACAACGAAAATCATATGAAGAAGAAAGCAATGTGCAAGAATCGCATACACATATCATGGAATAAATTATAGCTCTCCCTGAATAAAGATAAAGAACTAGTTTTCGAATATCCAACTTACTTCTCTCGTAAGCTGCCTCTGCTTTGTTATATCCTCGGGGACAGGATAGCAATTTGCACCAAATGCTTCACATATTTTCAATATTTTTGTCCTTGCTTGCTCCCCAGAAAAGAAAACCACAAATACAATTTTCTCCACCTATGAGCACAAAACCAGTTCGTGATAAACATCTCACCGGAATAGGATATGAATATTATGGAGATAAAGATGCTGTGTGAGAAAACAAGAGATTAACATCACCATTTCTGATGTTGAAGGATCCATTATCTCCTCATCAGAGGGTGTTTGGTTGAAAAGCATATTGCCTCTTGTTGCACGAAACAACATTCTTTCAAACCTAAGAAGTTTGTCTTTGTTAATGATTCCACTAATAAATCTCAGTCCTGACTGATTCAAGGGTTCGGGCCTCATTTCCTGAGAAGAACATAACTAAAATATTAGTAAAGATGATTTTTCAGATCCGGATAACAGCAGTAAAATGGAGAGTTTAACATGCAATCACCTGCTCTAGTAAAGAGGACTCAATAAAACCGTTATTTGAGTAGGTGCTTTCATGTAGTTCTGTTTCATCTCCAATTGCATGAGCATTACTTGAGACGAGGAAACCACTTGCCTATAGAGTAGCCAAGTAGCAATATATAAGAAAGTTAAGCATAAAACAGAGGACGATGAGCGCACATCTGATCAACAAAAAATTGGATAAAAACGGACAACAGCTACTGCACTATATAACTTATCAATCCATCAAGAATCTTTCACTGTAGAAGGAAAAACGATACGTTTTCCTATCGTTTTCCAGTTACTAGATATAAATCTGAGAACGAAAGACGAATACACGTACCTTTTGAAGAACTATCTTAAATTCAAGAAGTTCATTATATGTCTGCCGAAGCTTTTCACTGTTTGAATTCATTTCCAGTACCTCATGCTCGTGGTCAGCAAGTTGTCTCTGCCGAAGAAAACAATTGAAGATACAGAGAAAAATAACGCCTCATACCCCAATAAAAGAGGCATACCCAAATACTTATTTACCTCTAAATCTCCAAGCTCAATGTTCGGTTCTAATTCATGGCGTTGTAAACATCTTAGACCAGCTTTATCAATTTGATCTTTGAAAAAACGCAGCTTTCGTGACATCTCTCCACATCGTTTTACCTGTTAAAACCCCCCAATAACATAAACAAAGAAGCTCTGTGCCTAAGGAATTTTCACCACATACCGCTAGACATCCAAATTATCAATTTAGCATCGTCTTATTTTTTTTCGAAACACGAGATTTAGCATCGTCATGTCAAAGTTGTATCACGGAAACATATTTCAGTGCAGCAATCAAGTAATGCCCAGCCCATATACACTCACTCACTCCTAAAACTTTGAGGGGGTAATTCAGCTTGGAATAAAAGCAATATTTAGTAACTAATCTGTTCAAGAAAAACTAGGAATATAGGGAAGAGAAAACATTCATCACTATCCAGTTTCTCACTATATGGATAATCATTGCTTGGTAAACAACATATCCCTGCGTGGGAGTTAACATAATACAAAAGAAAAAAGGAATCTACTACGATTACAGTTGAGAAATAAATGAACTCTCCAGAAGAAATCTTTTTCAAATTTTCTACAACAAAGTTAAATAACCACCATTAGTTATGTAGGTGACACTTGAATAGAGATACAATTCTCAAACAAGAATCACATACAACAGCGCTCTGGAATCGAATGTAGTAGAAGTACAAAGAACGTTGAGTTGATACCTGAGTAGCAAATGTCCGCTGAAAAGGACTTTTATCTGCATTTAGCTGTTAAGGAAACAAAGGTAGAGTGTATCAGATTCACCATATCTCACTCGTAACCCCAGTATAAACTGATCTAACGAAGATTCGTTAATGCTAAATTCAATTCAGTTCAAAGATCATCACTAAGCATATGTCCACTCGCAGTGGAAGTTTAGGGATCAAATGCAACAATGACTCCCCCTACATTGTGAGATCAACCATCTCAAGCTTCCACTAATTGCTAATCGTCTAAACCGATAAATTACGAAGGAAACAGCAACAGATTCGATCGGTTTTGTAAAAGAGAAGAAGGCGGATCTGAGGTTCACAACAACACTCACGTCGCGGAACTGTAAGAGGCCGAGTTCGCCGAGGTAAGTAACGGAACGGTGAGCGGACTCGACGGGGATGATAAGCTGGACGAGTGTCATCTTCTCGGACCGCATCAGATCCATCTGCGGCAACTTGTCTAAGAAATCATCCATCTCTTCTCTTCTCTTCTTACTTGGGCTCTCGCTCACTCTCTCCGATCGGATCTGAAAAGTTTCCCGTCGAAGATCGGAGTTCAGTTTTTGCTCCCGTCCACAACTGCCATGAGAAAACGAGTTTTTGCCATCTCAAACGAAAAAATAAAAGGTGTTTTGTTCGCTTTCCTTCGCGTTAAAGTTTCGCTGACATTTAATCTTTTATTAATTAAACACAAAATGTGTAGTTTCACAAAATAAAATGGTGTCAAAATAAATATAATTGACAACAAGAGAAAATTAGTAACTAACAGAAAGTTGATATACCATTTGAATATTGTTATGCTTTCTTTATATAGTATAGATACATTATATGATACTATAAGGTATATGATATCATATATTGATTAGTTTTTAAATACAATTAGATTAGACTGAGTAATAAATAAAACTACGTGTAAAAATGCTTTTAGTTGATCAATATTGATATAAACACTGAATACATAGTAAATTTGAAAATCTATTTTAAAGAAAATAATATAAAACTACTAAAAATAAATACATAAATAAAATAAAATCAATAAGGAAAAATATATGATTTCTTCGGAAATGATCTGAACAAAATATAATGATGATATATTTTATATAGTTGATGTTAGGAGTTTTCAAGGCTCCTAAGACAAATGTTGTAGTATAAATGATTGTCGAACCAGTTCTGAGGGATATCAAAGCACTGAGAATGCAAGTACTCACTTAATCTAAGTGCAACCAATGATTTAGATGGGTTTTAAACTACTACTAAACTAGAATGCAATAACAGAATGATACTTTCTTGACTAAAGGGAAAGAGAACTCATGGGTATAGGGATTAGACCTCGGGTGATCAAGTATCGAACTAAGGATGGCAAATGATCAATCAAACTATCAACCTTAAGCCTAGACACAATTCTAAGCAAGCTCTATGTCTAGATGAATGCTCATTTGCTAACATATCTCAAACATCAAATGTCTTTGGTTGAATAATATGAAAGCAATCATTACTAACAAGTCTATTAGCTATCTTAGCATCTTTAACAACAAATGTCTTTGGCAAAGTATACTAAAAGCCTAGGAGAGTTGTCTCGGGCATTTCATCGAACACCTTTCGGGTGAGAAATGCCTAAGGATCAAAAACTGAGTGGCAAACTCAGAAGATGCATTATGATTACTCTACTAGCAAGGAAATATGAGTGATCTACACTAAAACATCCTAGCTCTAACCTAATCACCCTTAATCTCCCTAACCCATGAATTCCAAAGGTGATTACTCACTAATCTCCATGATTCCTCTTAAACCCATATTGGATTTCAGATTAATCATGTAGAGAAATAGATAAGAAATCAACAAGAACACAAGAACATAACAAATCAAAACCCAAGAGATGAACTTCTCAAGAGAGTTCTTGTGTATTTCTCAATAGATAAAAAATCAAAGATAAAAGATAATCTGCCACTGGTGGCTACAAAAGATGTTTAAAACATAGGTTTTTCCAAGTGCAAAACGTGCATAATGAAATGACCAAAAGGCCCTTAAGTAAAATAGAAATCGAGCAGATAATAGGCGCGGAGCGACCTCGGCTCGTCGCTCCGACAAGTCGCTCCAGGCTTCGGGAGCGACCTCGCTGGGTCGCTGCGAGAGGTCGCTCCGAGAGCGATTTCTTGTCTCCGGGAACCAAGATGGCGAGCGACTTCTCCCTGTCGCTCTGGACAGGTCGCTCCAAGCTTCGGGAGCGACCTCGCTGGGTCGCTGCGAGAGGTCGCTCCGAGAGCGAGTTGTGTGTCTCCGGACGTGAAAACGCGAGCGACTTTGTGCAGTCGCTCCAACGGGTCGCTCTGGATCGGGAGCGACTTTGGTAGGTCGCTCTGAGAGGTCGCTCCAGGGTCATCTAAGACTGTTCGGAGTAATGAGAACGCGAGCGACTTCATGGCGTCGCTTTAGGAAGGTCGCTCTGAGAAGTGGGACACAGCGACTTCGTGATGTCGCTCCGGGAGGTCGCTCCCATGCTCGGTTCGTTCAATGGTCACCTTTTCACCTCTTTTGAGCTCCAAATAGCCTCATGTGGTATTCCAGTACCTAATAGAGACTCATGTATGCAAAATGCAACCTAAACATGTCTGAAACCTAATCTATATGATGAAAATGCTCATGGATGAATGGATAAAACAATGCAAATATGCAAGATATCAACTCCCCCAAACTTGTTCTTTTACTTGTCCACAAGTGAACTTTCTAGAACTCATAGGGAGAGAGGTTGAAGGAGGGAGCACATAGCCAAAAGAAACACAACTAGCACACTCTCTTATTCCACTCTAGCTTCTCTAGGCCTATCTTAACTCTTTTTGTTCTTACACTCATCATCAAGCATCCACACATTCAAATCAACCAACTCTCACATTCATTAAGCACAAAACATCAGGTGAATTCTTGCAAATGGTCAGTTGGTCCAAGTCATTTGGTTGGGTAAGGGAAGGCTTTTATTCAAGTGATTCAAGAGGTTCAAAACATATGATCTTTAAGGTGGTTTACTCTCAAAACAAGTAGCCTTGACATTGCACATAATATATCTAAGAAAGGGACCAACTCATGCATACAATGCTCAATCTCCATTGTTCTACCCTTTTCCCAAACATACAATTACACAATCATTCCCAAATGTCAAACCCAACTCACATCTCTCACCAAAAGATCCTAAGAACTTTAACTCCTTCTCCTTGAAATCTACAAGGGATTTTTTTCAGAACCTCAAAATATTTCTTAGCTCTTAACAACTTTGCTAGCCCCTTTTCTTTCTTTTTTTTTTTTTTTTTTCTTTTCTTTTTTTCGTTTTTTTTTTTTTTTTTTTTTTTTTTTTTTTTTTTTTTTTTTTTTTTTTTTTTTAGGCTGGCTGGGCCAAGACTTTCAAAACTTGAGCTAGAGGCTTCTCTACTTATCCCAATAAAACAATTCACTTAAGCACAAAGAGTCTATTCTTTTCCTTTTCATTTCTCCCAAATCATAATCACAACACTCACCCCCCACCTATAGCTAGACAATAGAGTGCCCAATCTAGCAAGAATGAAGATCAAGCATTGTCGTTCCCGATACTCTCAACATTATGCGCATGTAAGACTTTCCGAAGAAGGCCTCACTCATCAAACAATGAAAGCTTAAAAGGAGGGAAAGGTTTTGGGAGTGGTCTACCACTAGAGTTTGTCAAAATAAGATTGGCATAAAGGATGTGACAACTCAAGTGTGTATAGCCATGACTCAGTACACAAGGGACCATGAGCAAGAAGCATTAAGTTCGTTCAGTTCAAATAAGGTTGTAGTTGGCTTCAAAGACTGAGTTTCAGCAATCAACAAGTTTCAGGAAGAGTTTTCAAGGCTCGAAACATACAAGTCTTTTTGAGAGGTGCAAAAGCTACTCAGGTGCAACGTAGTGTTCTTTACAAGGCATTTAAAATCATTGCTCCCAATGCAAGTGAATGCAACCTATATGCTCTAGACTCTCCTAAAAATGCAAATGATGCAAACTAAATGATTGATTTTTTTTTTTTTTATCTATGCAAATAGGTATGCCATGCATGACTCAATGAATCAACATCAAAGCAAACATGATCAAATACTTGGTACCTCCCCCAAACTTGAGTTACACAGTCTCTGTGTCGTCAAGTAGAGAGAGATACCGAAAAGAAGACTAATATGCAAAAATGAAATGGTATATACAAAGGAGTGTGGTGGGTTACCTTCTATAGGGAATGAGTAGAGGGAGATGCTCCCTCCTCGTCGTCCTCAGGTGGTAACTCTTCAAGGTGCTCATCAGCAGGAGTGCCCATCTCTTCAATGTAGAAGGCTTGCCCGAACACAGTTGGTTTCCTCATTTTCCCCTTGATGTCAAAGTGGAGGATGTTCTCTTTACCAAAATGGAGATCAATCGTGCCCTCCTTCACATTAACAATAGCTCCTGCTGTAGCTAAGAATGGCCTTCCTAGAATCAATGGATCTTGAGCCTCCTCACCCATCTCAAGCACCACAAAATCTGTAGGTATCTCATACCTTCCAATCTTCACAGGGAGGTCCTCTAAGATGCCCACAGGGTACTTCACTGAACGATCAGCTAACACCAGAGAGAGTCTACACTTCTTGTACTGAGTGAATCCAAGCTTCTTTGCAACAGACAAAGGCATCAAGCTGACACTAGCTCCCAAATCGCAGAGACTTTTCTCAAATACCATAGGTCCAAGAGCACAAGGTAGTGTGAAGCTTCCTGGATCCTCTAATTTCTCTGGAACATCAAGCCTCTGGATGATGGCATTGCACTCATGGGTAAGAATCATCATGCCTTCCATCTCCTTCTTCTTTGCAGCTACAACATCTTTCAGGAAATTGTTGTATTGAGGAATCAACATGAAAGCATCGATGATGGGCATTGCAACCTGAGCTTCACTCATTTGCTTCTCAAACAGAGCCTTGTACTTCTCTAGCAGCTGCTTCTTGAATCTACCAGGGAATGGAAGTTTGGGTTCATAGGGAGGAGGAACAAAAGAACTTTCACTTGCTGGAGTAACAACTTCACCATCTTTTACTGTCTTCTTCTCTTCCCCAACCTTTCCTTTACCTTTGGCTTCTACTATCTTTCCAAGATCTCGTCATTGATCTTCTCATCAACAATCACCACTTCATCATCTATGTTGATGGCAACCCCCTCACCTAGTTTCTCAGCATCCTTGGTGAGGGTTTTAGGAGGTAACTGTTACCACTCCTAAGGGTGATAGCTTTGGCCTCCTTGGGGTTTTGGTCAGACTTTCCAGGTAGAGATCCTTGCTGGCGATTCTGGTGAGTGTTCATGGAAGCAAACTGATTCTCTAAATTCCTGACTGTAGAAGCAAGATGAGAGAATTTGTTGTTGAGCTCATTGTAGCTCCCATCAATCTTGGTATGAAGGTTCTTCAACTCATAACCAACATGCTTCTCACTTCTAGTCTGAGACTCCAAGATTTGTTTCAGTAAGGTATCAGTGCTGCTCTCTTGAGGAGCAGAGGAACCAGACGAGGGATTTTGCTGAGGCTGATAGCTGCCTTGCTGATTGTTCCGAGGCTGATAACCACTCTGCTGGTTGTTGGAATAGGACTTCTGTTGGTAGTTGTTGTACTGAAAGTTGGGTTCTTTCTTGTACCAGCTACCATTGTTGTTGATGAAACACAGCTCTTCCTGACCTTCCAAACCCTCAACTTCATGGACAACAGCTGGTGTCTCTTGGCTTGGGTTGCCAACAAAGTGCAGCTGCTCTTGGGTAGCTTTATCAGCAAGGAGGATGTCTATCTTATCCTGTAGAGCTTTCAACTCCTTCCTCGTTTGCTTATCCTCAGTTCTACTGCTTCTGTCGTGGTCTCCACTGTAGACTGCATCACTCTTAACCATGTTGTCAACCAGCTCCTCAGCATCCTCCTCAGTTCTCCCCAAGAAGAACCCATTACTAGCTGTATCCAGTCTGGCTCTGTACTTAGGGAGAGCACCACGGTAGAATGTGCTCAGCAAGCTCTCCTTAGAGAAGCCATGGTGTGGGCATTGAGCTTGGTAGCCCTTGAATCTTTCCCAGGCTTCACTGAAACCTTCCAAGTTCTTCTGTTGAAAGCTGGAAATCTCGTTTCTCAGCTTAGCAGTTCTTGAAGTAGAGAAGAACTTCTCCAAGAATGCTTTCTTGCAGTCATCCCAAGTGGTGATGGAGTCGCTGGGTAGAGACTTCTCCCACTGACGTGCCTTATCCCCCAAAGAGAAAGGAAATAGCTTGAGCTTTAAGGCATCTTCGGACACACCATTAGTTTTTGACAACCCACAGTAGCTGTCGAACCTGTCCAAGTGATCAAATGGATCCTCTAGAGCCAAGCCATGATACTTGTTGTTCTCGATCACGTTGAGGAGTCCTGATTTGATCTCAAAGTTGTTGGCTGCCACAGCTGGTGCTCGGATTCCCAATCTATGACCATGAATGTTGGGGCGGTCGTAAGTGCCAATGGGTCGAGCTGCTCGCTGTTGGTTTTGTGGAGCGTTGTTAGCTCCATTGACGCCCGCATCATCTTGATGTATGTCTTCCATATCAGTACCCAATCTCTGCAAGTGAGCCTGTTGCTCTTCTTCTCTTCTCTTTCTAGCACACTCTCTCTCTAAAGCTCTGATGTCTGCAGCTCTTGGAACTAGGTTTGATGGACCCTTGCTCCGCAAGTTCATACACCTGTAGATTAAAAGGGAGGTGAAGAAGAATCAGTAACAAAAGAAAATAAAAATGACTTAGTCTCAAGCAAGTGACTAAATCTCAATGTTTAAATCTACTCAGAATTTGGCAACGGCGCCAATTTGATGTTAGGAGTTTTCAAGGCTCCTAAGACAAATGTTGTAGTATAAATGATTGTCGAACCAGTTCTGAGGGATATCAAAGCACTGAGAATGCAAGTACTCACTTAATCTAAGTGCAACCAATGATTTAGATGGGTTTTAAACTACTACTAAACTAGAATGCAATAACAGAATGATACTTTCTTGACTAAAGGGAAAGAGAACTCATGGGTATAGGGATTAGACCTCGGGTGATCAAGTATCGAACTAAGGATGGCAAATGATCAATCAAACTATCAACCTTAAGCCTAGACACAATTCTAAGCAAGCTCTATGTCTAGATGAATGCTCATTTGCTAACATATCTCAAACATCAAATGTCTTTGGTTGAATAATATGAAAGCAATCATTACTAACAAGTCTATTAGCTATCTTAGCATCTTTAACAACAAATGTCTTTGGCAAAGTATACTAAAAGCCTAGGAGAGTTGTCTCGGGCATTTCATCGAACACCTTTCGGGTGAGAAATGCCTAAGGATCAAAAACTGAGTGGCCAACTCAGAAGATGCATTATGATTACTCTACTAGCAAGGAAATATGAGTGATCTACACTAAAACATCCTAGCTCTAACCTAATCACCCTTAATCTCCCTAACCCATGAATTCCAAAGGTGATTACTCACTAATCTCCATGATTCCTCTTAAACCCATATTGGATTTCAGATTAATCATGTAGAGAAATAGATAAGAAATCAACAAGAACACAAGAACATAACAAATCAAAACCCAAGAGATGAACTTCTCAAGAGAGTTCTTGTGTATTTCTCAATAGATAAAAAATCAAAGATAAAAGATAATCTGCCACTGGTGGCTACAAAAGATGTTTAAAACATAGGTTTTTCCAAGTGCAAAACGTGCATAATGAAATGACCAAAAGGCCCTTAAGTAAAATAGAAATCGAGCAGATAATAGGCGCGGAGCGACCTCGGCTCGTCGCTCCGACAAGTCGCTCCAGGCTTCGGGAGCGACCTCGCTGGGTCGCTGCGAGAGGTCGCTCCGAGAGCGATTTCTTGTCTCCGGGAACCAAGATGGCGAGCGACTTCTCCCTGTCGCTCTGGACAGGTCGCTCCAAGCTTCGGGAGCGACCTCGCTGGGTCGCTGCGAGAGGTCGCTCCGAGAGCGAGTTGTGTGTCTCCGGACGTGAAAACGCGAGCGACTTTGTGCAGTCGCTCCAACGGGTCGCTCTGGATCGGGAGCGACTTTGGTAGGTCGCTCTGAGAGGTCGCTCCAGGGTCATCTAAGACTGTTCGGAGTAATGAGAACGCGAGCGACTTCATGGCGTCGCTTTAGGAAGGTCGCTCTGAGAAGTGGGACACAGCGACTTCGTGATGTCGCTCCGGGAGGTCGCTCCCATGCTCGGTTCGTTCAATGGTCACCTTTTCACCTCTTTTGAGCTCCAAATAGCCTCATGTGGTATTCCAGTACCTAATAGAGACTCATGTATGCAAAATGCAACCTAAACATGTCTGAAACCTAATCTATATGATGAAAATGCTCATGGATGAATGGATAAAACAATGCAAATATGCAAGATATCAATAGTACGGCGGAAGAAATTTAAAATTATTTATTTCTATTTTTAATAGTGTTTTATCTACACTTTTCAAATCATATTATTAAAAGATGATACTTTCTCTTGTTGAATTTTAAATTTGATTTATTATATAGTTTGACAAATATTAAACAAATAAGATTCTGGGGGAAGAAATAACCAAAAAAAATTAGTAAATAATAGCATAAGGACAATATAGTATATATTGTAAAAATGATAGTTTTTTTTTAGTTAGTTAGTTACTTACTTACTTATAATACTTTTTGTTTGACGTGGGTAAAAAGATGAAAAATAGTAATTTTAGTTATTGACTTTATTTCTCAATTATTAATGTTATATTCTTAATGGTTATTGAGACCTTAGTTATTTCACAAATTCTCCACACGCGGAAAGATTATATTTGTTTAGTTTAACTTTTGATGTGTGTTTGTATTTTCGCCATGTTTTAGTTTCTATTTGTTGTTAAGAATATTTTCTGACATTGTGTTAATTTAATTATTGTTATTCATTTCTCTTATTGTCTTTATTTAATGGAAACACTTTCTCATCCTTCTTCAGTTCTTCTTGTATGTGTCAGGAGATTTTCTTGTACACAATAGTTGTAATGATACTGATATGTTTACCATATGATCTTATTTTGAATGTGGAATATTTTGTTGTGTCCGTTTTGTTTATTTTTATCTGATTTAACTTGTACGTACATTGTTTTTATCATGGGGTTTTATATAGCAAATACCGTTCCTATTGTGTAACTTTAAAAATTTTAAGATTGCGGGTAGATAAGCAAGTGAACAAGCAATAAAACTATATTGAATTTTAATAAGCATTTGAAAGTGTTTAATTTACTTTCTCATTTAAAAGTAACATTAACTTCCACGATTAATTTTTTTTATTCTTTATTAGAAATTATATATTTATTCTACTATTAAAAATATTATATATATACACATATAATTTTAATATTAGTCAATAGTTTTTCTACCTTAATTATGAAATCAGTATAATGAAGTATCTTAGAACGCAAATTATGGATTATTTTCAGTTCTATGCATTAGTTTGTTGAATATGTTAATAATTTTATTGCATGTTATACATTTTTATTAAAATTTAATATACGCATCCATAATAGTTTTAACATAGTATTTTTCTGAGTTCTTCTTGGATTCACCATTTAGGCTGACCAACAAATAATAGTTTGTCATTTCATATTCAGCTTTCAAAGAAAAAAACAAAATAATAAAAATTGTATTTTGTTTAAAATTCATTTTTTTCTAGAAGCTACTACTATTTTTTATTTTTTTATTTTTTAAAAAATATAATACAAATTATTATTTTTTTCGTTTACTTTAAAAAATAATATTGAATACGAGATTGCAAACTATTATTGGTTGGTGAACCTACATGTTCACCCTAGAAGGTGAACCCAAAAAAAACTATAGTTTTCTTATCTAAGCTCACATACGTAGTTGACAAAAAAAGTTCATATATTATATACTAATATGTATGTATCTAACAAATTTTTATTCTAATGTTTATTTTTATAAAAACTAATTTATTAACTTAGATATAAAAATTTTGTCAGCAAATTAGACATAGATTTTTAATCAATATTATAAATTATAAAACTTCAATATTCATATTAGTAATCAATGTAATTACGTTCTTTTGTTTCATAGTTTTATTTATGGGATGTAGATTTTGAATCAAAATCTTTTATATAGTAATAATCATATTAGGAAACTTGGATTTGAAATTATCTATAATTTAGATTTTGAAAATAGTGAGACAAAAACACAAAAATAATAAATTACAAAACATTATCTCTTTATGCTCTTAGATTGAATTTATATTATGTTTAGTATTTGTCAAATTTTTACTGTTATTTAATTTTTTAATCCTAGTTTTTCATGCTTCCATATATTAATTATAAATAGGAAAAAGAATATTATTAATTTAAAAAAAAAAATTTCATATATAATTTATAAAATGAGGTAAATTTTATTTAAAAATGAAAGCAAAATATTATCTAATTATGGAAGATTCACCTAGTAGGTATGTATATATCAAGACTAAAACCATTGGCGTTATAACATGATAATACCATTACCACCATTTTAAAATGTACTGCAGGCTGCACCTATTTATATCCAAAAGCATAGAACAATAGACACTGGTTGGCGTTATAACAAACTAAAACCATTAACGTGATTAAATGCTTGATGTGTGAATGTAAAATGAAATCAACGTGACTATCGTGAACGTGACTATCGTGAACGTGATTGACATGTACTCACCATATAAGAAACTATCTATATTAGGTGAGAGCGAGAACAATTCCAGAATATGTTGTTAGTTTATTTAAAAAGAATTAATTTAGTCACATGAGATTTAAGAATGCACCTTAATTAATAGACTCATATTTTACAAGCCAAATAATCCTTGATTTAGTATGTATATACCTTTTAGCCATTAATCGTTTTACATCGTTTAAAATTCAAGTATGTCTTTGTTTTACATCATCAACTAGAATTTAGAGTAATTTATTAAGGCTATCTGTCATCTTCAATTAGAATTTGGGAATTAATATCTACACAAGAAATTGGGTGTAAGTCCGTTAGAATGTTTTTTTTTCTCGTTAGAATGTTTTTAAGTGGTAGTCAATATAGTCCAGCTCTTGACGCAAACATGGCACCCTCCCGCCCTACCGGTTTTGGCCTCCTATACAGGGAAACACATGCAAATCACATAGTCAATTCTTAAGAAAACAAGGGTGCAACTGGAATGCTATTTTGTGGAATAAAACTCTTTGGAATGGATTATTCCACATGTTTCCATAAAATGTTTACCAGTTACCATGAAAACGTTTTAGAAACAATTCCATATATTCCATTTTTGGAATGGAACAAAAAAACAAATCCTTTGTAAATGTTGTTCCTTTTATTCAGGATCATAATCCTTCGTGAATGAATGGAAAATCATTCCAAAAATATTTTCAGTTTTTATTCCATTTAATCTATCATTCCATTTTTTCTTATTCCAAAAATAATCATTCCTTTAATTCATAATATTCCTTATATGAATAACCAGTTACACCCACCTTTTGACCAGTATAAATAATCAAATGAGTACTAGTGAATTAAAACAAATCTGAAAATGATTGAATGTGATTATGATGAGCTTTCTCTCTATCGCAGCATTTATTGAACGTACCGAAGGTGTATCTCTCAGACACGCTGCCTCTCAGACACGCTGCTTTTGTCTTTATTGTTACAACATGGGTTAAACACACAAACTTTGACCAATGATTTCAATCATTATTGTTTTTGTTTGCCAAAGGGTTTTAGCAAATTAATTGTATAATTTAAATAAACTTGTACAAATTTTTTAAGAAAAATAAAAAGACAGTACAACCATTGATCTAAACCAAATTCAACCGGATCTTAACCAACCTACACCACTAACCCACAGGACCACGCACAAACAGTTCCGTTCAATCATTACTGTTGTATAACAAATCAATTTGTTAACTGCACTGTTACGTACAAATGAGCTAATTGACTGATTGTATTAAATATTTATATGATTAAATACCGTTATAAGACTTCTTTACACGCAGTTACAGTTTTGTTACAAAATTTGGAGTCAAAGGAACAATGTGCGCCACAGCCAGGTACAGATGCAAGATGCAGCGCCTTCAGCAATCTTCAAAATGATCGATAGAGAGAGGTTAGAGCCAGCACTATCAGCAACTTCAAGCATGTTTATAGAGAAATGATCTGTGTACAATGTCCCAAAGGGAAGATGAATCACTTTACTCTTTCATCAAAAGACTTAAAGCTATCCTTTCCAACATTGTCGTAAGCAACGGTATAGGTATACACACAGTACAAAATGCCTATGGCATGAATCACACCTCCGTGAAGAGCTCTTTCTTAGCAAGCCCAAAACGTTGGAAGACGCTCTCACCAAACTTCAAGATACATGGAAACGGAAGAGGAAAATAAGAAGGTTGCCAAAAAGCATGCACCATTTTCAAGATTTAAGAAAACTACACAGGGAAAACGATGACAGTCGTAGGGGACGTGGAGGACCAAGGAAAGATAGAAACTCGAGAGATCGAAGTTGCAGGAAGGAAACAAATCCAATGATAGTATGGAAAAAAAAAGCTTCAAAACCCCAGTGTGAATAATTAATTAGAAATTTAAGTTATCAATAGTGTGAATAAATAATATTTGGATGGTTTGGCATCCTAAAAACAGCAAGTTTCATATATAGTAAAGAATTAAATTGCTGTATATCGATTAGCAAAACAAAACAAACATATTAAATAAAATAAATGATCAATTCCGACAGAAAAATTCAAAGAATTTTTCACTATGAAAAAGGACAATGAATATCTCAAATAAAAATACATTATATAACCATCATTTTATATATCAGCTTATAAAAGATTGAATATTTAGCAAAAAACTAAGTTATTAAAAACAATATTAAAATAATAATATTTAGTAACAATTTGATTAGTCGCAGATTATGACGTGTATTAATGAGCCAAACTAGATTTCCACCCGCACAACCGTGCGGGTATATATTTTCACATTTATATATTTATATAGATATTTTTTTTACATAATTATTATATATTTTTAATGTTACTCACATATTTAAATTTTTGTATAATTATACCAAATATAATAATTTTATAGTTTTCATGCTGTAAATTAAAATCATCACATATATATGTTGCTTATTATATATTTGTCCTATTAAATTTGCATTTGATTACTAAACAAAAATTTTTAATGCATGAAACAACATATATGAAAATAATTTTGTATTTAATTTATTATAATCATGATCCGTAATTCAAATCGCTAGATTTTTTAGTAATCTTTTAATGTGTATTAATTTTATATAATAAATTACTGTATATTAAAAAGTTTAAGATAAGTTAAATTTTTATACATGAATCATATAGTTTCTAATATTAATCCGTTCTACCAAAATATTATATTTTTAGCATAAATATTTTATATTTATGAAAATAAAATATGTTAACTTATCAATTTAAAATAATTTTATCATATTTTGTTCAATATAACATTTTTATTTTAAAATGATAGATATTATTATAAAATTGATAAAATAGGATATAATTTTATTCTTTTAGTAACATTTCATTACTAATTACAAAATTAGTTGAACATTTTTATATTCATTTTATGAAAATTAAGATCTTATTATAATCTTTTTCAAAAGATTTGTTAGAATTTTAATTTTTTTTAAAAAAATTAAAAGATATTATGATTAAAGTAGTTAAAAATATTATATATATTAGCATTAGTGATATATATTTAATATTAAATTTAAATGATGGTCCAAATAAAAATATCACTCATCAAAATATCATGATTTTTATTTTATTAGAAAACAAATTTGAAAAAATTAAAATAGAAATAAATATTTATTTCTAACAAAAGCTTTTAAAATTATTAGTAAATGTATTTTTGAAATTAATTAATTTAATTTATTTAAATTTTCGTTTATAAACCAAAACTATAATAAATTTTAATTTCTAATTATATTTTATGATAATTTGAATTAAAACTAACTAATTTTTGAAAGTAAATTTAAAAAGATTCTAAGAAGATTTTAAAATTTTTTTGTTAGAACATTTTAAATATATTCATTTGTATTTCAAATAAAAAGATAAAGATATTAAAATATATAATAATGAACTTATGTAAAATATGATATTTTCTAACAAAGGTCCAAACTAAAAAAATCATACATGAAAAGAAGTCATGACTTCTGTTTTAATATATTAGATATGACGTCAATGTTACCTAAAATTCAACCTGCTGATTCGTCTTGTGGCATGGCATTCTCGAGTAAAGCTAACCTAATCATTTCTCTTCCAAACTTTTTTTCGATTTAACCAACGTCATTTGATTTTTGAACATTAAAATAATTGTTAATGAAACACAGAATCCTACTCCATCGGTTCCAAAATATAAGATATTTAGAATAATTTTTATGTTTCAATATAATTTTTTTTATATTTTTAAGTAATTTTAATTTTATCAAATTTAATAGTTTTATTTTGTAACTGGTTGAGTAGTTTTAATTTATAATTTTAATAATAAGTTTTAGATAAATAAATAATTTTTTAATAAGCGTGTTATATCTAAAACATCTTATATTTAGGAACGAAGAGAGTATATTTTTGACAACAAGTTATTATGTGAAACATTTGATAAATTTTGATGAACATCATAATGACTTTAATACGAATTGTTTTGGTTTGTTTACATTTGTAAAATTCAAATGAATGGTTTAAATTTTGGGATTGATCATATTCAGAAATTCAATAAAAATAATTATTTACCTGTCCTGGTTTTTGGCTCTTCTGATATGATATTGAACAAACATATCGTACACCAAATTTTTTTTTTGTCATCATCGTACACCAAACTTTTAATAGTATGATTAATAATTAAAAGGCTAATCGAAAATTTTAATACTAACTATTACAACTTCTAATTAGTATGTGAAGTAAATAGATAATTGCAATAGTTATTAATAACTATTATAAATATTAATAATTAGTTATAATGCAGTTATCTAAACTTCGTAAACTTAACATTTTTTAACAACAAAAGGTTAATCGAAACCTATGCAGATTCCGGACCCAAACCACTTAACATTAGATCCTTGATTTCTATTTTCTTTCTTAAACTTCACTTTCTATATTATCTCGCAGCAAAAATCTCTCGGCCAAACTAAAAACCATATAAAAATATTGTGAATGTAATTTGTAAATATGCTGGTGGATTACAATTATCGAAATAACTCTTCTAAAATATAAATAATTATGATTCCGTTTTAATAACTTCAAATCAATAATATGAATGTTCATTTTTAGTTATTGAATTGATTATTTATTTTAAAGTTGGTTAGTTCAGTTTTATGACATCACATGATCATTCTTCTCTATCTGTCACATGATCATTTTCTCTATCGGTATAAATACTACCACAGTCTTCCTTACTATAAATCACTTTACAACCGTTGTCAAAAAAAATCACTTCACACAACACAGAACACTTTTGCTCACAAACTACTTTCATTCTAACTTTTTCCTTATTTACAACTCAACCAATTAAACCAAAAGAAAAAAAATTATCAGTTTACCCACAAGAAATTAAGAATCATGTTAAAGATGGAAACTTTTGGTGGCATTTCGGTTGCTGCACCTACTTCCTCCGCCGTGGCAAAAACCACCACTCCTGCCAACTCTGCTTCTCCCACATCTTCACCTCCGCCGCCTCTTTCGCCGGAGCAGCCACAACAACAGACGGTAGTGCTAAGCCCTTGTGCGGCTTGCAAGATTTTGCGGCGCCGGTGCGCCGATAAATGCGTATTGGCCCCGTATTTTCCTCCGACGGATCCAGCGAAGTTCATAATCGCCCACCGTGTCTTCGGAGCTAGCAACATTATTAAGTTCTTGCAGGTACTTTTCTTTTCTTTATTTATTACTTGCAACACGTGTGTAATTTCTATGTATGTAATTACACACGTGTGCACATGAGCATATATTTTACATTTGCTTACTAGTATTTAGCATCAAAATTATAAGGGGAAATTAACACAAACAATCTCGTAGTTATTCATAAAATCGTTTTTTCTAATATAAAGCTATTTTTTAGTAGTTAATGCAAGTGTTTTTGTTCTCTGTATATAAATCATTTAATTTATTTTTTAATTGGAAAATTCGTTTCAAAATGTGAAAATGAAGTTACAGAGGTTAAAAGTCTAGTTCTTGAACAATATGGGTTCACAAGCATGTTACATAAACTAGTCCCTCCAAATTGAATGAAATGTCAACAAAACCTTTCCTCAAAGCTACATGCAGCCTCTCCCTGTTAATTATATATGTCAATATAAAAATAAACATATCTTAACCCTTAAAAAAAAGTCTTATGTACACTTACATTACATGTCTTTTTTCAACTGATCGATTATATTGATTTCAAAGCAAAGAATTAATACAACATTCAGTATAACTGCTGAAAGAACATGAGATGGTAGCCTCTTACATGTCTATTTCAACAATTTCTTTTCATTAACCTTAAAAAAGTATGTAAGATTTATTTACGGTCTAACATAATATCACAAAATAACTATTAATATTAAATACAAAAGTTCAATCATTTCATCTGTATCCTCTTCTAAAAAGCATATTTAGTGAAAACATGATACGTTTCTAAATATATATCGGTTTGTCTTCGCTATCAGGAACTTCCGGAATCTCAAAGAACAGATACGGTTAATAGCATGGTTTATGAAGCAGGAGCTAGGATGAGAGATCCGGTTTACGGCTGTGCGGGAGCGATTTACCATTTGCAGAAACAAGTGTGTGAGCTTCAAGCACAACTTGCGAAAACTCAAGTAGAGCTAGTGAGCATGCAACTCCAAAGATCAGATCTACTCGAACTATTACATAAAACGGAGCAAGCAAATTTATCAGAGCAACAGGAAGGACAACAAAATATGTCCTTTGAGAGTTCATTTGAAAGTGGTGACGAGTTCATTAGTAGCCACGATGAAGTGACCAATGATTTGGGATTCCTCGATGACAACAACAACAATAATAATTCATCCATGTTGTGGTCGGATCCTCTTTGGACATGATGTATTATTAGCTCACTTTAATGCGCTTTAGTGGTTACTACCATATGCATACTATAAACCTATGCCGACTTTTCTTTCTCTAAATTTGTCTAAGTCAGCCAATCATATATAAGCACGTTACTGAGAATGAGAAAGATGTCATATGCATACTATAAATCCTATTATAGTATGCATATGGTAGTAACCACTAAAACTCTCATAATCGCAATGATAGAGTTTCGGTCTAGCAAAGAATGAAAGAAGGTGACATTTTGTGGACTTTTCGTTCAATTATATCATTATATATTTTTCACAAGAATGAGAAAGATGTCATTGTTAATCATCCTCGTGCTTACCGGGAAGCGACTAACGTGCAGTATATTCCTCTTCTGACGTGTGTTTTGCTATGCATTTTATGAATAATATACATACAAAATTTCAAGTTCTTGAAAACATACAATGTGAAATGCGAAATTGGCTAAGGAAACGACAAAGACGTGACACGTCCCTATAGACTACAGAAAGTACAAGACATTACGCGTTTTGCTCCATGTGACTACGTGTATACTGCATACATATTATTCGATCTATTTATACGACTTCATGATGTATGTGTGGACAAATAAGTTTCACTAAGGTTACTGATCGAGTTAACTAACAACCTCGATGTTAAAAAAAAAATCTATTTTCTCAGAAAAAAAATTTCTAACAACTTAATGATGGTGTTTTCAAGGGTAAACATTATTTGGACTATTAACCTTAATCATTGTGTTCGATTGTCTCTCAAAATTCTTTATATTTCAATCATTAGGAATCTGATTCTCAAAACTCTTTATATAGGATCCGAATAGTAATATGCAGAAAAACTTAAAGAGAAGAACTTTGTTTAACGAATCAAAACAACTAAGATCCAAATACAAGTTAACCGTAAAACAGTCTGAATGACAACAACATAAAGAAATGGTTAAACAAGTTAATTATAGACAAGTCTAAACAAAACAACATAGAACATAAATTCATACAATGAAGCTCAAGACGGGATATAAGTTTCTTAAGTTTTGCAATCTCATGAGCCATTTTATTCATAAGCTTTTTTAATTGGTGAACCTCTTTCTAGACACCGATAACCCATGGTTGACGAAAGTGGATGTCATCGTTCTGCAAGTGTTATATCTCTTTTAAAGAAACAAAACCTAAAATGAATCAAAGTTAGTCAGATTATCTCGAAGTCTTCGCATGTGAAAGTGAAGTATCTACTCCTATGAAAATATCAAAATCTGTTGGATACTTTGGTTTTGGAGAAACCTCGTTGATGTTTTTACATACTCTTAACTAAGTGTTTGCCCGTAATATCAAAATTACATATTCCTATATATGTTTTTATGTTTACCTTAAGTTCTTAACCAAATTTATCCTTAGTTTTAAAGAGATAAATCCTACTATATATTAATTGAGAACCCACTTAGTTGACTTTTGATTATGTATCTTTAATAGGTTAAGTTTTAAAAAATGTTTATGATTTGATTGGTTGTTAACATTTATTAGTTATTATTTTAATCAGATCTAAAAATAAAAGGTATCGCTAAAACTAATTACTACAAATTACCAAATAACACAAATGATATTACAAATAATGATTTATGGTAACTAATTGTAGAATTAGAGAAATAATATTTATGTTTTATCAATTTCTTTATTTTTATCGATTAGCTTTATAGAAATAAATTTAATGGTTTTATATTATTACATAAAATAATTATATTTGTAGGTAATGAATTATTATAACTTTTATGTTTTTAAAACCCACACAAAACCATTTACAAAAGATCTTTCATGACAAAAGTCTCATATCATTTTATTGGTCATATTGGAGTTACACAAAAAAATACACTTTTTTTTTCTCTCTCTTGAGAGTTAGAGTATTTTTTAATTTTTCATGTGTTAAACTAAAATATAAAGTAATTCTACAACCAATTATCTGAATTAATTATAATACTCTTTTTTGTAAGAGAAAGATTTTTAATGACTAAAATTTATATTTTTGAACTATTTTAAATCTCACATATCTTCTAAAAATATATACTGAAATTTTTGATTATCTAAATACTGAAATTAAAAATTAAAATTTTAAATTTCTAATTATTATTCAAAAATTATAACAGTGTAAAAATAATATTTATTTTCTTATATAATATAACTATCTGTAAAATTACGGGTAAACACTTAGTTAAGAGTATGTAAAATTACATTTTTTGTTTAAGAACGAATATAAATCTGATAAAAGTGACCACGTGACCAAAAATTTACGACAAAAAAACAAAAGATAAATAGATTTGAAAGATTTAAAAGATTTAAAAGGATGAGAGAAATTTTTTACACTCTCTCTCTCACTAAAGGTTTCCCAAATTAGTGTTTTAAAATTATACTTGTTTTAATATAAAAAAGATATTTTATAAGAAGATACACTAAAAACTCTACAAACTAATAATATTGGGATTATATTATTTTATTAATTTACAAAATAAAATAGTGTATGAAATATGTTTTTAGATATAACTTAAAAAAAAATTATCAGAACTATATTAAAGTGTTATAATATGAATTTTATTGTGAATATAAAATAAATAATATGATTTTTGTTTGTATTTATATAAACTATATATAAATTATTAATTATGATATTAACGAAACTATATAATTTTTTTGAATCTTTTCTATTTTCAACCGAATTTTTTTTATAAGTGTGCTGTTATTATTAATTTATAGAGTTTCTATCTTATTATGATTTTTTTTGGTAAAAATGTCAAGTATCTTATTAGGATTTTATGAAAGCCTAATGGGCATTTCTTCACGGCGGCGCAAATCCATGGCTTGTATTTCTCTTCTCGCCACCGGTCGATTAACCTGAGGTAACCGCGCCGCGCCTGAGAATAGTATAAGCTCCTCTTCTTGTCATGTAAGCTCGTGTTAATTCCTTTGTCTTGCTCCGTTCAATTTTTATTCCTTTCATATTTTTTTCTCGTTTTTTGAGACTGTGGGCGAATTGAGTTTCGTTGTTTCTCTTTTTCTTGTTCGATTGAATACATATGTTTCATTTAACTATTAGAACGAGGAGTTCTAGTCTTGTTTTTCTTTTCCCCGTTGGTGTTTTGATCATTATATTTTTTTTTTGGCAGGCTATATGAAACATTCGATTCTTGAAAAGATATTTGCATTTGAATGAAAAAGGTTGTCACACGCTCTTGATGGCAATTGCTTTTGCTCGTACTCTTCAAAGAGCTTCTTCATCTCTTCTTAGATCTTCATATCCACTTCTCATTTCCGCCAGGTTCGTATCTCTTAAGACCATACAACATATAGTTATGTCCTCAAGTGTGCTTATATTGTTCCCCACCAGGTCTATTCCTCAGAGCCGAGAATTTGCTTTTTCAATATCAACATTCTTTCAACCGACCATCTCAACGATGTGTAGAAGAAACTTCAGTCATGGGACGGTGAACCTAGTGATATCAGAAGGGAAACCCAAGTTCGAAACACGGGAGCTTGATCCTCCCAAGAAATGGAAGTGGCTGACCAAAAAGAGACTGAAGCTCAAAAGAAAGAAAGAGAGAGAGGAAAGAAACGCAGCCAACAGGAAAGACCCACGAAGACTCACCGTCAAGGGGAAGAAGAAGAGGAAGTTCGCTAATCCAGAGGAAAGAATAAAGCATAAGCTTGAAAGAGCCAAGATCAAAGAAGCGTCGTTGGTTGAGAAACTGAAACGGTATGAAGTTGCTAAAGTGCAGGGACCCGAGGTTCGACCCCATGAGATTACAGGAGAGGAACGTTTCTACTTGAAGAAAATGGGTCAGAAAAGATCTAACTATGTTCCCATTGGGAGAAGAGGAGTGTTTGGTGGTGTTATTCTGAACATGCATATGCATTGGAAGAAACATGAAACCGTTAAGGTCATTTGCAATAATAGTAAGCCTGGACAAGTGCAGCAGTACGCGGAGGAGCTTGCTAAGCTGAGTGGTGGTGTGCCTGTTAACATAATCGGCGATGATACAATCGTATTTTATAGAGGGAAAGGTTATGTTCAGCCAAAAGTTATGTCTCCTATCGATACATTGTCCAAGAAAAGGGTAAGTCCATCAAAGTTGTTATTAGCCTTGGCATCTGGTTGTATCACTCTGAATGAAGTCTACTCTTGTGTGCTAGTTTCTAACATGGTTTTGTTTCTTTTGCAGGCTTATGAGAAATCAAAGTATGAGCAGTCCCTTGAGTCTGTGAGACACTTCATAGCGATTGCAGAGAAGGAGCTTGAACTATACTACAGACATGTTGCTCTTTATGATGACCCGAGTAACAGAAATCCTCTTTCGGTTTTGGATGATTCTCCATTGGATTCATGTGATCACCACCGGAATAGGCTTTATATGAGTTGTTCGGATACTGAAGCTGACTCTGAAGATGAAGAGGAAAGTGATGAAGAAGCTCAGTGAATTAGAGAATGATTCTGCTTCTTCAAAAGAAGAGTTGTCTGAAACTGGTAGGTAAATTGGACTTCTAGACATTGGTTTGTATGTCTAGTCATAAACAAAAGGCAGAAATGAAATTATTTCTTGTTGAAAAGTTGCTAAATTAAAGCCGTTCTATTAAGTTTTTAGCAGTGTATTATAGAGATGCATTTACACAACCGGAGACCTTTGGCAGCATCAAAACTTTTCCAATTTGAAAACTAATAGAGATGGATGAATATCAAGTTCTCAAGTAGAAAAAACATTCAGTTAGGTGAATTGTTGTTAAAACATGACATATGATAACTCTGTTATAAATGGGTATAAAGCCCAAAAATATATTTCGTTATGACAAGTGGCAACTGCTCCAGAAGTATCAAAATTTTCATTATTTTCTTCATTTTTTAATTATAAATATAATTAAAACTTTATATTAATTTTTTTAAAAATTAAAAGAACTTAGTCTGTTTTTTAAATGATTACTATATGCGTTCAAATCTCACAGGATTTATGTGATCACAGAACTTAGGTAAAAAAAATGTTGCATCCCATTGTAAAATAAAACGAAATAGTATCTTAACTCAAAATAAAATAAAATAAGAGGAAACCAATGAAAATAGGTGAGCGACTTGTGAATGTGAATGTGAATGTGAATGTGAATGATGAGAATGAGGTGGCTACGCTAATAGTACCAAACACGGACGATTCGTAGAAACGCGTGTCACATGTTGTTGTTGTTGGCTTATTAGTTGAGACAGCGACAATAGTATCGTGTATCCCCAACGCTCTCCATTTATAACATATGAATAACTGATAATAATTCATTTTTTATTTGGTGTTAATAAATCCTAATTCGTTTGGTTGATAACAAACAAATCCTGGTTAAAAAACAAGAAAACATAGCAAAATAATATTTTATTTCATATCTAACCATTAGTTTAGTGGCTTGTGCTAGTACATTATTGTGTAATGACTAATTCAAAATCAGCATATTCTCTTTTTGACTGTTCATATCACAATATTTTTTTGTTAATTTTAGGCCTAACCACCTAACCATTCGATTTTAGTTTGATCTGGTTCGTTTAGTTCTAGTTGGTTTTTCAATTTTTAATTTTTAGAAATATATGAATCATTTGGTTATTTATAAAATTTAGTTTTATTTTGATTTGGTTATTTCGGTTCGGTACAGATAACGATGCAAAGAACTAGTTAGTATTCTATAAAATTCTGTTTCAGTTCAATTCCGATTTTTGGATAACTGGAATAGGAAATCAATTCTTTTTAGGTTTTCATATTAAATAAATTTAAATATTTCTGATAAAAAAATTATGTGGGTGATCTAGTTCTTTCGAGTATTTCCGATAACTTAAAAAAAGTTAGATAAAAACTATTTAGTTTCTTGGATATTTTGGTTTATAAATAGCATTTAAAAAATATTTGGTAACTTGAGATATCATTTATATTTTTAAATACATATACTATATTTTTAGACATTTGGATCTTTATTTAGTTTTCTGTTCTGTTACAGTTTGATTCTAGTTTTACGGTTTAAGAAATATAAGAATCACGCGGATAAACATCGGTTAGTTTGGAGTTGTTTTTTTTCAGCTTGGTTTTGGTTTAGTTGTAGGTTTTCTGTTTATTTATTCTGGTCTAATTCAAGATTTTTTTACATCTACAGACACATTTTGAGTTTCTATTTACACCCAAAGACACTTTCCACATGTGAGACACATATAACATGTGGTTTGTCTCTTATACCCTTAGACTAAGTTAACTATACATTTTCTTATTTTAAACTAAAAGAAAATATGTAAATTATTTATCTTTTTTCGAGATTCATCTTTCTCTCTCATATCTAGATCTAAACAACTTTTCCAAATACATAAACTTTAATTTTTCTGATTTCATCAATCACACTTTATTCTTTCACTACTTAAAATTGTGTTTTTTCTTCTTCTTCAAATAATCCATTGAAAAACTCTAAGAATCAACTCGAAAGTTATCTTTTTCTTCTTCTTCTTCTTCTTCCATCAATCCATTGAAAAAATATTTTAACTTTGTTCTGGTTTGCTTCGATTTCAAGACAAGTGACATTAATTTCTTCACAATTCATACCATATTTGTCTCGATTATGAATTTTTAACTTGTTTATCCAAGTTTAGATTCCAAAAGATTCTTTTTTGTTTTGTTGATTTTTAATGTCGTTGTGGATTTCAAAACCCAGATCTGTAAAATTTCAATTTTAATTTTGATGGATGGAGTGTGGAGACTCGGGAAGAGTACACGGGTGGTGTGTGGATGGGGTTTGTGTAGATGGGTGGTGTGTGGTTAGTTGGCGCGTGGATGGGTTGTGTGTGGACAGTTGATGTGGGGTTGAGTGATATGTGGATGGGGCATCGTGGTATTGCTCCGTGTAGACAAGATCTTCGAGAATTAGTGAGGTGACTTCTAGTGATATCTTGTTTGGTGAAGTAGGTGAAGCTGAGCCGTCTACAAATGAACATACTGATGACTATGTCCACATTTTTCATGCCATCCACAAGTTCCATTCAAACGGTAATCTTTACTAAACTTGTAGTTTTTATCCACAAAAAAAATTTTCGATCCACACAACAAACGTCCATACATCATTTGTCTGTCCACATTTGAATATCCACAATTGTAATTTTCATTAAGGATAAAATGGTCCATAATTTATCTCTGGCCCACAACAAAGTGTGTCACATGTAAAAAATGTCTCTAGATGTAAAGGAAAGTCAAAAAGTGTCCTTTAGTGTAATCAACTCCTAATTCAATGTAATATTAAGGTACATTTACATTTTTAGCGGAAGAGAATAAAAGGCGACAAATAATAGTAGTAGACACACCGACAGATATTGCAATTATTAACGTGTCGAAAGTCAATTTACGATGATTCTTTCTTTTAGAAAAGAGGAAACAGTTTTTCGATAAAAAAAGAAAAGAAAGAGAAAACAGTCTCAGTGGGACGTAGTCGTCAGACTCGGAGCTATGACCATAGTCTATCTAAAGTTTTGGGAATCGGAACCAAATATCTCACGGTGAGGTGTGTGTGTAAGTATGTGTGTGTGTGTGAGGCTTTTCTTATCAAATATCTTGTGGTGGATAATTTTGTTAATTTGTTTTGTTTGACTCATATTGTGAAGTTTACATAAAATACATTAGTTTTTTTTTTTTTTTATAAAATACATTAGTTGATCAACTCACACTTAATGATTTTGAGAGTTATAAACACATGGATTTGCTCAAAAAATAAACACATGGATTTTGTCATTTTTGACATGGCATCAAATTGGCGTTGTAACTTATCTTTCTTTCATGTAAAGTTAAAACTATTTTTTATATTTTAAATAAAATGCTTCTTAAGTTTTTTTTTTATAGTTGTTATATTTTCTGGTAAAAGTTAGCTGTGATACACTATTTAATTACTTTTACGTTATCTTAAATAAATTTTCTTTAATAAAGTAAAAATTTAAATATAATACGTTATAAATATTATGATGAATGTTAATGAGATATAAATTAATGAAACATAAATAATGGTTGCTAAATTTTTATTTTTATATTTAACCTAAAAATATTACAAAATTGTTTCATTTTATATACTAATAAAAAATTTAGTGTAAAAATGAATTTAATTCTTTTTTGAAGGTAACAAAAAAATTTAATCATTCTAATTCTTAAAGTGAGAATTCAGAACAAAAGGTCACTTCAGAAATCATTTTAATATTTAATATGAAAGCTCAAAAAATAATAGTATAGACAGATAAATATTTGATTATCGTATAAAATCTATTTATTATTTATTTATTAGAAAATAAATAAATGGTATATATTGTAAATATTTATTTTATAAGAACTGTGGTTATAAGAATCAAATTTCAAATTACTCTGAAGAACAGCTTAGTAAAAAGCCAAAACTGCACTCTCGTAAGTCATAGTTGCCATTTTCTTCGTCTCATCTAAATATCCGGTAGCTTTCTCGACCACTAACCACCACAGGTATCTCCTTGTTGTCAAACAAAACTAATAAATCATGGGTCCACTGTCACATATAACTCTGAGAAGCACTAGATAATTACCAAACCTCATTATTCCTCTCTCCGGACATGGCCTTTATAATAGTAGTAACTTCTTCCTGTCTCAGTTACTATACGCCCGTCTTCATCACTTCACAACTGATCTTGATTAAAACATTAATTACACACTAATCATTTTAATCTTCCGCCCGCCATAAATCTTGAAGAAAATCAGGGAAGACGATCTGATAAAACGTATACGCATTAGCATATCAATCATCTGCGTAACGCCATTTTCACCCTCGGAAGAAGCAAACAATGCGGTAACAACCACATATTATCCAGAAAGGAACCCAATGTCTATCTATCTTCTAACAATTTTCTGAATATATATGTTGTATACATCTGTATAGTTGATTATTATCATCTGGAAGAAAGAAGAAGAGAAAATGCAGTAACACAAAGCGGCAAAGAAACAGGTGATTCAGAAACTAAAGCGAAAAAAAAAAAGACGGGACTCGAATCTATCTTGAAATCGAACTGGAAATGGTAAGAGTTAGGAAGATAGAGATTGTATCTTGTCTTCTTCTTCAGATAGTGGTGGCGGCTACGGCGGCCAATGTAACTTACGACCACCGTGCTCTTGTGATCGACGGGAAAAGGAAGATTCTGATCTCTGGCTCCATTCACTATCCAAGAAGTACTCCAGAGGTAAGTCTACTCTATACATACGGTTATGTATGTGTGTATATATGTGACAGGCTGGATAACAGAGGACGGTGGCTTTGTTGTAGATGTGGCCCGACCTTATACAAAAATCCAAGGACGGTGGCTTGGACGTTATAGAAACTTACGTTTTCTGGAATGGTCACGAGCCTCATAAAAACAAGGTCCTTTCCATTTTGGGTTTTGTGCTTGATTCTAGTTTTTGTTAAATTTATTATTACCGATGCCTAAAAAAACATTATAATATCTTTAATTTCTTTTTTTTTTTGCAGTACAATTTTGAAGGAAGATACGATTTAGTCAAATTTGTGAAGCTTGTGGCCAAGGCTGGTCTCTATGTTCATCTACGAATCGGTCCGTACGCTTGCGCAGAATGGAATTACGGGTAACAATAATTGTGTGTGTTTTTTTGGGGGTAAATTCTGTTTTATTTTTATTAATTCTAAAATGGTTGGATTTTGTGGAACAGAGGTTTCCCAGTATGGCTACATTTTATTCCTGGGATCAAGTTTCGAACTGATAACGAGCCATTTAAGGTATATATGGTTAGGTGACTGAAGTGTTTTTCAGTTGGTTATTATGTCAGCAAATGTATAAACTTCTAGTAGTTAATGACATAAATAAATTTATACACTTGTGTTTGCAGGCAGAAATGCAGCGATTCACTGCCAAGATTGTTGATCTGATGAAGCAAGAAAAGCTATACGCATCACAAGGAGGTCCAATCATTCTCTCCCAGGTTTTTTTTTATCATATTGAAAGAAAATTCTGATCAGTAATTGTAACATTTTCTCATTTTCTGTTTTCATGATTTGGATGTCAGATTGAGAATGAGTATGGAAATGTTGATTCATCTTATGGGTCTGCTGGTAAAAGTTATATGAAGTGGTCTGCTTCTATGGCTCTTTCACTAGATACTGGAGTACCCTGGAACATGTGCCAACAAGGAGATGCTCCTGATCCCATTGTCAGTTTCTGAATATTCCATTGCTTAAGAGTCTTGATTGAGTGAATAGTAAGCAAGTTTGATTGAGAGATATTCTTTCTTTTGTTTTCTTGGTAGATCAACACATGCAATGGTTTCTACTGCGATCAGTTTACTCCTAACTCAAACAATAAACCAAAGATGTGGACTGAGAACTGGAGTGGATGGTGAGTATCCTGGTTCTTTTACTTTACCATAATGTTCTTCTCCAACTCACTTTCTTGTATGTCCGGACGACCAGGTTCCTTGGTTTTGGAGATCCTACACCTTATAGACCAGTTGAAGATCTTGCATTTGCAGTTGCGATATTTTACCAACGTAGTGGAACTTTCCAGAACTACTACATGGTAATAAAACTCACAGGAAGAGAAGCCAGATTGTTTCCTCTATTAAGTTTCAACTTTTTCGATGTTATTAATCTGCTAGAGCTTGTCTTGTTTCAGTATCATGGTGGAACAAACTTTGAAAGAACAAGTGGAGGACCTTTAATCTCTACTAGTTATGACTATGATGCTCCAATAGATGAGTATGGTAAAGGATTCTTACCACACTATATATGTCTTTGTTTTCTTTTCCTACTCCATGTTAAATTTATTGTGTTGGCAGGACTTGTTAGACAACCCAAATGGGGACACTTACGAGATCTACACAAGGCTATCAAGCTTTGTGAAGACGCCTTGTTAGCCACAGATCCAACAGTTACTTCTTTGGGTTCAAATTTGGTGGTAATAACAATATAATTTCATGTCACTCCCCTCTTTTGTTTTAAAAACATTTTTTTTGTTGACTTGTGTACATATATACCACAGGCATCTGTGTATAAAACATCATCTGGATCATGCGCTGCTTTTCTTGCAAACATTGGTACGGAATCTGATGCAACTGTGACTTTCAATGGGAACTCATATCACTTGCCTGCATGGTCCATAAGCATCTTGCCGGATTGCAAAAACGTAGCTTTCAACACAGCAAAGGTCTGTTCATATTGTTGAGATCATCACAACACTTATCATATTCCCACATGGCAACAACTGATAGTCTGATACTAATCTTGAAATGTTAGATAAATGCTGCAACCGAGTCTACCACGTTTTCTAGCCAATCATTAAAGCCTAATGCTGATTCGTCTGAGGAGTTAGGTTCACAATGGAGCTACATTAAAGAACCTATTGGAATCTCAAAAGCAGATGCATTTGTGAAACCTGGATTGTTAGAGCAGATCAACACAACAGCTGATGAAAGTGACTACTTGTGGTACTCCCTGAGGTAGAGTAGGCCTGAGCCAGTAACTTCTCCTCATACAAAAGATTATTGATTAACAGAGGTTTTACCATGTGCTTTAATCTAAAACAGGATGGACATTAAAGGCGATGAGACTTTCCTTGACGAAGGATCTAAAGCCGTCCTTCACGTCCAGTCCATAGGCCAAGTGGTTTATGCTTTTATAAATGGAAAACTTGCCGGTATATATATGTTACTCTTGAGTTTTTCACAAACAGTTGCAATAAATTTTGCACCTGAGTTTCTTGACAAGACCATTGATCCTTGGTTGTAGGAAGTGGAAATGGCAAACAAAAGATTTCTTTGGACATCCCAATTAATCTTGTCACCGGGAAGAACACAATTGATCTTCTTAGTGTGACCGTTGGGCTTGCGGTAGGTTCTATTCACCAACAAATTACTGCACAAAAATGTTTATTAGGCATGATTAACTCAACCAGCTTAGCTTAACTTATTCCTCAGAACTATGGAGCTTTCTTTGACTTATTTGGAGCAGGAATAACCGGTCCTGTGACGCTTAAAAGCGCAAAGAGTGGTAGCTCAATCGATTTGTCTTCACAGCAGTGGACTTATCAGGTCTGTTGCATTTATTTGAATAAACCACAAGAATGTCTTGTGCTACCTCCGACTTAATGGTTGTTGATCAATAGGTTGGACTCAAAGGGGAAGACACAAATTTAGGAAGTGGAGATTCTTCTGAATGGGTTTCAAAGTCTCCTTTGCCCACTATGCAGCCACTGGTTTGGTACAAGGTGATGCATGATAACTGATACACCAACAAAAACATTAGATATATTTACCAAAACATATATTATTGTTACTGTCTAACAATCACTTGTTATATTTCTCAGACAACATTTGATGCTCCTTCTGGGAGTGATCCAGTAGCTATAGACTTCACAGGTACAGGAAAAGGCATTGCGTGGGTGAACGGACAGAGTATAGGTCGGTACTGGCCAACCAGTATTGCAAGAAACAATGGTTGCACAGATTCGTGTAACTACAGAGGATCTTACAGTTCCAACAAATGCCTCAAGAACTGTGGAAAACCTTCACAGACATTGTAAGTACTAGGCTTGCAGATTCGGTTAGTTCTGTTTAAGTCGGGTTGGTTAGTTTGATTGTTTTGGTTAATTCGCTAATTGAAAAGAGCTACCGAATTGAACCGAGATCAGTTACGGTTTGGTTTCGGCTAATTCGATTTTCCATTTAAGATCTGATAATTTTGGTTATTTTTTTGTTAGGTCGATTCAAATTATTTATAAATCGGGTTGGTTTTAATTTTTTTTTTTAATTATAAAACCGCAAAATAATTTTGAAAACTAGAGTTCATAGCTATAAAAAATGTGGTTCGGTTGAACCGAATCCTAATTGTCTCTTGTTGGTTTGCAGGTATCACGTGCCTCGCTCGTGGATAAAACCAAGCGGGAACACTCTTGTTCTGTTGGAAGAGATGGGAGGAGATCCGACAAAGATATCATTCGCTACAAAACAAACAGGAAGCAGTTTGTGTTTGACGGTGTCACAATCTCATCCTGCTCCGGTGGACTCGTGGGCTTCTGATTCAAAGATCTTAAACAGAACCAGCCCGGTTCTTTCCTTAAAATGCCCTATCTCCACTCATGTGATCACTTCTATAAATTTTGCAAGCTTTGGTACACCCACAGGCACTTGTGGTAGTTTCAGCCATGGCCGTTGCAATAGCCCTCGTTCTCTCTCCATCGTCCGCAAGGTCTTAAATATAGTATTTTCTCTTTATTTTTTTTCCCCTCGAGCTTCACTCATAAATTTATTTATATATGGAGTTTGTAATTTGGCAGGCATGTGTTGGATCGAGGAGTTGCAAAGTTGAAGTCTCTACCAGAGTCTTCGGAGACCCTTGTCGTAGCCTCGCCAAGAGCTTAGCTGTTGAAGCTTCTTGTTCATGAGTGTCATGCTCCCTCCCTTACCTCCGCAGATTTGATGAAGCATGTAACTGTTTAAAATAAAAGAAATGAAATGGATGATAATATAAGTCTGTCATTACAAACTATGTCGTCCCTAGCTGGTACTGTAGACACTTCACGTTTTATACACAAAAAAAATTGTTGATACGAATCCGATCATCACAATCGGTTTCCCATTGTAAAACATTTATGACAAAAGATTACGTAGGAGTATCAAATATTGCACCACCAGGAACAATCCACCAATGTTTTGGTGAACTTAACTATGGAAGTGGGAAGGTTCGGTGTTAAACCTCTTAGGCTCTTCTTACAGGTGTTTGGCATCGAAATGAATGCTTCGGCTGTATCAGATGCCGAACGGAATGAAAAGATCAATGGCATAAGGATTTGATGAGAGCTCTCTACTTACAGAGTACCTGCATGTGTCTGAAATGGAAGAGGCCAAATATCAAAGTAAGGACAAACAAACTTCCACAACAGATGAAACCTCAAACTTGGAGAAGGACTATTCTTTGGAAAACATCGTTAAAAATGATTTTACTGTTTCCTTTACGGCACATACATCTGCTTACGTAAAAAAAATGTATTTCTTGTCATGTAAGTTGATAAAAAAAAAAAATATATGTACCCTAGTGATATCAGAAGGGAAACCAATCACTTTTAGATTTCGTACCCTGGAAGTTGATAAAAAAAAAAAAAATCACTTTAGATTTTGCTATTAATGGAAATATTTGCCGAAAAAAACATCGATACATTTCACGCGATATAATATAACCAAATAAAACATTGCACATAGTAAGTGAGAGACCCAACCCGAGCTCCTCCCTTCCCTTTCTTAATAGGAAAAGCCCAACAAGACGGGTTACTAAGCGGGTCAAACATATCCGACTAAAACTGGATCCAATGGTGGATCGTGAATCATCTTCTCGTACGGGTTACTAAGCGGGTCAAACATATCCGACTAAAACTGGATCCAATGGTGGATCGTGAATCATCTTCTCGTGGACAAAAGTGATTTTGCAGAGATTTCAATGAACAACAAGACTTGCCGTTGGATCGCTTTCTCTTCCTTGGCAATCCCCTCGAATCTCTATCGATTTCAACAATGACGACTTCAGATTCGAGCTCTTCTTCTTCTTCTTCCGCCAACGATTTCGCCGATCCGAACCCTAGCACCGATCCGGGGACGAATTCGGACCGTGTTCAAAGTCAGCTGGAGTCAATGAATCTCTCTGAGCCAAGCGGAGTCTCTGATGGAACCCCCACCGATGATGATGATGACGAGGAGGTTGCATCGGCCAACGGGATTGAAGGCGGGGAGGAGACAGAGGCGTTGCCAAGGGCGGAGGAGCATCCGGTGGAAATGGAGGCAGGGGAGGAGCCGCCGAGTCCGACGAGCAGCGGTTACGATGGGGAGAGAGGGAGCAGCGGCGGAGCTTCCTCTACCTACAAAGCTGACGAGGATGAGATTCGGGAAGCTAATGTGGACGCTGACACCGCCTCTCAGCATGAAGCCGCGTGGTTGCCTGGGAAACGCCACGTCGACGAGGTGAGCTTCATCCATGGATTGTTGGGTTATGAGTTCATTAAGAATGTTGCTAAAGTAGTATTAACTGTTAACGGTATGGTATGATTAAACCATTTATATTAATGAAACGCAGGATGATGCTTCTCTTTCGTGGAGAAAGAGGAAGAAGCATTTCTTTATATTGAGTAACTCCGGAAAACCCATATATTCCAGGTTTGTTTCATTTCTTCATAATTTAACTATTCACTATTGTATTCCGGGTTTTAACTGATTTACTTTTTTTTTCAGATATGGAGATGAACATAAGCTTGCTGGATTTTCAGCTACTCTTCAAGCTATTATTTCCTTTGTTGAGAATGGGTGAATTGCACATGCTTTCTCTGCTGTTTGTTTCCCTTGATAATTATATTTTTTTGTCTTTTAACGTTTCATGCCTAACCCATTGTTTTTCAGTGGTGACCGTGTCAATTTAGTCAAGGCAGGAAAACACCAGGTATTCGAAATTCTTTTCCCAATAAGTTCTATAGTTTGGCGGTAGTTCCTTTATTAGCTTACTTAATCAGATACATTGGTGTAGAGAATTGAATGGCAAAATGGAGATAAATGAACAAAAAATTTCCTTTGAATTTGTTTATTTTCTAGTCGACGAGTGGAATGCTTATTCCATTCCGTTCAACATATTGAGGAATGCTTCATTCCACCATATTTTATCCCAGGAAATAAACTTCCATTTGCACCCTGATGGAAGTGTTCTGTTCAGTTACAATAAGTAGTTCATGTGTATGGTCCATTTCAGGTTGTCTTTCTCGTGAAAGGGCCAATATACCTGGTTTGCATCAGCTGTACAGATGAAACATATGAGTATTTAAGGGGGCAGTTGGATCTTCTTTATGGTCAGGTAACAACAGCACTACTGCTCTGTGTATCCTTTCTTTAGAAACTTTTTTCATGTTCAAATAAGCGGTTCAAATGACCAAAATGCAATATTGGTGATGCAGATGATAGTGATTTTAACAAAGTCAATAGACAGATGTTTTGAGAAGAATGCAAAGTTCGACATGACACCCTTGCTTGGAGGGACAGATGCTGTCTTCTCATCTCTTGTCCATTCATTTAGCTGGTTTGTCTCTGATCTCCCACTCAATCACTTGCCTTTCACATTGTTTTCCTGTTATTTTACTAATATTAATGTGGAGAGTGAGGCTGCCGAAGTTCTACTAGTCTCCTGTACGCTATGGCTCCCAAATCTGGAGGAAAATTACACCTATCTTTATTTGTGTTAGAAGTGATGATCTAATCTCTAGAAAAACTTGGATAATGAGGACGTTTTTCACTGGAATTGTTATAAAAGTACACATCGTTTCATGGATCAGTTGTCTGTTAGAAGCTAACATTGTGATTAATGATAGACATATTTTAGCAAAAATGTAAAAAGAGGCTAATATACGAAGTAATCCAATTTGTATAACAAGCCTAAGTTTTATTAGAATGTTGTAGTCTATTTATTGTCTTTCCCATAGCCATAATGTTCTTGTTACTCCTTTTCTCTTTTCGGTATACTCCTAAGCTTCAGGTAGACAATGTTCTAACAAGCTTTGAGATGATCTTCCTAATTTTTAGGAACCCAGCTACATTTCTACATGCCTACACTTGTCTTCCCCTTCCGCATGCGTCGAGGAAAGCTACAGGGACAGTATTACAAGACGTTTGCGCGTCTGGGGTCTTGTTTTCACTGCTAATGTGCAGACACAAGGTACACGCCGCTGTACAATAGATCAAAGTTTTTCAGCCTGGAAACCCATCATATTTGTTGACTGTATGTTAACTTGCAGGTTATCTTTTTTTTTTGAAAGAATTTTAAATTTTATTCACTTCAAAAAACCTTTGTACAACCTAATGCTATTTTGTACAAAAAGAAAACCCTATGGAATTGTTTTTAAGAAGAAAATTAGAAGATTATCTACTTCCAAACCATATCTCCATGGCCTTCTGTGCAGGTTATCAGTCTTGCTGGTGCACAGAAAGCTTCTCTCCATCCCGATGACTTGCTTCTACTCTCAAATTTTGTTATGTCTTCAGAATCATTCAGGCAAGTGCTAAATATTTTGCCTATCTACAAACAGTGAACCATACATTTGTTTTGTGTGTAACTTGATCTCACTAAGTCCTCTCTGCTAGCAGGACATCAGAATCTTTCTCACCAATCTGTCTACCAAGATATAATCCTCAGGCCTTTTTGCATGCCTATGTCCACTTCTTCGATGTGAGTCATAACTTAATGCCTGTAAAGAGCTTCTTAAACCATCTAAAGTATTGATATGTTTAACTTACTGGATGATGTAGGATGATACATATGTGATATTGCTTACCACGCGTTCAGATGCCTTCTATCATCTCAAAGATTGCAGGTAAAAATCGGTTTCATACTTGAAGATACTTGTGTTTTTGACATACTGTTTCTATAGGCATGTTATTGAGATCCATAAACTTGTGTAGGGTTCGTATCGAGGCTGTTCTTCTCAAGTCAAATATCCTTACTACGGTTCAAAGATCAATCGCTGAAGGTGGATTGCGTGTTGAGGATTTGCCAATAGACCGCCGGCTTAGACAGAAACCATCATCTACTAATAATCAGGGACAAGATTCAACGGAGGTATCAGTGGGAACTGGAGGTCCCTTTGGACTTTGGCATTTCATGTATCGCAGTATATACTTAGATCAATACGTTTCCTCTGAGTTCTCACCTCCAGTAACTAGTCACAGACAACAGAAAAGGTAAAAGCCATGAATCTCCATTGAGTGATTAGTATTTGGAACGGGAAAGATACTGATCTATTTGTGTTGCAGTCTATACCGAGCATACCAGAAACTCTATGCTTCAATGCATGAGAAAGGATTGGGACCCCACAAGACTCAATATAGAAGAGACGAAAACTACAGTAAGTTCCTGAATATGCACATTTTAACAAAATACGAAAATCTTGTTGATGCGAGCTGACAGAAAAAGAGTTTTGTGAAAATTGCTGCAGCTCTGCTATGCTGGGTCACACCAGATTTTGAACTCTACGCATCATTTGATCCCCTTGCAGACAAGGTAAGCTTCTTTTTAAGCTTATTCGAATAGAAGTGCTGCAAAATTGGGATGATTATAACACAATGAAATAATGTTGCTGCAGGCGATGGCGATAAAGATATGCAATCAGGTATGCCAGAGGGTAAAAGAGGTGGAGAATGAAGTGTTTTTGCAAGGAGCTAGCCCTTTCTCTTGGTGATATATATATATACGTTTGGGGTTTTTTCTACTATGTTTGACACTTACAATTACCAAATCTTGTACTTTTAGAAGCACACCTCCTTTACTTTGCTTCTGAAGTAATATGGCAATAATGTGTAATTCATTGGTGTATCGTAACCAGAAAGCTCTTGTGATGCTTCTCTTCTATGAAACCAGAATACTTTTTGTAATGAATAGTCAAACATTTAGAGTGATGTAGACAACTTTTTATATTATAATTTTGAAGACAGAGCAATTAGTTTATGAATCCTTTTGATCATAATCCATAGATCATACTTTAACCAAAGTAGAGATATATTAAAAGTATTAAGTATGATCGACTAAGAGGATCATAAATAGATACAAACGATTAATCATATTAACATCACAGTAACCATCAAGCAAAAACATAAAATACAGAATTGCAAATCAATCAAGTTATAAGGGATTTAATGAAGAACAATTCTTGAATTTAAAACACAACAGTAAAATCAATCAACTTACTTCCTGTAGAGATTATCTATTTTTAAATCTAGAATTCCACATTCCTTTGCAAATTCAATCAATTCAAACAAACATTAAGAGTGAGTTGATCGGTTCACAAAATCCCTAAACCAAATTACTTTGTATATAGATATTTTTCTCATTCAAGATATGTCAGGAAATCAATAACATTGTCATGTCTAGCAATTATCCTATAATCTAAATTTCATGCGATTAATCTAGAATCAGTATGAAGAACACTCTAGATGAAGAACAATGAGATACCATAACAGTTTGACCAGTCTTAAAATTCGTCAATAACCTTTAAATAACCCTACACTTAACAAGTGAATTACTGAGACATAATCAATGAAACAAAAATCATAATCTGAATAAACTGCATAATTAGATTAAAGTAACAAGTACTTGAGTTCCAAATCAATCTCTGAAGGAGTTCTGATTCTTCCTTCCAAAACTCTCTAAAATTCCAATTAAGAGAAAGTAAAGCGTAGCCTAAAAATTTTTCTTAAGAAAACATAGTATACACTAAAACACATTTAGAACTCTTATGCAAATAAGGGAACTTATGTGCCAATCTTGCAATTTTTTAAAACTTGTATGTTGCCTTGTGATCAAGATGGATGTCGATCGACACCATGTACTTTGTGCGAGTCTAACATATATTTTTAAACTTAAATTATGCTTAAGCTCCAAAATGTTCCAAAAATTCCATTCAAATCTACAGTGTACCTAAATTTGTAATGACTCATACAAAACTCTAAAAAGACCAAAAATTATTTTAAAACCAGACTTACCATCGTCAAAAACTTATGAAAGCCATGATTTATCAAATATCACCTTTTATTTTGTTTTGTAGATTGTTGATGGTGATTTGGGAACCCCCACCTTCCACCGAGCCTGTGCGGAAGACACACACTCACAAAGATGATTCATTCATTGATGAACGTACTGAGGAACTTGTCCTTGAGGTTGGGGAAACTGTGGACCCAATGACACTCAATGAGGACTCTCCCAATGGTGTCAGCCAAACTGCTTCAACTGAACAACTACAAGACGCGTCCTACTTGATCAAGAATATCTCAAGGTAATTTTTATTGATTTATTTTATATTTTTATGTGTAATTACTTGTCTGCTTAAAATCTCTTCTTAATCACTATTGTTTAGAACATGCTTGTTTTATTTTCACAACTTTTTTATGTCTTGGTGCTTGTCATTACTTGTTTCCATTGTTTACATTGGTACTTGTCTTGCTATATGTATCTATCCATGTGCTTTATGTTCATTGTTTCCATTGTTTTCAGCATGGACAGACAAGCAAAGGGAGTATATACCCACCTCAGTCAGTCCCAACATCTCTTAAACACAGCCTAGACATGGACTTGCACATCTTTGGTATGTAGACAAATGCTAAACTTGTCAACACTAATGTGGAACTTCTCAAGACTGATATGACTACACTCAAAGGAGATTTTATAGCTTTGGAGACTGATATTAAACTGGAGATGGTTGCAACAAGAGAACCTCCCTCAACACGATTTTACAGGCTCTTGGTGTGAATCCAACAACTCATGCTGCCTCTGCTGCTTTTTCAGGATGCTGCTGCCTCTGCTGCTTTTTCGGATGCCACAGCTTATGCTGCTTCTCCTCAACTGAACTAGTCTAAAAATGCTTCAAGTCCTTTGTTTTATGTAATGTAAACTTATACTTCTGGTTTTGTAAGCTGGTATTAGCTTTTGAGTTTAGGCTCTAGTGTTTGTAAAACATTTTCATATTGTAATATATTAATAATTAGGTTTGAAATTGCTGGGCTTTAAGGATTTATATAAAAAAAAAGTTTCAGTTTACTCACGATTAAAACCTTGACCAGCTTAATTCGTGTCCTTAGAGTATACATGAATTGCCACATTAAATTTTGTGGCTAACTAGTCACGATAAACCACAAACAATTTCGTGAGTACTAAATCCATGATTATGTCACAAAATTATACGTGACTACGAGCCACAAATTTCCACGAACAATATCGGGACTAATAGTTATAATTTTTTTGGTGTAAATAATAGTTATAATTTTGACACGAATAAAACGTAGATAAATAGAAGCAATTATTTTCATGCCATTTCGTGATCATTTTTTGTCAGGAATCCTTTTTGTTATGATTAAAAACGTTTCTAAAATGTGACTATTTTGTTCATGATTTGTAATGGTCAACTTTGGTCACGATCATGTAACGAAAAATGTTACACTGTTTTCCAAATCATCAGGAAAAAGCACAAATGATGACAAGTTATGCCAAATTTAATATAAATTAATAAAAATTGAATAGAAAAAGCATAAAAAACAAATCAACGTGTCGAAGCCCAGAGTCTGGATCTACACAAATCTATTTTTTTTCCTCTCCCTTAAACAGCTAAGGTGTGTTGGAGTTTTTATAATCTCACTCTGAATTGCATTAAATAATTACACACTGAAGATTTAATTATATTTAAACGAGTAAGAAATAAGTATTCTAATTACCTGTTTAATAATAAAAACTTTGGAATTACCTGAACCGTTATGAGGTGTATGAAATATTTGTATGAATGGACATAAAGAGTGTCAAAGAAGGGGCTGAGACTAAAATGATATTAAGATCAATAGCTTATGATAATGGTTTTTTTTTTGGTATGAATGTTATGAATAGCGCGGTTACAAAAGAACTAGATGAATGGAGATTACATGAAGAATATAATCAAGACGTAGAATCAAGAATGTGAATGGTCTTCCAATAACATCACTCTCTTATGACAAACTTAAAAGAGTTGAGATTATAAGCAAAATGAAAAAATACTACTCATCAGCTTTAGAATTAAAAATTATACCCATGGAAGTTATGAAACATACATAAAGGAAGACAATCAGTGAAATGCAGAACCGGTTATTAATCAGATTGCATTATAGAATCAAGTAAATGCCTTGACGAATTCAAAACCTTGGTTTAGAAGTGATCCAGTGATCCACAGCTTCAGGTTAGGCAAGTTTAAACTCTGTTCAAAACATGTCCCCTGTTTCCAGCAAACAAGTAAAACCGGTAATTAGTAAGACGTACATCTGGGATATATAGAGAAACAAAACAAAAAAGGCAGAAGGGGACAAGTTGGTTTACATCCAATGTATATGTCAAGAGGTATGTGTCAGGAGAATGAGAGCTTAGATTGGAGTTTTGCACTTCGAAACTTGAAAGAGACTCCAAAGACTTGTAGAGTGATGGAGCAACATCTACTCCTTTATTACACACCAATCTCACATAAAATCCTTTCTCCTCTACCTGAATAACATCCATCTAACACACACAAATACAAACTTGTAATAATTGGGATGTAAATGGCAACATAAAACTAGAAAAATCCGCCCGAAAACCTAATGAAATTCTCGTCACATATATTCTTGAAAAATATTGATATTCCGCTTCGTGAACAAGGTTTTGATGTTTTCAAGAAGATTGGTTTAATACCTGAATAATTTTCTTGGAAACAGGAGGATTGAGACCGCGACGAGTTTTGTGAGCATCTGGTGCAGGTTCTTGGTACCCTCCAGTAGAGTTTAAAGAAGCTTCAAGGCCAGCGATGTCTGCCTTGAGTTTCTTGGCTTGGGATTGCAGTTCTTGAACATAAGCCACCGCATCTCCAACTATAGATGCTTTGTCCATCTAATGTAACAAATTAAAAAAACTCCTCTCAGTTTCATGTTCCTATAATTATTTCAAGAGAATACATTTTACCTTAGTAATGTTAGGAACAAGAGCTCTCAATGCGTAAAGCTTATCCTTCATACGGCCTCTCCTTTTCCTCTCAGAGATCAAAGTTTTTGACCGATCCGTCCTCGTCTTACGGCTTCCATCAGTATGCGTCGTGGTGGCTGAAGAGTCGTCGTAGTCGTTGTAATCGTCGTCACCGCCTGCCTTAACACTCTCTGCGTCGAGGCTACGGAAGGACTCGGCGACATTGGAGTCCAAGTCAGGCAGTTCGTCGAAAAGGTCATTGACATGTGATGGGATAAAATGGTTCTCGTCGACGAAACTTGGACTGTTTTGGAAAGGACCACCAAGATCGAACTCAAGAGATGGGTTTTTATTGGTTTGATCATCTCCTCTAATGAGATTTATGAACTGATCGAAGTTTGGATCGACCAAGAAGTTGTGTAGTTCTATGTCGCTTAAGTTTGAAAGAACATTGACTGTTCCGTCCATTGTCTTTTTGTCTGTTTCTTAGTTTTCTTGTCGAAATGAAAGAAAAACAAAAAGAGTCTTAGATATTTCTGACCACGTAAGAGAGACAAAGTGAGTTTATTTATACAGTGAATTTTTGTTTCCTAGTATATTTTAAATGAAATTACGATATACTCCCTCCATATCAGTTTAACTAATGTTTAAAGATTTTGATTTTGTTTCAAAATAAATGATGTTCTCACAATTCTATGTAAAATTTAGTATCATTTGAAATTTTTGACCAATTATAAAATACTGCATCTTTTTTTCTTGGTTGAATTAGTTTTATTTAATGTTATTTTATGTAACCAAAGTCAATTATATAAAAATTTATATTTTTTTAATATTTGTGCAAAAACTTTAAACACTTCTTAAAATGATACAAAGGGAATAGTGTATTGAAATCGACATTAAAATAAGAGGTAGTACCTTATCAAAAAAAAAAGTTATTTTTAAAGTGTCAAAAAAATCATTTTGTAGTTAAGTTATTAAAATTGTTAATCACAGATAAATACTATATTTATAGTTAAATTTGAGTTGTTTTGTTTAAATGTATGAAAAGCTGAAAATTTTATTGGTTTACAACACAATGAATAAAATTTTAAAGTGCATTATATAAAAAAATTTTAAAAACATTATTGTAAAACCATATTTAAGGAAGGTTCTTTTAAACTTGTGATTTTTAAAACCATCCTGGACTATGTATAAATTGTATATCATTTTAAGCATTGGCGTAAATTATATTTTAAAAACTTAAAATTCTAGAGGGGGTGGGGGGGGGGGGGGGGGGGGGGGGGGGGGGGGGGGGGGGGGGTGAAAGTTTTCCCAGTTAAATATTTTGCAAACAGAAATAGCTAACTTTTGGGTATAATAAGGTCATGTAGTTGTATTTTCTACCAACTAGATCACTTCTAGCATTTTATTTCTAATAATAAAAACGTTTATATTATCGCACTAGCACAACCCAAACAACAATTCCCAATAGCATTTTCCCAAAATATATTTTCTCGCGTGATCTAGATTTAATTAAGGTTCTTAGATCTTTTAGGTGTACCTTAGATTAACATAATTAAATGAAAACACAATAAACTGAATATTATTTAGCTAACAAGATATAATGAAATTTACTTAGGGAGCTTGTTTGTTTTATTTTAAGTTCATTTCGTTAACGTCTTGATAATGTCATGCATGACGATCGATTGCGTATAATCTTAGCTAATTTTTTTTGTTTTTTTTGTTGCTAAAAATCTATGCTACATTGACTCCCAAAATTGGTTTGTCGTGTTGTATGACAATATTACGTCTGATAAGGAAGTCGAGCTCTTAAGCAACAAAAAAAAAGAAGAAGAAAAACACGAAAAGAGTAATTCTAATTGATAAAATGGACAATTGTTGAATATATCATCAACTTGTCAACTTCTCTACAGTATTATAACAATTGAGATTACTTTATCATCTTTTCATTATTTTAAAAAAAAATTACAATAAATATCATATTCATAGTGCCACTTTTCATATTTACACTAACCAATTTTATCTTCACTTCTAATGAACAATAAAAAAAATATTTATATCTTTAACGTTAACTAATCTAGAGTTAGGGTTTAGAGTTAAGGGGTGATGTAGAGTTTTTAGAATGTGAAATTTAGAATTCTAATAAATATAAAAAAATATAAAATATTTTAAAAATAGTTTGAAACATAAGTTTTGATTTTCAAAAAGAAATTTAGAAAAAAAAAATCGGAAAAAAACTTATAAAAAAGTTTGAATTTGAAAATGTATAATTCGGAAACACTAAAAAATTATTTTTTTATTTTTTTATTTATTTAAATAATTATTTATTACATATATAGAGAACAAAGATATAAAAATCTTTTGCTAGTTAATGAAAAATGTATTTTTAAAAATATTCTATTAGTGAATGTAAAGATTAATAATGATACTATAAAGTTGGTAATCATGAAATTCATCCATTTTTTTAACTCTGATCATCAGTTCTCTTTCTCCTCTTCATTTATGTTAACTCTTTTTTGAAAAAAAAAATGAACATGACAGGCATCTAGCCAAATGTATCCATGAACCATCGGGGAAAGCAATTAAGCAACAATGAAACTAGATCCATAGGGGTGGTCCTATATGGTTCGTTTGTTTTCTTCTGAATTGATATAGGTAAAACTTTTTTTTTTCCGCCAAGGTGTTGTTTAAATTAATCCAACGGGCCAAGCCCAGACGTCCGAAGCCCAATTACACAAAGAGCTAACAAAAAAAAAAACGACCCACAAACGAAAAGGGCTACAGCAATAACGGCCGAAGCCCAAGAAAAGTAGACGGCCCAAAAGCCCAAACATTTAACCCGAACAGCTTGCCCTCGGGTCGCGACAAGGAGGCTGGGAATTGCACACGTGTAAGAATCTAGGCCATCAGCATGCCACGCGTCACCCGCCTCAACTTGATCTCACCCCCTTCGCACAGCCGCCGGAACTTACCACCGACAACCTCGTTTCACCGGCGCTCAGAACCTGAAGAGCCACCGGCGTAACCATAACCACTCTACTCCGCTCTGTCTTCTCGCCGGAGAGATCCATCGAACTAACGAGATCTCCTCCGACTATGAACCACCACAAACCCTAAACAGGCGAGCCGAGAACCGCTACCAGAAGCAAACCGTACTTCTCACACCTCAAGCTAGACACCACAACCCAAAGGACCTCGGGTTTCAAGACGGCAGCGCGGAACTTTAGAAGCCTCCACTCTCCGTGACCAAAAGCCGGCGAAGACAGATCTGACTGAGCCTCTCCTTCCCGGAAGCTAGAGCGGCGACGGTGAAACTGAGAAAACTTTCACCTCCCGCAAAAGGCCGGCATCGATGGAGCTAGGGAAGCCTCCATCTCCCGGAACACACTACCTAAACATGCAAGCCACTCCATCTCCGTCGGGAACCTCCAATCGCTCGCGTCGTTACTCCAGAAGCTGAGCCACCGATGAGGATGGTTGCGGTACCAGAGCTCCGACAAGGCGGTCGATGACGGAACTGCGAAGAGGGAGCGAGAGGGGACAACTTATAAAAAAGAAAAGGGCTCCAGCGACGGCACGCACGCTCACGCGCCGGCCGTACACCGGACCCGAACTGAGATCTGGTTTCTCTCTCTCTTGCTGTTAAACCCTTTTAGGTGTTTTTTTAATCAGCTTTTAATATATATATATAGGTAAAACAAGCGATGATTTTTTTTAGGTGTAAATATTAAATTTTATACCAAATTTTTGTTTTTGACAGATGTTACAAAGATTACGAATAGCGGAATAAAAATAAATATAAAAATAAATCGTCCGTCCATTATCAGTTACCTAATAATGATTTTATTACCTTTTTTTTGCTAAAAGTATTTATTTTATTAGTTTACTAGAAATAAATGGATACTACCTGTTGACAAAAAAAAATGGATACTACCTACACATAAATTATTCACAGGGATTTTAGTTTATATTAAACTGAAGAGGTGATACATGTGTTAGTGTCTACTTATTACCAAAACTTATCCGTTTTAATATTTTTGTTGGCTGAAATATTTGCAGATAGATACTTAAAATGTTAATCGGTTGCAAAGGCGATGAAATTTTAATATGTTTCAATATAATTCATATTTTAGAGAAAAAAATGTTTTTGAAAACATTAATTGGGTTTAATAAATTTTAATTGGTTAGAAAATATGGAACATAGCTAATCACAAAAAAAACAATATATTTAATAATATGTTTTCGTAATTTGTGTGAAAACTCTAAAACATACATCATTTAGAAAGGGAGAAAGTAGCATTTTTTCTGTTAACAACATTTTCTATAATATTGTACGTCTTTGCAGCCGATTAAGACTACATTTTTATAGAAAGAAAAGAATTATTAGTAGCATTTTCATGCTTTAACTCATTAACAGATAATTGCAACTAGTAACATGTAATTTATTTTAAGAAGAAGCCTGTTCAATGCATTTTTGTTCATAATAATAAGACAAAGGATAGTACAATAACGTAAATACATCAAATAAAGAAAGATGAAGTCTTGGCCGGCGAGAAAAATAAACAACTGTTACAAAAAAGTAATTGTGAACTTATTGAAATGTATGATATTTTATCACGTATGCAGAGTTGTGCCTTCGCGAGGGGAAAATAAACTTTCACCTGCATCATCTTGTAAATAAAATAATATAAAATTGAGTTTCAAAACAAGAAAGTAAATGCAATGTGATCTTATGAGATACTCCAAGAAATCTAATTGAACATTGAGCTAATATAAACTTCTAATTATCGACCCCGTCTGCTCCATTTATTTTTACCCATATAAAGTTATAAACTTGTTCAACCAAGTTTCTAATTTAAAAAAAAAAAAATTCTGTTTGTAAATTAGTTGCATTATTAGAAAATTAAAGTTTACCAAAATCTAAGAGGCTTATTGAAATACTATATTATAAGAAAGGTTAAAAATATTAACTGGCCTAATCAACCCCTATTATATTTATAATTTCAGGTAATGATGCATCTGCTGAAATAAGTTTTCTCAAATTTAAATATGTCCATATCTTACGTTTGTACAAATATATCACAAAAGAGGTTGACAAAAAAAAAATATCACAAAAGAGAGTAAGTGGACATAATGTCATTTTGTCTATAAACAGCTGTTAAATGTCGATCTTAGAAATTTAATTTTTATATTTTGATGTTTACTCTAATTATTTATTTATTGGGATAGTGACACATTATTATATAAGTTTGTGTATATATATGAATTGAGGCAATTTGTTATGTATCCCTAGGCACAGCTCGGCAAGTATGTACTGTGAAAACAAAAACAAAATGTTAGTCAACCAATTATTCCTTTCGGTGTCGATTTTTTTAAAAAGATGTCGAACGTTCGAGCAACACTTTATTAACAAAACAATAAAACGTGAATTTCAGGGGGGAGGGGGGATATTCGGGAGTAAATATACGTGCATAGAAAGAAATATAGAATTTTGTAGAGTTATTTTTTGTTCTAAAAAAATAAATTTTTTAAACTTTTAAGATATTTTTAATAGTTAATATTGATAAATTATATACTTTTAAAAAACATTAATTAAAAATATTTGAATTGATTAAATAATATTAGTTGATAGTTATTAAAAAATATATAGTGATATAAATAATAAATTTAATTGTAAATATTTATTATATTTTTAAAATGCGTGAATACTTTGTAAAATCTATCTTTCGAAAATGGAAGAAGTGCATATGTGTAAACAAACAAATACGAGACAGTATTCAAGGGTAATTTTTGAAAACCACACTGATCTCACCAATCACCATCTTTTGCAAAAATTATAGTTTTATACAACAAGAAAAAGAGAAAAAACACTGCACATTTAATCCTAACTTGAGAAATTGCACCCTATAGCTACACAAAAACCCCAAATTAGCTAACTAACCAAAATCCTCTTCTCTTTCTTCAATCCTCTTCCTATCTCTCTCTACTCTCACTCTATAAATCTAATTTTAGTTTTTTTTTTGGCTATTTCACAAATTCTCCCTTATAACTTTACTGAGTAAAAGATAAAGTACGTACTTCGATAACGCCAGCTACTACTACCCAAATATTCCTATAAAAACGCACAAGATATAATGAAAACAATAAAGAAAATTTGTTAACCTATTTGAATTCTTTACTAATAGAATAATTTTATTCAAAAATATGTAAAATTATTATGGTTAACACGTTAAATAAATAAAGCTGAATTGTTATAGTAAATACAATTAATGAAATATTTTGAAAGAGGAAAAAATATAAAAAATGTAATTAAACATATAAAAATAAGTAAGTTATGTTTTATATTTTGTAATAAATGAAATAGAAAAGACAATAAATGAAATGGTTCAAATTAGTTAAAAAAGAATGAAAATCTATAAAAACCACTTACAAATAAGAAAGTATTATTTTCTACTTCAATTTAAATCGAATAGATTTTGTATACAAAAGATTAATTTTTAGGATATAATTAATGCATTTGTTTTTAAAACTTATATATAAATTTTAAAGCAAAATTTTGAGTGGAGAAAATTTATTGATAAAACCAAAAACTAATAGCTAAAAGGATGTATTTATTATTTTTTGATGTGTGTGAAAACCTTTATACAGTATACACTTTTAAATTGGATCAATATTTCTAATAGAAACCAAAGAAGTCAACTTCTTCTTTAAAAATATACTAGAAATTGATCCGTGCATCCGCGCGGATATTGGTTCTTACATTTTTATATATTGATATTTGTTTTTTATTAGTGTTATATATCTTAGATGCGTCGTAATATAACTAATTGTATTCAAAAGACCTAAACTGAATCGGATAATATGATTTATTTTTTGTACAAATATTCGAACCCGTTTAAGATACATTTGTTATTTAGATATTTTTAGGTTCCTATACATTAAAACAGAACTCATCCAATCCATAAGGACCCAATTCAAAACCAACACATAAATTTATAATATTCAAGTGTAGCCTAATTTCAAAACAAAAACGATACCAAAAAAACAACTCGTATTTAAATGGATAGCCAATGTTCATGCCTAATTGATTTTATAAACTAATAAAAATGACTCTTTCTATGTGTTTGGCTAAATTAAGTAAAATAAAAGAGTTTTTTATTTAGTAAAATAATTATTTAGAGTGAAAAATTAAGTGATATTAATGTAATACATTTTTATTATTTTAGTTTAGGTTATTATTTTATTCACAAAAACATGTCTTCGAATTATGTTTTTGGCTACGTAATTTTCTACCGATTGAAACTAAAATTAAAAAAAAAGTTATTAGTAAAACAAATTAAATCGAACGTTTAAACTTATACAAAACCGAGTTATTTACATTTTTTTATTTTATAATTAGCACAAAGTTAATGTTGATTAACTAATAAATAAAAATCTTCACTATTATTGTTATGGTAATATAATTAATGATATGATGTATTGTTAAAGTAGTATAATTATGGAAAGAAAATTAACGTAATTACTAAAAAGACATTATACTTCTTTTTTATTCTGTTATCCATGTTTTCAAACAATTCTCATTTTTTTTAAATTATTATCCATGTTTTCAAATATTACTAAAAGATATTTCAGTTTTAATAATATAGATAATGCCCGAAGAAACTTGTTATTTTGATGAGAACTTGTGTATATGTATTGTTCATAGGTAGTATTATATATATATATAGAGAGAGAGAGAGAGACAAAGTCGGTTTAATATTACTAAACTAAATATAATAAATATAATATTTTAATATTACTAATTAATTATAATATAAATCTAACTATGATATTTTTGTTAGAATTTTTAATTATTCTAAAGTTAATGATAAATTATCAGTTAAATCACTAAAGTTATTTATTAAAACTAATAATTGAGGATAAAATATAAAATTATGAGTAAACCTAAAATCATGAAGAGCATGGCAAACCAACAAATTCAATTCTCATATAAATTTAATATATATGATATGATATTATCGTTAGAATTATTTTATTATTTTGATGATAATGATAAATTGTTAACTAAATCACCATAACTAATTATTAAAACTAATAATTGAACATAACATATGAATAAACCTAAAATAATAGAGAACATGACAATTCAATAAATTCACTTTTCAAATGATAGTATAGATAGATATATTATCCAATTTACTTATTTCCAGTAGTAAAGTGTCTGCATATTCCACTCTATTGGTGGTTTATAATATGGTCATAGAGCATGATAAAGTATTTCAAACGATGCTAGACAAGCCGTTGGAGGGTGGAAGAAGCTCATGTGTTGCATTCAAACTGCACACTGCACAAGAGTTGAAGACAAGTGGACAACCAGCAACAATGGGCAACAACTTTATACAACTTTGACCAACAAAAGTTGTTTGTCAGTATACTGTTTTGTCTTTATGATCCAAGTGCACAAAAACAGAAGCAGAGGAAGAGTTCTAAAACATAAGTTGTTTGGATTTGGTTGAGACTTAGGTCTTGAGAAAGACTCGTCAGGGTTAGGCCACCAATTATTATAAAAAGTGTAATTCGTTTGTCATTCAATCTTCACCTTGTGTCACAGTCAGGGTGATTGAGTTTGTTGTGTGATTTGTAGAAGTAGCCAAACTCTTATCATTTGAACACGAAGACTAAACGAACCAAAACAGAAAATTACTGGAGAAAAGAACTCACACCGAGTTTTACCAGTTTGTATATATATATATATCGATGTGTTAGAACCTACCTCTCGAGTGGGAGGTTGTGTCTAGCTAATTTGCTATCTGAGAGTCTTGAGCTTCAAGAAGTTACAACAAATGTGATAACTTTCCTCTTACAAGAACTCGAGTTAGCAAACCGTCACTCTTAAAACACTCATGTAGTAAAAGGCATTTTCTTGACCACCCAAATGGAACTTAATCACATCAGACTACTTCACCGACACAAATCAAAAGCAAACAAGTTTTACAACTCCAACATTATGTTATGATTGTTGTAGTCACCAATATAATGTTTGACCCCAACATTAGAAACTGTTATTTGTTATAGAACAATCCCCCCCAAAGAAGCACTTTTTGTGCAGCAGAGCTGTCTCAGCGTAACAATAGCAGGCTGAAAACCTGATCTTAGGGGAACAACAGAAGTCACTCTCATGTGTTGCGCATTAAGGTTTTTAGGCCGAGTCAGCGTCATCCGAAGCATCTCTCCATCAAAGACCTGATTAACCATAGATGCTGCAACGGAAACAACAACATCAAAATAAACATCTCAAGAAACTAAATCAGAGGCGTAAATAGAAAATTACCGGCTTTAGGATTGAGTTTGGTGAAGTGGAAGAACTCATCAGCTGAGCAACCGAAGAGGACAGTAGCAGCTCTATCAAAACATATGACAGTTTTAACTGATGTATCTGTTACTACAGACATCTGATAGATTAAACAAACACAGATTCAGATAGTTTTTTAGGACACAGCTATAGACAGTAAGTCTCAGTTTTGGGTTCGTACGAGAATACGGTAGAGCAGCTTGGGTTCGTTGGATTGGCAGAATTTGCATAAGGAGGAAGAAGAAGAGAAGACGCATTTGTTATTATCTCCGGGAAGGACTCTCTCGCAGCGAGAGCAAACTCTGTAGCAATAGTCGCTGAGGTCGACGGCAAGCAATTGGCAAAGAACCGTTTGATCGGATTCCATTTTTAAGGTTTTTCTTCTGGGTTTCGAAGTTTGCTTATAGACAGACAAAAAGGAGAAAACAGAGGGAATTGCCAAAATGGGCTCGGGCCTTACGGTTTTCTCAAGGCTCAAGGAGTTTTTCAGCGAGGAGGATCAGGAAAGGTCCGCTGTGGGAGGCGAGAACAAAAACTTATTTTAAAATTGATTACACTAAAACGACATTGTCTAGTTAAAAACAGTACTCCCTCCGTTTTTTTATTATAAGTCGTTTTGAAGCTATGCACATAGATTAAGAAAATCATTAATTTTTTATATTTTCGAAACAAAAACATCATTAATTATTTACCTAACTACAATTTAACCAATAGAAAAATAGAAGATATATTATCATTGGTCAGACAACATTAATTACTAATAAATGTTACATAAAAAACCGAAAACGACATATAATTTAGAACAAAAAAGTTTCTCTAAAACGACTTATATTAAAAAACGGAGGGAGTATAATTTACATTGCTGAGTATTAGCTAACAGACTCTAATATGAAAATATCTTCATTAAGATTAAAGTGTGTACAAAGAGGAGTATTTATACTCATACATTAGACTACTCTATACTAACGTCTACACTATACAAGTATGTGTATGTAAACTATATACAATTATCATTATATATGTATTAGTCCCTCTCAAGATGGCGTTAGAATGTTGAGAAAACTCATCTTAGACATGAAACGATGAAACATAGCCGGATAGAGAGCCTTCGTGAACGGATCAGCTAACTGATTCTCAGTCCGTACATGAAGTGTCTTCAACTGACCACGCACCAGCTTCTCTCTAATAGAATGACAATCACGCTCGATATGTTTCGTCCGTTCGTGGAATACGGGATTCTTGGCAATGTGTAGAGCAGCAGTACTATCACAATAAAGAACAGGCACAGAAGGTGGAGCAACTTGTAAATCATTGACCATACGAGAAAGCTAAATAAGCTCCTTCGAAGTGTACGCCATGGCTCTGTACTCTGCTTCTGCAGAAGAGTGAGATACGACATCATGTTTCTTAGATTTCCATGAGATCAGAGAGTTACCAACGAAGATACAGAACCCAGATATTGAACGTCTTGTATCAGGACATTGAGACCAATCTGAATTGCAAAATGCTTTAATCTGGAAATCATCATCAACAGGATAGAAAAGACCTTGACCAATGCTTCCCTTGAGATAATGCAGTATCTTGTGTGCAGCCTTGAGATGAGGAACCCGAGGATCTGAAGAATACTGACACAATTTATGTACTGCAAAATAGATGTCTGGGCGAGTGATTGTGAGATAGAGAAGTCTCCCAATCATTCGTCTATAAACTTCAGCATTTGGAATTTTATCACCAACTTCAGCCGCTAGTTTGATGCTTGGATCCATAGGTACAGAGGAAGGCTTGCAGTCAAGAAGACCAGCATCAGTGAGGAGTTCCAAAATGTACTTATGTTGACACAAAGAGATGCCTGCTTGAGAACGAGCAATCTCAATCCCAAAAAAGAAAGAAACGTGTATGGGTAAACCTCCACTCATGAGCTAGCTTTTGAGTGTGAGTTACGCCCATCACTAATATTTACATTGCTGAGAATTAAACATATGACATATTCTAAGTCTTTGAATGGGTGATCAAAGAATGAAGATGAACATTAAATTTTTTTTATCATTCATAATAAAAAATTTCTATTCACAAGAAATATTTTTTACTCTTCTGAAGAAAAACCATTGTTATTATGCCTATAACTTCCGTGTGTCGTTGATGCAGTTTACGTAGTTCCGTAAAGATCATTCATTCTTTGTCCAAAGATAATGCCAAATTAAATATAGTACGTTTTATAGAAGAGATATTCTGATTTGCCCCTTGCAGTAGTATCTAGATAATAATAATATCTAGATATTATATTTGTTCTGTTTAGAGGTCATTAACCTTTTTTCTTAAGTGACAATGTTTTTTGTCAAAATATCCCTACCAAATTTCATGAACAGGAAGTATATATACGCTACGCATGTTGAACAGAAAGTGCAAACCCATAAATACGAAAATTAGAAAACGATAAATCAAATAAAAACCGTGTCGGACCAGCCCGATGTTAGCGGGTGACTGAGCAATAGCTTTCAAATTAAATTTGGACTGTGGACTGCTAACGACATTATTTGCGCTTTTTTCCCCCACTTTCGCATGATATAAATAATTGAATAAACAATGTGGAATTATTTACGCAATCATATGTCTAATCACTAGGTCACGGTGTTGCTATATTCTAGTCATGAAGTTGTCAACAAGTTTGCGTAGCTTTTTGGGAAGATGACATTTCTTTATGCCCACATGTTTCCTTGTTAAGTGCCGACTACTATTTTTATCTATGATAAAACTTAATTTCTATTTTTTTAGAACACTTAAAAATGACTATGTTGAAACACAGTGGTTACGAATACGACTGTAAAATTTTGTGGCAAACATAAAAACTACTAAAGCATAGCATCGTGAAGAACGATTTTTCGTAGTTCCGAAGTTTCTTCCTTGGATATTTCTTGTTGAAACTTTTAAGATAAATTTTTGGACGTTGATTTCGAGATTACCGATTTTTACCCCACCACAAACCAGTTGCAAATCCTTGAAAATCATAAGTTAGGAACAATAGCCCTCAGAGAGGAAATAATTTTGATGTATTTAGTGTGAACTCCCGTACTACTGTCTTGTGGATGCAGTCTTGGAAAAATTCAGAAGAGATAAAAGGTATTGAATGGTCCTTGAACAGCAGAGAAAGCATATGTCATTTCTAAGGCTCTTCTTCCATAAAGCCAATTAACACGTCACTGAAGGCGAAGCACAAGCTTTACTAATGGATGTACAACAACTTAGAAGATTGGGATAGAAGCAAATCAAGTTCCTCAATGATTGCAAACCCCTGGTGGATGAATGGAATCAGTTCGTCTTTGATTCAAGCATCAAAGCAGTCCGCAGCAGTGAGATATCCTCTATGGTGCAGGGCATTCTAGAGAATTCAAAGTGGAACAGACCTTTCAATATATCTCTAGGAATTATATAATTAATGTATGTAGATGAATTAGCTAAAGCTAACTAGAAAGAGAACCAAGGCTATGTAATCAAATGGTTTCGATAATAATAATAAAGGTGTTGACAACAACAAAACATTCACGTTTAGTTATGGACTTCTAAGGGTACCCGTATTAATAGTTTGTCAACCTATGTTCTAATACAGAATGAGTGAGAAGTGTGGGTTTAAATTTACTTCGATGGATTTAAATTGTTTAGCCAACATACATAATTACTTCTTGAATAATCATTTTGTCTGTTCGGGAGTTGGTGTTAATTAAGTCCGAATAAGTATGTTATGTTAAGTTAGATGGATTTCTAACTTAAAACCAGTTGGTGATAAGTAAATTCTTTTATCTCTTATATGTATATTTTTACTAGCATTCAGTGTGAATTTTTTTTTCTAATACGCCTTTTCGAGATGATGACTATTTGATCGTCAATCTCATAATGTTTGGGTAAAATTTGATAGACTAACTTTTGGGCCGGATCGATGTGAATCGAGTTGGATTTGCTTAGATCAGGTTCTGATATTATATTAAGTTAGGTGACTTTTAAAAGTGGATTATCCATCTCTTTTATATATTAATTAAGATTGTTTCCAATTTTATGAGAGACTTTGTCTCTAATAAGTTTGACTATATGATTTTGGGCTTCCTGCTTGACTTTGATCCGAACATTTCACTTCAATAATGGTATTTACTTCGTTCTTTGGCCTTGATTTTTGCGTTACTAAACTGGAATTTATACACTTAAGAGATGAATCACTATTATTTCAAACGGCCGGGCCACCAAAAATATCGTAGTGTCTAGGGATATTTTGTTCTATAGAATTGGAAACACCGATCATTTTGATCACATCTAAATTTCTTTAATGACAATATAGTACGAAACCGACCACGGCTTTGCATGCATAGATACAAAACACAGTACTATTACACAGGTCATAAAGACACACGATAATGTGTGTATATGGAAATGACATTTCAACTTTCAATTGTGGAGATCTCTTGTCCGGTTTAGACACAATATGGGGAAAACCTAAGGCATGGTTCTAGTTTTTAAGTTTTTAAGTTTCAAGTTTTACTTGATTGAAAAAACTGGGAAAAAAGTCCTCGATCCGTGCAAAAAAAGTTGATAACGTTGTAGAAAAGCTTTCTTGATGGGTCACTATACTTGTAAAAAATTTTGTTGAAAAGAATACTTGTAAATTTTAATACTAAGCTATTATGTATTCATCATCATTGTATGATAACTAAGAGCATTTCCAATGTAAAACTCCATTTTTTTCTTCAAAATGAAGTAAAAGTGAATATGAAGTAAAAATGCTTCAATTCTACTCTATTTTTCATTTTATAATGGAGTGGTGAACAAATAAAAAAAAGTTAGAGCATCTCCATGCTCACTCCATTTTTTCCTCTAGAATGGAATGAGGATGAAGATGCCCTAATTAACTACATCTATTAGGACATCTCCATCTCTATTCTATTTTTTTCTACTCTATTTTTTTCCTCTAAAATAGAGTAAACGTGAATATGAAGTGAAAAATGCTCCAACCCAACTCAATATCTCACTCTATAATGAAGTTTAGAGTAATCTATTTTTTGTTTGTTCATCACTCCACTATAGAGTGAGAAATAGAATAAGATTAGAGCATTTTTATTTTATATTCACTTTTATTCCATTTTGGAGGAAAAATGAAGTTTTGCAGTGAAGATGCTCTTCTACGTATTTAAACTTTGTTGAGTGCAAACTGTGGTTCCCATTATAACTTAACAAAAAAAGAAGTTAAGACTAGAATATATAGTTTAAGTGATTTGTATGTACTATATAGTGTCGCCAATGTATACATATCCATATTCAAATCTTATAATATGTAAGTTGTTAATACAAAAAAATGTTACGCTCTTACGAAAATCCTAGTCAAACATATGAATAAGAAACACAACTGATTATATATAAAACTATAAAACAGTATATTTGACATATTTTCCCCAACAACAATACAGATCAACGTTCAGGCAGTTATCACAAACTTGCTTGAAAATTTTCTGAATTTTTTGAATTAATTTATGTTTCAGTTCCTTCCATTTTATGAATCACGCAAAAACAATTAATTCTCAATTCAAGTAAAAATTATAAGGAAAACTAAATTTTATGGATACATGTGAATACCCTACTACTATACAAGTAAATTATGCTTATCATCGAGCCTTCATGGATCAAAATTTACGGCCATGCTATGAAAACGTTTTCAACACATCTGTCGCTAAGTTGATTTTAATACAAGGATGGATCCTATATTAACTCAATGTTATGGCTGCAGATGCATGTCCCCAGTCGAATCTTAAATATTTTGTGTAGTTGGGTCAAAGTTATATACATCATTTCTTTTGTTTCTCTTTCTCTTTCTCTCTCTTCTACAGCCAGTACTTCAAAGAAACTAAATTGCATTTGATTGAGCAAAATGTTCTTCATTTTTTCTTCCTTCGTCCGATTTGTATAAACTACTGCAAAAACTACTTTACAAGAGCACCTTAAACCTCAACCTTGGCATATGATCATAGAGTTTCTTAAAAGAGTTAAAATGATATAAATAAAATTTGGATATCTCACAATTTGAAAATTTCATTAAAAGTCTTGCATTTAGTTGTTCATTATTTGTTGAGAGATTTGCATTGAGGTTTCTCTTATACTAGGTGCATTTGGCTCTAATCGCGGCTAATTCGAATGCTCATTCGTGAGAGGATCTAATGTGTATTTGTCTCTAGTTATTTTACATCTACTGTTTCTACTGTTGAATTTATTTTACAAGAATACTCTTTCATCGATAATTAATTCAAATTTAACCTAAAGGAGGTTGCCTGCCACAGGATTTACCTATAAAGATCTAAGAGAAAAAAATATTTTAATTAGGATCAACATAAAATACATAAACTTGTAAACTGTAATACTTATTAAACTGTGTGTCTAAAGTAATAAAAAAGCTCTAAAGGGATTATAGTTCAGACATTTTGGAGGTGGAAATTGCTAAATCTTGCCCTGAAGAGTAAAGAATATAACTCATGATTAAAAAAAAAAAATATATATATATATATATATAACTCATGATTTAAGTGTTTTTATTGGTCGTCATGGTTGAGTTATCATCGATAGTCGATGTTAATTGTACAGAAGGTAAAAAGAACAAATGAAAGCAAAACTAAAACTTACAATGGAAACGCTTTTATGGAAAATTCAAAGCGAAGAAAGCGAGCCACATGCTTTGGTCTCCTATACTCTCCTTCTCACTTCTTCCTCTTCTTTCTTATCCTATTTGTACCATTCCTCTTTATAAATAATCCTTCTTACATGTCTATACTCGAACATATACTTGTCCAAGAACCCTAAAATCCCGAGAAAAAATAAAAGCAAAAAAGTAAAGGGAACCTAGTTTTTATCATGGCTAGGCAAATAATTATCACAGTTGAGTCGTCAAAGAAGAAAGTGGGTGGAATTGTGAAGCTCAAGAATGTTGTAGAGAGGTTGGTGCAGATTAAAGGCTTTTCCTCGGCCAAGAAACCCTGTTCCGAGGAGTACGGCCGTGATTGTGTCCCAAAAGATGTGAAGGAAGGTCATGTTGCGGTGATAGCCGTTGATGGATATCATGAGGCTACACAGAGATTTGTTGTCCCACTAATGTTTCTAGAACACCCGATGTTCAGGAAGCTTCTCGAACGGGCGGAGGAAGAGTATGGGTTCAATCACGATGGAGCACTCATGGTACCATGCCGGCCAAGCCACCTCCGGAAGATATTGACCGAACAATGGTGTTAGGACTTTTATTTGTAGTGATTATATACATGGTCTACTTGATATAATATAATAAAACTGGATTCGTTACAAGAGGGACTCTAAAGCATTCATTCTAGTGTTTAACTATGCGTTGGGGGTATATGTTTCAAGAAAAAAAAACTATGCTATGTTTGGGTATCTAACGATAAATTTATCTTATCACACCTTAAACTTGCATCTCGACAGTTAAGATGCAAATCATCCGGCGAATTTGATATGTCATAGTTTTAACTAACCTCAAAAAACTGAATTGTTTTAGTAAAATGACCTAAAACTCAGTGTTTTAGTATATTTTTTTCATATTTTAAACAACTGATTAAAAGTGTGTTGTTTAGTGCTCTTCCACTTTAGTTTGACTTTGGGAGGTCTTTTCATATAGAACTTTGTTTTGTTGGTCATTTATTTCGGTTTGGTTACCCAGATCACCTCAAGTTTGAATAATATAATAGTTGTTCGTTGCAAAAAAAAAAAAATTCAGTTCGACTATTTTTGTGCTTGAAACAGTATTTAATCAAAACTAGCTTGCATATTATTTTTCATATCTTTTTTTTTGGTAAAAATATTAAAATTATCACTACCAATTTTTAGTTATTGACAGAACTACAAACATAAATCTATCTTGCTAGTTCTTTCGACATATGTTATGTCGACTTTCTTGCTCTCGCTGGAGATATATGAAAACCTCGCAAGTGCCATTGCACAATTTTTGTCGAGCTCAAATCCACCAAAGAAAGAAGTTCATTGAACAAAATGGGAAAAAAACTATGTTTACCAAGAGAGAAGGGTGAGATTGGTTTATGTACGATCTATGAGTTCAACATGGCTTTACTAGCAAAACAACTATGGAGACTAGTTCAATTCCTGATTCGTTAGTGGCTCGAGTCTTGAAGAGAAGATACTACATAATAAGTTCGCTTTTACGAACAATATATGCAAGTAGCCCATCCTATGTGTGGACTAGTATTTCAGCGGCACGAAAACTACTATTTTGGGGAATTTGACGGAAGATACATTTGGGATACAAAGTCAGGGTGTGGGAGGACCCGTGGATCCCCACTACACCAGCTAGGCATGCTTGACCCTCTGCCCCAGTATTGCATCCGAACATGAAAGTTTTCAACTTTATTAATCAAGAATTGAAGAAATTAGATGTTTGATTACTGGAAGATTATGTTACCCAAACTGATATACTTCTTATAAGGAGTTTTGTCATAAACTCGACTCATCGTCGTGATACATTATGCTAGAACTACACTAAAAATGAATAATATACGGTTAAATCTGGATACTGGGTAGCTCATAACTTATTAAGGAATGAGGAAGAGACTGAGGTTTTGGAGCCTAGTAAAACCAAGCTCTAAGCCTTTGCTTGGAAAGTAAAAACACCTCTGAAGATATGTCATCTTATGTGGTAACTGATAACATGACATGTGGATGTAACGGGAAATCTGAAAAGCCACAATATGAGATGCAACAACTATTGTCCCATATGTGGGGAACCAGAGGAAATTGTTACTCATGCGATATTCGAATGCCCTCCAACTCAAGAATGGTCCATATCAGCAACACCATTTAGCCCCCAACATTTTTTCATTACAAAGTATTTATGTGCCAATATGGACTACCTCTTCTGGAAAAAGAATAGCATTGTTGAACCCGAATTAGACAGAGATCCTTATTTCTGGCTAATCTGGTATATCTGGAAGGCTCAGAATGATACATTATTTGGGGAGACTGACAGGGATCCTTTGGAGTTAGTCTGATATGCAGAGAGTGAATGCCAAGCATGGTTTAATGCAAATGAAATGATCATTCCTGCTCCACAAGAGCATAGTGGGGCGAAGAATTCCAGGTCATAAGCCTGGCTAATATATGCATGGTAGATGGTTCATGTACTTCCACAGCACAATTCAGTGGTTGTGGATGAGTTTGGAAGATAGTTTTGGAAAGATTCAGCTAAGGAGACGAGAGACTGCTTTATATTTGAAAGTAGAAGCATTGCGATGGGAATGGAAAGCATGCTTCAACATTCGTCATGTCATCACTTTGGGACTAATTGCAAAGATCTGACTCACCATGGACATATTCTCAAAACCAGAGAGCTGACCGGCAAACATAACAAAAAGGAGATAATGAAGCACATCCGCAAGGAGAAAGACCATAGGAAACTCACAGCGGCGAACCACCACAAGCGCTACGAGAGAGAGGAGGAAGACATGTAGGAATCACTTTAACCAAGAAAAAACCAAAGCCATAGATGACTCGTTGTCCTAAACCAGGTTGAAGGTGAATGCATTAAAATCATGAACTGTCGGCTCGCCATTCGACGAGAACCAGAGAGCCATGGAACACACCGACGTGGAACAAAACACGACGCAACCTCCCGAGCATAAGCAGACCGAGAGACTGCTTTTGACGAGATACCAAGCGAAAGCGAGAACATGCGCCGCTGCACCACTTTACTGGAACACCGGAAAGAGAGAATAGCAGGTAGACGAAAAGATCTAGGACGAAGAAGCGACTTCACAAAATCACGTGCCGTCAAAGAGGAACCCTCCAGCATCGGGGAGAAACTAGGGGAAAGAGAAAGGCAAAGAGGAAGACGAGATGAGGGAAACAAGGAGGAGTCCTCCAGCGTCGGAAAAAGTACGATTCGCCGGAGATAAACGGTGAATGAGCAAGAAATGAGAGTTTAGAGAGAATATATATATATATATTTAATGTTTTTATATCTTTGTTTGGTAACAGGACCCTAGAATTAAAATACAATGTTCTCGCTATTATTATTTTGTGACACGTGTGTAAAACATAACAATGTTTAATATGTTAACCCTCGGAATTAAACCACCTATTGTTTCAATGCAACTTATGATGTAAGGATACCAAGCTAGGCACAAACACGCCTCGACGTCTTAACGGAGACTTTGTCCACTTTACAATTTTTTTTTTGAAACTTATCTTTTTCACTTTACAACTTATTGATACTTTAAATACAGGCTTAAATAGTAACTTTAATTTGTACAAATGATTAATCAAAATGAAAGTGGGGCAGATATTTTTTCTAGCTTTTGGTTCAAGCTGATAACTCTACATTGGTAGCGCTGCGCAGGAAAAGTAAAAGTTGATGTGGAGAGGAGATATGAAACGTCACTCATGGTTTTGAATACTGTAGATATCTATGTTCCCTATTAAATATATATACTGATATTTACATAAATGTAAGTTGACAGTTGGACAATGTACAAAAGCCAATAGAGAAGGTAGGACAATGTACACTAATCCGTACTTGTTGTTTCTCAATCAGTGCACCCACGACACATGACCTGGGTGCAGTTCTGCCTGGGTGGACCGGTCTAAAATGGGCACTATTTTAAAGTTTAATCGCCTATATAAATATATAATAAGATTCGATTCTTAATTTTCTTGATTTAAAATTTAAATATAATAGTGGTGTGTTTTCTTCAAACGAAATCACATCATATGTGGTGTTTTCTCAAATAGAAATCACAATCAGTCCTCCACAATTGCGGTGTTCAAATAATGTTAGATTTATTTTTACAGTCATAGTGATTTTTTATTTTTTCTCGAATGAATCAAAATCTTATTTCGAATAGGTAAAGACCAAGTTGACAAAAAAAAGGATACACCATGTATATGAAAGCCAGGGATCGAGTTTCCCCTTCTATAAACCATCGTGGTTTTCTATTAGTCACTATGGACGCCTAAACTATCAAAATTATACATGTTTTTTTTTTTTTTGGTTAAAAAAAAAAATTATACATGTTTCCTTTACCTTTTGATACCAATTTGGATTCTGGTTTGGGATGTAAGTAAATATGTAGCTACGCTCGGCGTTTCCTGTACTATATAACCGCGTTATAAACACGAAACAAAGTCAAGGGAGGTGAAAGTAAAAAAGTTTAGGAAATAAAAATAATTAATAATAAGTTAAATAAAAATATTTAAAAATATATTTAATGAAACTATTAGTAATGAACCTAACTGATATGATATCAGAATTCAAGGTAAAAGTCTAGCATATGATTTTTGAGATGTTGGGTTTGAACTGTTTTTAATGGACAGTTTCTCACCCATTAAATGTTCCACATTGCTTATGTTGATGATTTTTGGGTAATATATATGTGTATGAGCAATCCTCCACTTATGAGATAGTTTTTGGGTGTAAGTTAGACTTATCACTATTATAACACGGGTTTAACTCATACCTAAAAACTAGTTCATGAGTAGAGGATTGTCAATACACATACGTATATATATTACCCAAAAATCATCAACATAAGTGATGTGAGATATTTAATAAAAAAAAAATAAGACTTTTTTTTTTTTTGATCAAAATAAGACTTTCTTCTAAAATAAACAAAATATTATATACAAAAAGCAAAAAGTTAGGTTTGAAGTTTGAACCGATACAGACTATAATCCAATATACAAGTTGATGTTTGCTTGTTAACTAAATGAATATATTTGGAAATATGTGTTAATTGAATGTGGAGTCACTTTTGTACAAATCACACTGTTATAGAAAAGATCATACATTACCTGTTGGCATTAATCTGTGAAACTAAGGTCGTTTCATAGAATTGATGATAAATTCACAAACCGACAATTTTTTTGCCTATAGAGGTAATGAGGTATTATGTGAATTGTATCGTTGGTATTGGTAAAATCAAAGTCAAAAGTTAAAATAAAAGTCACAGTGAGAATAAAGTAAGAACAATCAGTACTTTCAGGTGCTCGAGAAAGACCTTTGAAAAGTCATTGTGCTCGGAAAGAACTTTAAACCATGTCACTGCACTCAGCATGATCTACTTTTCTAGAACCAAAAACCCAAATAAGAGACACTTTGGAAAGAACAAAGCCTGACGAAAGATGCAAGATAAAGAAATAAATGGCGTCCACTACAACGATAATCACAAAGCCGGGCAGCCCTGACAATAACTATAAGAAGGCATGAATTTTAGATTTTTATTTTTTGGATGAATTTAGAGTTCAAGAACACTGAGGTCCATGTTGACCATGAGAATACCATACCTTACCTAGTGTCGGTTCTGATGGGAACCGAACCACAAAAGACACTAGCTTCCAATCCACCAATTTATTTTTTGATAAACAAGATTTTAAAAGAAATTACTCGTGTCTATGTTATTTTAATGAAAATTTCAAAAATCGGTAAAAGGACAACTTTTTGAAATTATTTGTAGCTTTAATTAAAATGTCAAGTAAGGCACTGGCCATACCTTACAAATTTCTTAATAAAACCGGGAAGTAATATATATTATATATATGCATATATTAAGGGGACTATACTTTGCGTTTATTGTTTGTTGTATAATTTCAAAATATCACGAAGACCAAAAAATCAAAGCTGTAAACCCTATTACTTGTCAGCCACGTAGCCTAACTGTAAACGTTAAATTCTAGTCAAGGACATTCAAACCACATATATGCTTTAAAGTGGAACTGAAATAATAATAATATAAATAAATTGTGCTTTTTGGTCGTGCCCTACTGCTCTCCACAATCACAATAGCTTATGAATATTATTAATATTTTTTTTTATCAAAGCTTATGAATATTATTTAAGAAAATTATTATGTATGCAAATTGGTAAGGGTGTCCCACTTGGAAAAACATGTCGGGCAAACATTGAGCTAAACTGGCTCTATCCTGCAAGCGTATGGCCAACTTTGAGAGTGGGTCATAAGATGCCAATGAACAAAAAAAATTCTCTCGAGCATTATTGAATTTGAACATGTGTAACTGTTTTCCTTTTCTTTTTTTAATGCTTTCTTGTTGATTATTTTTGGGCTTTTAAATTTACACTGCAGTTTTAAAAGAAAAAATATATATTTTATATAACAAAAATATATATTTTCTATAATCTAAGTGCGGGTAGGAAAATGTGACTTGGATGAGCTGCACAAATCATAGTGAATTGACAATAAATTAAGAGTTTTTAGTGAAGTTTGTATATGCTTAAAAGTTAGAAAGCAGAGAAATGCAGAATCACTTTTTGATTAGGTTTTGGGTTTATTGTTTGTGATCCTAGCGTTTGTCTTTCTGTATCTATAGAAAACATTATCATGTAAGGAAACTTATCAAAAACTTTCAGTGATTTTCAAAGGTTAAAGTTATGTGGAACATATTTATATATATGGAACGTATTTATATATATAACAGAAGTTAGGATTTTTCTATAGAATGTCCCATAAAATGAATAAATCAGAGCGAGCTAGAAGAGAAATATTACATTTTCTTACCAAAGTTTGAGATAACAACTATTCTCCTTGTAATGTTCCGAATGCTAGAATTTGCGAACGGTTTACTCCTATATAACTAACAGTCCCAAGCATTCTCGTCATGGAGAAAAGCTTCATGCACCTATTTCATACACTTGAAGGAAGCTTACCCATAAAGATTGGTTCAAAGTCTTAAGACTTTGATAATCAAGAAATATAAAAAGAACTCACTTGATCCAAGGAAAGAGAAGGTCATCACCATCATAATCATCATTATCCTCAATCAACTTTCTGAGAATCATAAATAAATGATCGATACTGCTGAAACTAAAGAGGATAGATGTGAAAGTTAGAAGCTTTACCTCTCTTTCTCCTTGAACTGATGAATTTCTCAGATTGAGACTTACCTATTTATACTCTGAAGATTCACACATTGGAATTACGGTGGAGGCATTCAATGAAAAATCGTGTGAAGAGTGGAGAGTTGATGTTAATGAGGGCGTTAAAGACAACGCTTGAATTCAGACGGCTTCTGTAACGTTCGGGGATTTCTTTCGCAGGCAAGTACAAAACCATTCGATAAGACAGCGGTGCTAGATTCTAACATGGTCGGAAATAAATCGATCACAATAACACTGACCAAGATTCGACGCCGTTAGAATGAACTTGGCTTTGGCTTTGGACTTCGGATGCGACGATCATCAGTGTAACGATGGGAGTCTCCAAGGCGAAGAGGATATACATGGCCCATAAAACCGTTCAATCGAGACCCATATCGTAAGAATCACTTATCTAAATACCTAGCCCACCAAGAAACATCCGAGAATTTAAGTCTAGAAACAATGCCACATGTTACTCTCTCCTCGTCTGACATCACCGCAAATATTATTTTAATATATAAAACTGAGTTAATCCGCTTTACGGACGGGTCTATTTTAATTTTCAAATGTTAATTATATAGCTATTTTTCTGGATATTATATTCGAAACAAGTATATTTGTGTGAATAAATATTTTTTTAGAAAAAATAAAAAACAATATATTTTTACATAGATGTTTGATATAGGTTTTCATTTTTTATATTGTATATTTATTTATGATTTATTTTTTGTTATATTCCAGAGCAATTCTCTCAAATATCTATTTTTTTAAGTTTTTGCAAAAAAATAATATTTAATAAAGAAAAATGATAAAAATAGCTCTTTTTATTTTGAAAATTTTAATATTTATTTTTTAATTTTCAATATTTGAAACTCTATCCTCAAAATCCCACCCCTTAACTCTAAACCCTAAGTCTAGATTATTCTAGATTCGTTAAACCTAGGTTATAAATGTATTTTTACTCTTTAATAAAAAATATTTTGGTTATTTTCTCATTGAGTGATATTTTTTCTCGCAAAAGCATTAAAATGGCTATCCTACAGAATTTCTCTATATTGTATATTTATTTATTCTAATTTTCTTGATTTTATATCAAATGGTAATATTACGATAGATGTTCAATATAATTTTTTTATTTTTTATATTGTATATTTGCTTATTATTTATTTAACTATATATTGTTTCCATTTAACTATACATTTTTTCAGATAAATGTTTAATTTAGTTTTTTCATTTTTATATTATATATTTACTTATTGTTTATCTTTTCTTATTTTTTATATTTACTTATTCTAAATTTCTTGCTTTTATATCAATGATAATATTACGATATATATTTAATATAATATTTTTATTTCTTGTATACTATATTTACTTAAGTATTTTTATATATATTTTATAGTTACTTATTATAATATGTAACATTTCTATTTTTATATTGTATATTTACTTATTATTTATTTCTTCCTATGTTGTATATATATTACTTATAAAAATATTTGTAAATAATAAAAATATAAAACAATACATTTTTCATATAGATGTTTAATTTAGTATTACTATTTTTTATATTGTATATTTATTTATTATTATTATTATTATTATTATTTAGTAACAACCCTTATTATTTTATTTTCCTCAGATTGTATATTTACATACTATTGTTTAGTGTAATATTTCTATTTTTATTTATTATGTTGTATATTTACTTAATATTTATATTTCCTTATATTGTACATTTACGTATGATTATTTTTTTAGTAATAATACCACGTGTCATCTTTGAGAAAAAATATTTTTCGCTGATGTAGACACTCTATGGAACCTCAAAAGGACCATTTTATTATTTTTCCTTATATTGTATATTATTATTATTATTTTTTAATAATAATGTCATGTGTCATCTTTCGAAAGAAGTATTTTTCGTTGTTGTGGATACTCTGTGGGGCATCTAAAAGTCTATTTTATTAGTATAGATTGTATAAATTTATTATTTAATTTTTCTTATATTGTAATGCCACGTGGCATGTTCTAGGAATATTTTTTCGCTGAGGTGGACACTCCATGTGACCTAAAAATGTCAATTTTAATAGTATAGAGTAGGAGTTAACCTGCTACGTGCAGATCTATTTTGATTTTCAAATGTTAACTATATAGCTATTCTTTTGGACGTTGTGTTTTGAACAACAACAAAATTCTGAATTGTATGTTTGTTTAAATATATATTTCCTTAAAAAAACAGAAAACTATGTATTTTTCAAATAGATGTTTATATAGTTTTTTCATTACTTATATTGTATATTTACTTATTATTTATTTTTCGTATATTGTAGAGTAATTCTCTCAAATATCTATTTTTAAGTTATTGTAAAAAAAAATATTCTTTAATAAAGAAAATGACCAAAATAATTCTTTTTATTTTGAAAATTTTAATTTTAATTTTTTATTTTTTAAAATTTGAAACCCTATCCTCAAAACCGTACCCTTTAACTCTAAATTCTAAGTCTAGATTAGTTAACCCTATAGTATAAATGTATTTTTACTCTTTAACAAAAAATATTTTGGTTATTTTTCTCATTGAGAGATATCTTTATGGCAAAAACTTAAAAAAGGCTATCCTAGAAATTTTTTTCATATTGTATATTTATTTATTCTAATTTTTTTTGTTTTTAAATCTAATGGTAACATTACGTTAGATGTTTATTGGAATATTTTTATTTCTTATATTGTATATTTGCTTATTATTTATTTAACTATAAAATCTACATTTTTATACGTTTGATCGGGTTTCCCTGTGCACTAGAATGTATTCTCTATAACTATTATTCTTTTTTTAATTGGAACTCCAAAGTATTCTTGAACACCAGCAGAACTCCATAACTATTATAACTCACCAAAGTGACCAAACAAAAGTATACCAAGTTTTAGATGCAAAGCCAGAGTATATCCTAGGGTTGACACAAATCATGATGTCGAGAGTAAGAATCCAAAGATGACGGAGAAGGGAGAGAAACAAGAGCCATAATAATAAGGATATACGACAAAGACCACAGGGTCAAGACTCAAGACTTGAACCTATAAATCTATAATCATCTCCACCTTGACATAACAGAGAGGCTTCAACCGCAACGCCAAGAAACATGAAATTGAAGGCAACACAGACGTACGAACCCCTAAACAGAATGACTAAAGGACCAAAATCCACTCATTTAGGATAACGGGATAAAGTTTATTCCAGTGAACGAGCAAAAGACGAGACAAAGATGAGAGAACCTTCTACTAACCGTACGGAACAGGTACGGTGATTATTGATGAAATCGTTGACTCACAGAGAATCCTTAGAGCATCTCCAATGGTGTTACCACCATTGGAGTCCTTATGATTATTAAACTAATTTTTTTTTTTTTTAGAATAGTTAAGGACTCTAATCAAAATAGTATGTTCAATGGTGTTTTTCAATTTGGAATCCTTAGCAATTTTTTAAAATTTAAAAACATGTGAAATTTAAAATTTTATTTATTACATGTTTAAATATTAAGATACAATAATTATTAATCTTCATCACCAAATTTAGTCCAAATATTAAGATACAATAACTACTAACCGCTAGCAACACCACCACTGGCTCCATCACGGAATGTCGCATGGTAGATTGATCTCCTTGCTAACTCGGAAGCTTCTTCAACTGACATATCGAACTTGTACCTAATGATAGAAACAAGATTAGATTCTATGGTGAACCAGACAATAGAGATGAACATGTTTAATGATTTACCCGCTGTCTAGTACACCGTAAGCGTATGGTGAACCAGAACCGACTGAGAACCTGTCTCCCTTGAGCCTTCTTCCTTCGTTGTCGACATAGTATAGTCCAGGACCCTGTTCCAAGGAGGAGTTAGAAACTCATTTGGGTGATAATAAAAGAAGAGTGCTGAAGTATGAAGTTGGTTTCACTGACAGTTTCGTCCCATCCAGCGATCATTGTGCTGACGGAAAGTCCCATTCTACGGTATGAGTAGAGCATGTTTGCGAGCATGTTTTGAAGCTCCTCCAGCCATTCTACCAAGCATATAAGGATTGATCTCAATAATCTTCTTCACAGATTGTGAGGCTAAATACAGAAAACCAATAAGAAACATCAGCAGCAACAATACAAACGCTTCCTTTCCTATACTGCCTCACTATCATTGGCCAACAGAATGTAAATTATAAGATTTACTTAACAATCCAGCTCAAAACTAAACCAACAAGAAGCTAACTTAATCTCCATACTATTTGTTTCTCCCAGAGTCAACTATACTAAAGATGCTAGACACCTTCAAGTTCTTTTTAATAAAACAAATATGATGAAAGAGAGCATACAGATATATCCTCCCATGCTAGCACGAGAATCAGCAGCAACCATGACACTTTCTTTGAATATAAAAGCAAGTGTGGTTGTTCCTTTCGCAGGCTTCACCATCTGTACTGCTTATTTCTGAAAGCCATCAAACTAAAACCCAAACCAAAACAAATCATCAACATTGCTTCTCCTAGAAACCCAAAACAATTTCATCAAATCACCAAAAGGAAAAACTCACATCTGTAGTCCGGGGAAGATCAAACGAAGGCACAGTGGAAAACCCATCAAGCATATCGTTGCTTGAGCCGAATCCAATCGTAGGCATGGAGGTCTCGAATCCACTAGTATCAAGCTTCATTGTTAAAACCCTGCAGAAATACAAGTACCCATCGATTATAGGAGACGCTATGTAAGGTTTAAAGCTAATCTAGCGTGAGATAAATCAAACCCAGAAGTCAAGTAAAGAGCTTTCCTCTCAAAGAAACTCAAATCAGATCTAGCTTGAGATATAAACCATTAGCTTTCGTCGTTTAAAAGACAAATCAACGATTCTATAGCTCGATTAAGGATCGTAAACGTACCTTATCGTAAACGAAGCGAGAAGAAGAAGATGAAGAAGCGACGAATGACGACGAGAAGACGTTTACCGTTTTTTCTCCCCACCCAATGCCAAGCTGCCACGTTTATAAGGATTTGATCCTTAAAATCCTTATTTACGGACCAATCCTTAGTTAACTAAGTCTTTATATTATTATTATATTGCTAATAACCTAGGATTAAGAGCTAAGGATTCCTCTTCATCTCCCGTTGTGGATGGTCTTAGAGACACTCGTTGACTCCACATCAGAGCTGGCTTAGTACTACATTGCGCACCATAGATTCGGATATGTTCAAACCAACAAGCAAATCATTGGGACCACAACGGAAACAAAACACCTCTGATCACCATCCCAAAACTGTAAAAAAAACCTTAAAACGACCAGAGAAACCTATTGCAAGACAATATATACCCTTCACAACACCGGCTCTACTCGCCGGGAGCCAAAAAGGGCACACCAAAAATCTTTTTTTTCGCTTTGAGGCGGCTGCTAAGGTTTCAATCGGCAAAACAAGTGTTTTTAAAAAGATAAGGATCCAGGGTTTTCTTGAAGAAAATTAGCTTTTACAAAATGTAAAATAATTTTATCGCTAACACACCGAAACAGATTATTGCAACAAAACTATCCCTATCATATATGGCGAAAAACTACTAATTTATTAAATCTAAACATCGAAAACTTTAAGAAATTTGGACATAACGAACTTTCAAAAGATCTATGACGTCTTTTACATGTTTTAAAAGCCGACGCTGACTTACCCGATCTAGTTTTAACTTTTTCATATGAGAGTTTCCTTGTCACATATTCCCTCCGTTTCTTATTGTAAATAGTTTAAGAAAAATTATTTTGTTTTAAAATATAAGTAGTTTTCAAATATCTAGATAACTTTTATATTTATTAGATATACTGTAACTAATTAAATAATATCATTTTTATAATTGGTTGAACTAATTAATTAGATATTATTTATCTTAAAGTATCAACTTTCCTAATAATTGTGCTTTTAGTCTAAATTATTTATATTGTGAAACAGATGGAGTAATATTTAATTGGGAAAACTGTTTTTTTAGAGCAAAAAAATGGTAACTATGTCATTTTAGACTAATCTATACTTTGTGTCATATTTTCCTATAACACCCTTTAATATTTTTGAAAATAAATTTAATAAATAGTTTTACAAACAAAAAAAATTTGGAAAAATAAGAACTTTTGATAAAATACCTATATGAACTTGGTGATATTTTTTCCAGTTATAAAAAAGTTAAAATTATAAATTTCATATTATGTTCTAAATAAAGTAGAAATGACATTCTACGAAGTAGAAAACGAAATCCACTTTTTTCATTGAATCTACAATGTTTAGAATACGTGATCTACGTAAATAGGAGTATTCTAAAAATATTTAGAATACACATTCCGCGCTTAACCTATCGTTCTAAAATCTTTAGAAATCAAAATCTACACATTAATATAAATCTAAAACACGTAGAAACCGACTTCTACAGATTTACTATAAATCTAAAACATGTAGAAATCAAAATCTAAACATTACTATAGTTCTAAAAAACTGAAGAAACCGATTTCTACATATTAGTTGTATTCTACGGATAAGAAATCAGTTCCTAAAAATATGGAAACAAAATATTTGGGAATATTCACTTTTATATTTTGAAAAAAAAAATCGATTTTTTTTTTAAAAAAAATAAAAAAACGAAAAAGGAACAAAAAAACAAAAAAAAAACGAAAAGGAATAAAAAATTATAATTTTAAGGGCATTACTGCCATTTTGAAAAAAATTAGTCTAATGGGACATAAAGTAGTATAGATTAGTATAAAGGGACATAATTACTATTTTTTTGCTCTAAAAAAACAATTTTCCCTATTTACTTTTTCATTATGTTTGATTGTAAATTTAAATAATACAGAAAGTGTCTTTCATGTGATTTGTTGACACAGAACAGCCAATCGCAAGTCGAAACGTTGAAATTAGTACTAAATGCTGGCTCTGTATTTTGCGTCTCACTCTCATTATGAGATTCCATTACGACTTTTCTATTTCATCGAATTTTCTTTCTTTTTCGTAATTTTTTAATTTTCCAAAGTAACATACTCTCTATCTCTCGTTAGAAGAAAACTTTCAAAGAAACTGAAAACCAAAAATATCGAATTTTGGACCTGTATAATATAATATTTGGACATGAAATAGCATTATGTCCCATTTTTTAAGCATATAAGGATGATATCTAAAAATCGGGGGAAACACATTACAATCGCCAAAACATAGCCCACAAACAGAATTCTCAAACTCAAACAACAGGCAACACATACAATAATTACAACAAACACTAGATGATACTACATTCTTATAACCAAAACGGAAGACAATCTTTGCGAAGAATAATAGAAATAAATCATCTAGTCATTGAACAGTCGGCATTCTTGCCAAGAACCAACTAAGTATAAGAGAGAGTAAGTGATGAAGTGGTCAACACAACAACACCGGACCACAAATACAAGAGAGAGTAACTGATGAAGTGAGAGCATTATGTTTCATTATCATTAGTAAATTTAACATCCAATAAGAAAAGGAAAAAGAGGGACGAGATAGGACATGGATGCATGGATGGGGGTCCGGAATAGAGTTGGTCCATGCCTCTATCCTTTGAGCCCACCGATCACGTGGCAAGGAGTGTCCCTTTGTACACTTTTACTGAAACCACCATGGGGTGTCACGTGACCTACCATTGGGTCGATCCACCCCACCTCATTGGAGCCACATTTTCGCCTTTATTTTTTATCCATCTAATTTGCTTTCCTAGTCAAAAGTATGGATGGCTAGTCCAATTAGGAACATTAATTTACGTTGAATAACTCTTTTTACAATCCATTTAGTAACAATATATTGTAAGGAAAATCAAGGAAGGAATTGTGAACGTCAATCTCTGGATTGTTATTGGTTGTTCGTTCTGATTCCTTCTTTGTATTTTTTTTCTTTTGTAACTTTTTGGAAATGTTTTAGCAGTTTGGTTTTTTTTGTGGCTCTTGTCTTTCAATTATAACCGTCGCCTATAGTTTTCTTTCAAGCGGTCGTGAGAGTGGCTTTCTTCTTAAAAAAAAACATTTCGTGCCATATGTTTTAGCTAAATTTTGTTCTGTCTTCAAGGACATATTGCGTCCGTTGTGTTCTTTGCTGGGCTGTTCGCTTCCGAATAGTTTTTGTCCATCAGTTTTTTGTGTTAAGTTTTTGATATTATCTAATTTTGTAATAATTGTTAGAATAATGAAATTTCAATGGAAAATAGAAAGGAAAAAATGTACCGAAATATCAGAATAATTCGACTGGAACACGTCATAAATGGCATGTGGCCAACAATTTGTTCACTAGATCCACACCTATCTATGTCAGACTGTACGGATTTGGGATTTCTTTCAGGTGAACTGGGCCTAATGCGAATCTCCCCTTTTGATACTTTCCAGTCGACAAACATTTTTCTTTAATCTCGTGTTCCACAATAAATTTCACATCATGAGCATATCCACTAGAAAAAGATATGGTTCCCGTGTTACATATTTTCCGTTGAGTAAATAATTGATTTTTGCAAGTAACAAATCATGTGCATATCCTCATTAGAATATGTATTTTAATTTCAGATACTCGCAAGTAACTAGGGTTTTTATTGACAAATATTTGATTTTTGCAAGTAACAAATCATGTCAAGTAACTTGTAAGTATTAATTTTGTTTTCGGGTATTTTATATAACGAATACTTGATTACTCGGAAAAGCTAAACCAAATAGCAAATATTTGAAATTTAGCTGGTATTTGCCAGTGCCCAGCACTTACTGGCAAGTGATTATGGAACAATAGGTACATCATACTATATTCTAGTGATAGTAGATTAATAATAATTGCGGTAAACTTTTTCTTCATAAAGTTGACAAGTATATATGCATTCTTTACCCTAAACCAAGCAACTTTATCTGGAAGGAAGTGGACGATTAATATAAGCCAACATAAATAAAATGTATTCAAACAATCACTTAAACTAAAAATCGAGAGGATGTCAAAAAAAAACTTTTTCTTAACAAAGTACTTCTAATTATCAATTTATCAGCTATACATATATACCTCCATAACTTATAAAATAATATTAATCTGGTCAAATTTAATAGTTACTAGATTTTCATCTGTACGAAATCATTTAGTATAAAATTTTAATTTGTCAGATATTTATCATTTCAAGTAATATATATTTCTAAATGTGTTTTAAATACATCAAATATTTTGATTTTTTTTATGTATACTTAATTAAATCTGATTTTAAGGAAGCCTTCCGAAGTTTTTTTGCCTAAAGTGGTACAAATTTTGGATATGTATTTTGTGTGTTTTATATATTAGATTCTAAAAAGTTATAAATTCAACCTAATATGATTGTTTTGTTTATTATTTAAGCATTAAAAAAATTATTTTTGAAGTTTTTTCTGTTTTGAAGCCATTTGAATGCTTTTAAATATGCAGATTTTTTCTAGATTTGAGTCAGATTTTGGAAGACTTCTCAGAAGACTCTTCGGGAAGTCTTTCGAAGTCTTCTGTCCAAAGTGGTAAAAATGAATGATGTCAAATGGAGTCCAAGTTTATCTATGTTGAGGAATGATATCTAACTCCATGTATAGTAGTTTTGTTTAAGGTCTATTTTATGATTTGTATGTGTACTATTTTAGTTATGGATTATTTTGTAAACTTGAAGAGATGTTAACCAAAAGAATTTGGTAAATATGTTCACGTTTTTGCCACAAGTACTTGACATTATTGAAGTTATTGATACAACATACCTGAACTTTTTTTAACCATTCTACCCATTCATAATAAAACACAACAACACAAACATTTAGTCAAATTTACTAAAACTAAAAGAAAATACTTCACAAGAAAACCTAGTTGAATTCACAAAAGATAAAATTTAAACTTTAAGTGAAAGTTGAAATTTCAAATCTCATATAAGTTAAAAATTATATTTTATGATCTAAAAGACATATTAAATCACATGACTTGAAATTCTTGAAGTTACTTAACACTTTTGAAAATTAAAACATACCTTGAAGTTACTTAACACTCTTCAAAATCTAAAGTAGAAAACTTTTTAAGAAGAACTCCTTAAGAAGTCTTTTCGGATTAGATAGAAACATTAGTAAACATAAATATTTGAAATCTCATAATTATCACCAAGCAAGTTATGATTTCACCCATGAGTCCTAATATTGACTAATACACATGAATGAATAAGCTTAAAGTATCATTTTCTTTCAAGGTTTCGTATTTCCCTCAAAAAATCCAATAAAGAGATTAATCAATAAAAGAAAATAATACATTATATATAGAAGATTTACACATTGTCTTTTTATTTCTCAAACGAACACAAGGCTAAACCGAAACCTAAGCTTATTGAACCAAATCCCTGATCTCCAAACCTGTTTAAGACCTTTTTATCTGATCTCTTAAACAAAAATCTAATTTTATCTCTCTAAAATTCTATATCCTCTCCAAACTTTATGACACAAAACTTTATATAAACTGCTCATCTCTTTCTTTTATGTATTTCTTACAATTTTTTTTGCATATTTTTCATTATGTGGTTTTGCTTGTAAAAAGGTAGATCTGTAGATTTTTGAAGTTTATTTTTGTTTTATTGTGTGTCAAATTCGAATAAAACTATATATTTAATTTAATGTGATTGTTTACTTATTATTTAAACTTGAAAACTTTTATCTTTGACAATTTTCTCTGTTATGAACTAATTTTCAACGTTTTGGATATAGAATTTTTCAAGACTAAGGGCAATATATCATACTTCATTAATAGATGTGATTAGTAGAATTCACTCGAACTAGTCTGCAAAAGCTGGTAAGATTTCATTTTTACCAAAAAAAAATTGTGTGTTAGATCCAAATAAAGTTATTTATTCAAGTCATTTTGATTGTTTCTTATTATTTTAGCTTTAAAGTTCTGTCTTCTTTCATGGTTTCATCTCTCCCTCTAAAAAGTAAGATATAGATCTTTAGATTTTAGATATTTTTATTTGTTTTTTGTGTGTTTATATCTGAAAAAAAATATTTATTCAAACTCAATGTGATTATATGTTTTCGTTATTTTTTTCCAAAAATTACTAGAGTTCGAACAATATTTTATATTCAAATTGTTCTTATCGTTTTTTGGATATGCAGATTCTTTAGACCTTCAAAATTTTCAGATATGAATTTGATGCAGTAGAATTTATTAGCAGACCTCATTAGTACATTTCGTTAGCAGCTTTCGGGCAAACTTTATATGTTGACTTCATATAAGTTATCAATATAATAAATAATTAAGAAAACTCCAAAAAAATCTTTTGAGCTATATATTTTAAAATCATATTTATTTTGTAATAAATTATTTCCATAAAATATTTGATTGTAAATTATTCTTGATGCAATATTATCTAACTTGTATGTGTTTTGGAGTCTTGTAGTTTAAAATTTTGTAAGATACTATTAAACATCAACTTTATATGTTATGTTAGAGTGAAAAATTAAAAGGATATAATGACATTTTTGTAAATAGTTGATATGTTAGAGTGGAAATGTCAAAATTTTTTTCTCTACTTTACTATTTTTCAAGTATGTGAATTTCTTTCTATGAAATGGAAAGGAGATTATATCTAAAAATGCTTCAAAAAACAAATGCTTATGGAAGAATCTCCAAAAACGATAAATAAATACCCTTACATACAAAGTAAGATCCACATTCTCTAGGAAAATTTTAATTTTATCACAAGTTTGAAATTACTTTTAAATGATAAATATTTTTCTAAATATTATAAATTTATGATGAAAAATTAAACTAACTCTCTTTAATCATTTATAAATTAATGTTTAATAATCATTTATAAAAGTTATAAACCCGATGCCACCCATTAATATATAGTACACCATAAAAAAATAATCACTAACCCTAAATTCAAATGTCAATGTATTTTTGATTAAAAGTATTTTGGAAAACTGCTTGCTAACTTAGAGTATTTCAAACAATATCTCAGTTCTCTACTATACTCAATAATGTAAGATTCAAACTTCTATGAATAATAAGTACCACTGGAAACACAGTATACTAAAACTAGGAGGCCAAGTTCAAATTTACCGAAACTCGAATAATAGTCGATTATTTTAAACTATGCAATATACCTGAACATTTTGTTGGTTACAGAAATACGAAAAATAATTCAGTTGTCCTTTTTATTTTTGCAAGATGATGTAATAAAAATGTTTTAGAGAATCAGTTTGCGAATAAGTTTCTTAAAAAAAATCTATGACCGTCTTTTTACTGTTATCTTTTACTATCCATGAACAGTAAATCTTTTACTATCCATGGACAGTAAACTTTTGACCACTTGTAAATTGAACCAGTAAAAACTTTATTTATCTTCTATTTGCATCCAATAATTAGTTTGCTCAAAAGAAAATAAGTTGGAATGTAAACAAAAAAAGAAGAAGTGGGAAAGTGGGATATTCCATCACAAGGTGGACTCCAAGACGGTAGCGCCCCTTCTGCCAATCCACTCTCTACCCAACATTTTTTTCTTGTTAATATTATATCTTATGCCCATTAAACCAATCCAGAAAATTAACATTTTGTCACAAGTATAAAGCATACATTATATAATTTATTTATTTATTTTATATACACACACACTTCTCTTGTATATTCACACAAAGATGTATGCTTTCTCTTTGTCTCTCCTCTCTCCTCTCTCTCCATCTCTCTGTTTTAGATCTCATCAGGTCTTCTCTGCTTAGTATTTGGCTTCCACGATCTGGTAACATGTAATATATACGTCATACTTTTTTTTGCAAATCAAAATTTGTGTTGTTTTGTTTCATTTTACTGTTTTAGCTGTATATAATACCAAGTTCAGACTTCAGAGTATTCAAGATTTTTCATTCTCCTCTCTCTCTTAGGGTTTCGCTTCTTCTGTTTTTTTTTTCTTTTTTTGGTCTGGTTCCAATTAAGTAGAAGAGAGTAAAATAGACGTAATTACTTTACATCTCATCCAATCATAACAAGCCATCTCAACTATTCCACAATCTTTATCCTCCTATATATACATATATATACAGATATATAGTATATACGATTTGCAGGGTCTATAAATAAGGAGGCTAAGTATTAACTATTTAGAGAAATATGTCAGTGTTAGTCATCAAGTTTGAGTTTGTGAGGCAAAAGATTACGTACGAGAAGACTGTTAGACGAAACTGAAGACTAATTTCCGGAGCCACGGTCGTTGTTTGCTGCTGTGGCATCATCAAGATTCACATCCGTTGATGGACGGTGGTGGTTCACTCTACCCAAAGTTCTCTTGTGAAAATGGGAATCTTGATGATGCTGCATCGGTAATCAACGGCTATCCTTTTCCTCTCTCTTTTTATTAAATTAGTTTTTAATCGATCCAGATCTTCTTCAGGTAGGTCTTGTCTGCTTGAATTCTTTTTTTGCTTTATTCTTTTTTATGTTAACCTATTCTCTCCACATATAGCTTTTTGATACATAAAGATCTGACCAGAATCTCAAGTTTTTCGCAGTAATTTTCATCTTGCGCTTCCTTTCACACAATATACGAGTGGATCCACGAGTTTTCTTCTATCCATAGGTGAACAAGAGTCATATCACCAATTGATCTAATTAAGGTAATTATGTTATTGCCAATCTCAGCTTGGATTTCCCCAACATCAAAATATTCTTTCTTTAATAAAAAACAATAAAAATGGTAATGATATTGGAAGTTGAGATAATATAAAAGGGTCTATATGAAAGTATTGGTTTCTAGCAAAGAAAGGTTTCCAAGATACACTGTCAATTTTACTCTCTCTTTTGTTTGTGTGATTCTATAGCTGCTCTGTTCGGTAAAAGTTGTTGTGGAAAAGCTTCTTTGAAGCGCATGAAGCTGTTTCTTCTTATCATGACCAGATCCCCTCTGGTGTGATGATGGAGGTCCGGATCTGTTCGATCGACGGTCGTGGCTAGCCCTCTTGTCTTCTGGTTATCACTGTTCCTGTTTTGTTCTCCTTGTTTCTCGGCTTTCTTAGATGTGTTGGTCAAATGTGCTCTTGTTATATCTGGGCTGTGTTATCTCAATCCGTACTATGCTGTACGGTAGATCCCTCTTTTTTTTAAGGATATTGCCATGCTTCTGGCTACGATTCTTCTGCATGGTTTAGCTGCGTTCTACTCAAGCCACTATTGTGGATAACAGAAGAGCAAGCAGTGTGAAGTAAAATTTACTCTAGACATGGTTTTGATCGATGTTTTGCAGCAAAAGAATCCAAAAATAGTCCTTCCAGGTCATTTTGGACTGCATCAGTTCTAGATGGAGATTCACTCATCTTTTCCAGAGGATGCCATGTTTTGTTTTCAAATTATCGTCATCTGTGTTGCTGCCCGTCTTCACCGTTTGTTGTGCGTGAATTCCTCTTGACGATCTTTAGAAAAGCTTGGATTCTTAGCATAGTATTAGCAATGGATGTTGGTATAATTTCAATTTCTGTGTTAGGATTGGAAAAGATCATTGTACTCACTTTGTGGTTCAATTCTAGTTTGTAATCCTTTGACAAAAAAAAAAGATACACTGTCAATTCTTTTTTTTTTTGTTGGTTGGTGTTAGCTAATACATTCAAACTGAGAATCAAAAAGGAACTTGTTGGTGGACCTTACTCATTGTAGATCGATTAGGCATATTCAGCCCCACCTATTTTGTCCCCTCTATTTACATACTTAGATGTTCTTCTACATATGCAAAATGGAGCAAAACTACTTTCATTTTTTTTGCTTATTTTTAATATGATAATACTAAGGTTGCCTAGTATAATCTTTATCATCATACATATATCTATATATTGATGAATTCGATTCAGACAAAACCAATCCATCGAAATGAGTTTGTGGTTTTTACTAAGAGGAAAAATCAGCTGTAGAAACATGGCATATTTATTGTCCAAATCAAACTCTAAATAATCGTCCTCTTTTTTTTTTCGGTTTAAAACGTAGTACATGTAATTATGTGTTTAGTAATGTATTAGTTATGTCATGGAGATTTTGTGTCTCCCTCGGCACACATTTAGTTATTCGAAAAATAAATAATATCATTTGAGGCATATCTATCATTATAAATCAAATGGTTTGGAACATGCCAGAGCTTTAGAACGGATTGCAAGGATATAATTGCCATGATTAAAGAATTTCATGTTTGGCCAAGCTTTGTAACATAATTAGAGAGGATAGAGACTCTGTAGATATGCTTCTCGGATTTCAATCCACGAGCGCAAAATCATATTTTTGATTCTCTAGCTAGAATTGCGCGGTCTTTCAATAAAAAACTTTATTTTATTGGTTGTTCTATTCCGGTCTGGTTATCCAGACCACATCAAGTTTGAGTAATAGAACAACCGTTCGTTGTAAAAA